>NC_091303.1:15093585-15240556 GCF_038502225.1 Cherax quadricarinatus | reverse complement strand
TAGCAGGAATAGGCTGGGAAAAACCAAACTACAAAAGGGGGAACTACTCAGGCATGAGGAACTTCCTTCAAGACATTCAGTGGGAGAGGGAACTGACAGGAAAACCAGTACAAGAAATGATGGACTATGTAGCAACAAAATGCAAGGAGGCAGAGGAGAGGTTTGTTCCCAAGGGAAACAGAAATAATGGGAAGAACAGAATGAGTCCTTGGTTCACCCAAAGCTGTAGGGAGGCAAAAACTAGGTGTACTAGAGAATGGAAAAGGTACAGAAGACAGAGAACTCAGGAAAATAAAGAAATCAGCCGAAGAGCCAGAAACGAATATGCACAGATAAGAAGGGAGGCTCAGAGACAATATGAAAATGACATAGCATCAAAAGTAAAGACTGACCTGAAGTTGTTGTACAGCCACATCAGGAGGAAAACAGTCAAGGACCAGGTAATCAGACTGAGGAAGGGTGATGGGGAATTCACAAGAAACGACCAAGAGGTATGTCAGGGGCTCAACACGAGATTTAAAGAGGTATTTTCAGTGGAAAACAGTAGGACTCCAGGAAATCAGAACAGGGTGGCACACCAGCAAGTGCTGGATGAGGTACATATAACCAAGGAGGAGGTGAAGAAGCTGCTATGCGAACTTGACACCTCAAAGGCGGTGGGACCAGACAACATCTCTCCATGGGTCCTTAAAGAGGGAGCAGAGATATTGTGTGAGCCATTAACAAAGATCTTCAACACATCATTTGAAACTGGGCAACTCCCTGAGGTATGGAAAATGGCAAATGTAGTCCCAATTTTTAAAAAGGGAGACAGACATGAGGCACTAAACTACAGACCTGTATCACTAACGTGTATAGTATGCAAGGTCATGGAGAAGATCATCAGGAGGAGAGTGGTGGGGCACCTGGAAAGAAACAAGTGTATAATTGACAACCAGCACGGTTTCAGGGAAGGAAAATCCTGTGTCACAAACCTACTAGAGTTTTATGACAAGGTGACAGAAGTAAGACAAGAGAGAGGGGTGGATCGACTGCATATTTTTGGACTGCAAGAAGGCCTTCGACACAGTTCCTCACAAGAGGTTACTGCAAAAGCTAGAGGATCAGGCACACATAACAGGAAAGGCACTGCAATGGATCAGAGAATACCTGACAGGGAGGCAACAACGTGTCATGGTACGCGACGAGGTGTCAGAGTGGGCGCCTGTGACAAGCGGGGTTCCACAGGGGTCAGTCCTAGGACCTGTGCTGTTCTTGGTATATGTGAACGACATAACGGAAGGGATAGACTCAGAAGTGTCCTTGTTTGCAGATGATGCGAAGTTAATGAGAAGATTCAAATCGGACGAGGATCAGGCAGGACTACAAAGAGACCTGGACAGGCTACAAGCCTGGTCCAGCAACTGGCTCCTTGAATTTAACCCTGCCAAATGCAAAGTCATGAAGATTGGGGAAGGGCAAAGAAGACCGCAGACACAATATAGTTTAGATGGCCAAAGACTGCAAAACTCACTCAAGGAAAAAGATCTGGGGGTGAGCATAACACCGAGCATATCTCCTGAGATGCACATCAATCAGATAACTGCTGCAGCATACGGGCGCCTGGCAAACCTACGGATAGCGTTCCGATACCTCAGTAAGGATTCGTTTAAGACTCTGTATACCATTTACGTCAGGCCCATACTGGAGTATGCAGCACCAGTTTGGAATCCACACCTAGTCAAGCACGTCAAGAAATTAGAGAAAGTGCAAAGGTTTGCAACAAAACTAGTCCCAGAGCTACGGGGATTGTCCTACGAAGAAAGGTTGAGGGAAATCGGCCTGACGACACTGGAGGACAGGAGGGTCAGGGGAGACATGATAACGACATATAAAATACTGCGTGGAATAGACAAGGTGGACAAAGACGGGATGTTCCAGAGAAGGGACACAGACACAAGAGGTCACAATTGGAAGTTGAAGACTCAGATGAATCAAAAGGATGTTAGGAAGTATTTCTTCAGTCATAGAGTAGTCAGGCAGTGGAATAGCCTAGAAAGTGACGTAGTGGAGGCGGGAACCATACATAGTTTTAAGGCGAGGTATGATAGAGCTCATGGGGCAGGGAGAGAGAGGACCTAGTAGCAATCAGCGAAGAGGCGGGGCCAGGAGCTGTGACTCGACCCCTGCAACCACAAATAGGTGAGTACAAATAGGTGAGTACATATCAAGGGGAGGTCCAGGTAGTCTCTGCTCCCTGATGGGTGTTCATAGTTTCTAGCTTATAGCCTTACACACTTTTTTAGGCTTTGACAAAGCAAATAGGGATACACTTTTTTAAATGAGAGGCATATAGGGATGCGAGGTCATAGATGGAAACTAAAGGCATTGATGAGCCACAGGGATGTTAGGAAATACTTTTTTTCAGTTTCAAAGTGGTAAATGGAATGAGCTAGATGACAAAATGGTATAGACAAACTCAATACACAGTTTCTAAATATTATGATATGGCCCATAAAGCCAGGAACCGGCAGCTGAGTACAGATTCGGGGGAGAGACTGCAAACTTCCTCAAGGAGAAACACCTAGGAATGAGCATACCTGGAGTATACCTGGAGAGGGTTTCGGGGGTCAACGCCCCCGCGGCTCGGTCTAAGACCAGGCCTCATGGTAGATCAGCGTCTGGTCAACCAGGCTGTTACTGCTGGCCTCAGGCAAACTGACGTACGAACCACAATCCGGCTGGTCAGTTACTGACTTTAGGTGCCTGTCCAGTGCCTTCTTGAAGACAGCCAGGGGGTCTATTGGTAATCCCCCTTATGTATGCTGAGAGGCAGTTGAACAGTCTTGGGCCCCGGACACTTATTGTGTTGTCTCTCAGTGTACTCGTGGCATATATAATGCTGAGTATTTTGCCAGAGGCTCATATAAACAGAATAACCTCTGCGATGAGAACTCGTTTGTCTAATCTACGACTAGCTAACAGGAATCTCAACAAAAAGAGTAATTCACGACCATATATGACATATTTCAGGCCCATCTTGGAGTATGCAGCACCGGCAAGGAACCCCTCACTTAATAAATCATGTTAAAAACCGAAGTGTAAAGTTATGTAGCGAGACGAGTCCTAAAGCTGAGGTAAAGAGGAAAGGTTAAAGGACATGAACGTGATGACATTAGAGGACAGAAGAACCATGATAACGATATAACAACACGCACAATCCTCAGAGGACTTGATAGGTTGGACAGGGATAGACTGTTCGAGAGACAGGAAACAGATACACAAGGAAACACTTGAATGTTAAAGACAGATTTATCACAGGGATGTCAGGAAATATTTCTTCAGCCTGAGGGTGGTCAGGAAGTGGAATGACCTGGACGACATAGTAGCGAATACAGGCTCCATACACAGTTTTAAGACTAGGTAGCACAGGGCACATGGGGCTCAGCGAGTGGCAAGTTAATAGGCAGGGCTAGCAACCGACACTCGACCTATGAAACCACAAATTTGTGACTACAAATAGGCGAGTATAAGCAGCTAGTCAGGGTTAGATCTAAGAGGAAGTAGTGTGTGTGCCACTGTTTGTTATCTGTTAATGGTTCTGAGGATTATCTTCCCCACAGCACGGTCTCAGACCAGACCTCTTAGACTGAAAAGGAAAAATTACAAGAATAGGAACTATTAAGAAGCCCATTGGAAAGTAAAGGTATGTGAATCTAAATCTAAGTAATGAAGTGGAAGATTTACCTGTTATCTTACGTGTTCATGGGACAGAAAGAAAAGATCAGCAATCTATGCATTATTATTACAATCAAAACTAAGAGCTAAACCCACAAATGTCATAGAGCGCTGCAGGGCAAGATGTTCTAAAGATGTAATCTGCAAAGGGTTAGGAGTATGTAAGAGGCGGAGTCAGTAAGGGTAGTACTGATCACTGAAGAGGAAAGAGAATTAAAGTTGGTGTAATAGAACGGTAGTTACCTCCCTGAAGGTTGCTGTTTACCAGTTTATTAACTTTAAAAATATATAACGTCAATATTTAAGATGGGACATCACGAGCAATAACCACAGTGAGACAATAACCACAGAGACAATAACCACAGTGAGACAATAACCATAGACACAATAACCACAGTGAGACAATAACCATAGTGAGACAATAACCACAGTGACACAGTAACTACAGTGAGACAATAACCAGTGACAATAACCACAGTGAGACAATAACCACAGTGAAACAATAACCACAGTGACACAACCACAGTGAGACAATACCCACAGTGAAACAATAACCACAGTGACACAACCACAGTGAGACAATAACCACGAGACAATAACCACAGTGAGACAATAACCACAGTGACACAATAACTACAGTGAGACAATAACCACAGTGACACAACCACAGTGAGACAATAACCACAGTGAGACAATAACCACAGTGAGACAATAACCACAGTGACACAACCACAGTGAGACAATAACCACAGTGAGACAACCATAGTGAGACAATAACCACAGTGACACAATAACTACAGTGAGACAATAACCACAGTGACACAACCACAGTGAGACAATAACCACAGTGAGACAATAACCACAGTGAGACAATAACCACAGTGACACAACCACAGTGAGACAATAACCACAGTGACACAATAACCACAGTGAGACAACCACAGTGAGACAATAACCACAGTGACACAACCACAGTGAGACAATAACCACGAGACAATAACCACAGTGAGACAATAACCACAGTGACACAATAACTACAGTGAGACAATAACCACAGTGACACAACCACAGTGAGACAATAACCACAGTGAGACAATAACCACAGTGAGACAATAACCACAGTGACACAACCACAGTGAGACAATAACCACAGTGAGACAATAACCACAGTGAGACAATAACCACAGTGAGACAATACCCACAGTGAGACAATAACCACAGTGACACAATAACTACAGTGAGACAATAACCAGTGACACAACCACAGTGAGACAATAACCACGAGACAATAACCACAGTGAGACAATAACCACAGTGAGACAATAACCACAATAAGACAATAACCACAGTGACACAACCACAGTGAGACAATAACCACGAGACAATAACCACAGTGACACAATAACTACAGTGAGACAATAACCACAGTGACACAACCACAGTGAGACAATAACCACAGTGAGACAATAACTACAGTGAGACAATAACCACAGTGACACAACCACAGTGAGACAATAACCACAGTGAGACAATAACCACAGTGAGACAATAACCACAGTGAGACAATAACCACAGTGAGACAATAACCAGTGAGACAATAACCACAGTGAGACAATAACCACAGTAAGACAATAACCACAGTGACACAACCACAGTGAGACAATAACCACGAGACAATAACCACAGTGAGACAACCACAGTGACACAATAACGACAGTGAGACAATAACCACAGTGACACAACTACAGTGAGACAATAACCACAGTGAGACAACTACAGTGAGACAATAACCACAGTGAGACAATAACCAAAGTGAGACAATAACCAGTGAGACAATAACCATAGTGAGACAATAACCACAGTGAGACAATAACCACAGTGAGAGAATAACCACAGTGAGACAATAACCACAGTGAGACAATAACCAGTGAGACAATAACCACAGTGAGACAATAACCAGTGAGACAATAACCAGTGAGACAATAACCACAGTGAGAGAATAACCACAGTGAGACAATAACCAGTGAGACAATAACCACAGTGAGACAACCAGTGAGACAATAACAACAGTGAGACAATAACCAGTGAGACAATAACCACAGTGAGACAATAACCAGTGAGACAATAACCACAGTGAGACAAAAACCACAGGAAAATTACAATCTAATAAAAAGTAGGTAATTGATAATAAATAACAAACAATTAATTAAACATATTTAATCACACAGGAGGTGCTCGATGCTGAAGGGTTCTTCAAGGAACTGAATCCTCTTCCTTGGATCGATTCTAATTATCTGCCATTAACTAAGTGTTGTATGACCCACATAGGTTTAACAGTTACCCACGAATGTAATATTTTACAAATGAATGACTTAATTCAGGAACATGATAAGAGAAAACATGAACAAAGGCTGCATCATACTCGTGTAGCATTTATATCTAACTTGTTTTAAAAATTAAGTTTCATAGGAGACTGGTGATACGAATACATGATTATTTTTACTACAACTATTATTATTTAAAAACTGGAACTAAATCCGTATGAGTCACAGAGTTGAAACGAATACAATAGACGAGCTACGTCTTACACCTAATGTATTAGTCTGATCTCTAGTATATTAAGCTCTATCTAAACTGCATTGTTATAATTATTGTTGAGGGGAAGTGCTAACCCGCATAAGGGTCATGCAGCGATTGGTGATTAGGAGGTAATCAGATCCGATTTTAAGAGGAAAGTAGTTTCAATTCCTTGGATCAAGAGCCCTTCGCCAGCAGCAAGGCACCTTCTTCCTCTCCAAGTGACTGCATTCAATCATTTCTCCGTTGCTTTACGCTGTAGATAAATTGCATTAAGTCTTATCTCCAGTGCATAAAATATATACATTACTTAGTCCTATATCCGCACTGCATTAAGCCTTATCTCCACCATATATTTATATTTAAACATCTTATTTTCATCTACGCTTTATTAAATCTTATGTCTACACATAAAGTTCTATCTCAGCATCATTTGTTTTCCCCTGCATTAAGGTTCAGCTCCGTGAGTCGTTCGTTCAAATAAATTCCGTAAACCCGCAAAGGTACTCTCACCCCTCCCATCCCCACATATGTCAGTGCCACCTGAATCAGACATTTCACCGCCTACTAGGTAACATACCCAGCAACCCACCCCCACTCACCCAACAACCTACCCAGGAACCCGCTCACACCTAGAATTTTACACACACTGAGTCTAGCACCTGTCCCATACCGGGGTATCCCACCAGCAATGTACAGCAGGTTGCCTGTGTTGGTTTACAGGGCGTTGAGGCTGAGAGCTCAACAGATATACAGATAAGGTAACGAGGCCTGAGGCGACCTTACACTTGGTCTTCTTCCTGCTTCTAGCCTTGAGCAAGCTCGCCCAGGTGCTCCTTGTGGTTGTCGTAGCTCCTGCAACCAAGTGCAATGCTACTTCAGCATGCCAGGAAGAAACAAGTCGGGCAAATTCCTTGCAAGATGTCTCAAGTGTTGCTGCGATCTTTAACTCCTGAATGTGAGATTACAAGTAGTTTCAAAGCACATATCGGCCCTATACTCAGAGCGGGTCCTATCCTTAGAGCAGTGGGTCGTAAGCATAGCAGTGGGCCTCATATTCAGAAAGGGGTCCTATGCTCAGAGCGGTAGCCTTATTAACAGTGGGTCCCATGGCAGAAAATGGGTCCTATTTTCAGAGCTGGTCTTGAGCTCAAGACACAGGACCCCATGTTTCTCACTTGGCGATGTCTCCCGCCACACTCACTGCCAGAACCTTGCTGAGGTGGCTGCCAACAATCCTGACGTCACTAGTACGCCAGGAGAGCTGACGCTTTTTTTTTTTTTTTAATGCCATCGTAACCACCTTCAACAGGTGAATGACAATTCCCCAGTGAATGGCAGTAAACTGACTTAATAGATCGACACAGCACAAACTGAATTAAAATTTCATAGGGTCTTTGCAGCCGAAATATTTCTTGAGTTACAAGCGTTTATAGAAAGCAAAGTTTGTAAATGTCTTCGTCTTCTCACTGGAGCTTTAAAGTCACTAACAATCTGCGTCGTATCGAATCCAGCTTCGTGCCTGGGACAATCCGTCCTCCTAAATTATTATTATAATCAATGGGGAAGCGCTAAACCCGGAGGATTATACAGCGCCTGGGGGGGGGATGTGGAAGGCATTCAGGCTTAATTCGGGGAACTGGAGCACAGATCCAATTCCCTAAATCAAGAGCCCCTCACCAACATCAAGGAACCTTCCTTGAGGGGCCGTCCTCTTAAAGCAAACGTTGATTTCTGACGATAAACGTTATTTAGGTCAGGTCAGGTGAAGGTTGGTTTAGTCTGATATGGTTAGGTTAGGGTAGACTGTCATAATCAGAATCATAACATACCGTCACATCAATAAATGCATAAAGGCGATAGAAACTTTCGAAGCGCGAACACAAAACGGAGACCCACACCAAACAAGTTAAGACCAACTGGCCAATGTTTTTATTCCAGTGTCACTGGACGTTGATTAGGAGGATGGGCTTCTGGTGAAGAAATATTGCCCAAATTTGGGTGATGAGTGAAGGAACAGGAATTTCTTGAGAAAATGAAGAGAAACAAGAGGTTCCCAATTAAAATACGACCGCTATTATTGGTACAGGATTATTTATCGCAACTATGAGACCTATTAACTGAATATGAACTGTTTCTCGTCTCTAAGTGTTGTTAAGAATGCAAAGTTTGTGATCTTCACTCGCGAACTTTTTCTCGTGACTATGAGTGTTGGAGAGCAAGTGCGATCGTCTTCACTTACGAACCTCTTCTCGTCGCTATGAGTGTTGTTAGAGCGTAAAGTGCGTAATGGTCTTCACTCAAGAATGGGCTGTCATCAGTAATGTAAACAGTGTGTGAGTGGGTGTTAATGTAAAGCACCTCGTGCCAACCTCCTGCTCAACGTCAACAAAGACATTTTATAGTGAAGATATCTTATAAAAATCCATAAATTATAGCAAAACACTCTTCAGCCCAAGTTCACCAACTTGTAAATACTGCACGCCACCCATGCTGACGACGAAATTTCCTTCATGGAGATTTTTTCTCTAATGTTGGTGCTTTTCTAATTATTATTATTATTATTATTATTATTACAATCATAGGTAGAAGTGCTAAATCTCAAGGAGTCATACAGCGCCTGGGGACTGGAATGCAATTAGGTTCGAAGCAAGGAAGAGGTCAAGAACCATTCCTTGGATCAAGAGTCTCATACCGGAGTCAACGAACCTCCTTTTGAATGGGTGGTGGAGGTGCGGCTCTAGTAAATAACGCACATAGGTGGGACACTTATTTTTAAATGAAGCTACAAATGTGGCTTAGAAGTAAAAAAAAAAATTGTCACTGTTATTCATAAGGCCGGACACGGAATGCCAAGTTGCAACCAGAACACGTCTAATTGTATTATTTACAATTAGACCCAAAATATGATAAACTAAAATTCGCCTCACTTTCATGGCCAATTTGCCACTTCTGGCTACCCTGGCCTAGACCTTCAATATATACACAATGCTGTATTAGTGTTGCTAGTGTTTTATTATTATTATTATTACTCATTTTGCTAGTGATGCTAGTTAAGTGACGATGCCTCCCACTCCTTAGGCACTGAGTGACCGTTACAGCTTTAGCGTTTATACTATATACTACTGATAATGAAAGTATCACAACCTATATCACAATGCAATGTTAAACAAAGCGATAAATATTGTGGAAATTTATTATTATTATTATTATTATTATTATTATTATTATTATTATTATAGCAAATCACCTGCAGGAGGTTTACAGGATATTACCTGAATTATTACCTGCAAGTAATTGGGTTGAAGTGGGTTTAAATCACAGTAGGCCACTGAACTGCTACTCCTTCGATTGCCCACTTCCTCACTACTCATACAAAGAGCTAGACCTGACATTAAATTAATAATTATAATATTAAAACCAGCTACTCTGGTAATTATGGTTATGTGGACTGTAAAGGATTAAGGTTGCTGTGAACAACAAATATAATTGGTATTAACATTTACCATTTAATTACTGTAGATGGATCACACCACAACACATGCCTAACACCTAGACCCTACACTGACCAGCTAGTGATCTTAATGCAAAGACTATGGTGCACTTCCCTATGAGTGATGTCTGCATTTATTTTCCACCATCCACATGTAATTCTTGAGGTCTTGAAAATTTCCTGTCCCAATTCTTCAGCAAGGAACATTAACACGGGTTCCTATTACAAATCCAGGCCAAAACACCCCATTATGGCCTCGATGACACTGGATTATTAGACGATTGTAACAACCAGTGTACATACTTGAAATTCAATGTGGCGTCTCCCCCCCCCCCCGGCGTCAAAAAGCAGCTCTTCAACCCTCCCCCCTCCTCACTCGAAATTTCTCGAAAGGGTCAAATTAGCATCACATTTTATTACACAATTATTGTAAAATTCAAATTTACCCATGCTGAATTTAGGAAAATCCAAAAATTTCCACAAATATATCACAATGTAAACTTAGAGCCAAGTTATGATATATGACGACTGAAAGTTCAAGTCAAGTGATAAACTAAACGCTACATAAAAAAAATCATCGCAGAGACCAAAACTGGACCATCATTAAATCACATCTGACTTAGCAATGTGACTTTTTAACTGTCTACGTCTGACTGAAAGTCGTCCCAAGATCCTTTCCTTAATTGTGGGCTATTTGTGAATTAAAAAAGTAACTGTAGTGATAGCGGTAGATGGTGCTGTTACCACAATTATAATTATTTAAAAAGCGCAAAATTTGTGGCATGGGAGGGGTGGGAAACCATCAGGCTTGAACCGAAGAATGGGAGGTTTACAAATTCCTTGTATCAAGGGTCCTTAGCCAGAATCAAGGCACCCTCCTATAAGGACTGAGACAAAAGATACGGAACAAGTAATGCAGACAGCGCCTCATGGTAACTTGCTACCTTTGTTCAGTTACCTGAATCGTTGGCAGTGTAACATATTGAATATGCTTTTTTGTAATGTTTTTGTAACAGCATTCACCGTGAAATCAATTCACTAGTGTAACTAAATCCAACACTTTAGTAGAGATTATTACTACTGCAAGTTGATTTGCTAGAACGTTGCAACCCAGTTCCTGGATACATTGTGTCTGCGTAATCCTTAACTACCACCCACAGGATGAGTATGAGGTGCATATAACTCTGTCAGACTAATCACTCACCGCAAAGCTTTCTTTTCTAACACTGAATACCACTGTCACCAGCAGTATTTGCCTACCCTCTTCTATACAAGTTACACTGTGACAACAAAAGTTAGCGGTTTCCCCTGTCATTTTTTACCACAGGAAGTATTTTTTTCTTTTTACATCATGTAGTGAAATCTATTAGCCTGAGTTCAGAGACTTCAGCAAAGTGATGAGGATATCATCAAGCATTCTCCTATGAGTTCAACAGCGACGGCGGCTGTTTCCGTCCACAGAGTAGTCTCGACAGCTGGATGAAATTTCGTATTTCTGACAAATAAGACAGAGACAAATTGCATAACAAGCTTTCATTGATGTTTCGCACTCTGCAGAGCTTTATCCCGTCACTAAGTAACAACAAAATGTCTCAATAAAAGCCTATTCTGCAATTTGTTTGTTTTCAGACTTGACGGCCATCGGAATGGTGAAAACATTAATTAATGAAAGGGGCTGTATACCCTCTCACCTTGGCAGTACATTGCAAACGCCGTGACCCGCAACACAACTACAAGGATTTAACAAATACAATGCTTGGTTTTCCTTTAGATACTGCCAACTACGCCGTTGCCTCATTCCCCAAGTGCTGGCCGTGTTGACACTGGTGTGACAACGTAGCAGTGTGTGTCCTGAAGAGGAAACAGCGTGTGAGTGGTCAACTTACCTTAGGTGTGGCAGCGGTCGCCCACTGCCCCCAGGGCTCACACCCTCCGTCCCTTCTGTAATAACGAAACAAATCGTCAAAAAAATCTTAAATTATTTTAGCAGGCATCAGCACACCAAGGAAATAAAACAGGAAAAAAAAAACTTGAGGCAGAAGCAACAGCCTAGCACCTAGCTGAGCAGACGTTGCCAAGAGACGAAACTTGTAAGCAAGGCTACATTAGTTGTTACATAAAATTGGCTACATGACACCTGTATTCCAATAAATAACAGATGCATGTAGGTG
Organism: Cherax quadricarinatus; assembly: GCF_038502225.1. Lineage (NCBI taxonomy): Eukaryota > Metazoa > Arthropoda > Malacostraca > Decapoda > Parastacidae > Cherax > Cherax quadricarinatus. Next base: position 15,228,598 of record NC_091303.1, on the reverse strand, counting down.
TCTATCACGAACACATTATCATTACTAATGGAACAGGGATAAATCCCTAAGGGTCATGCAGCACATGAGGAATTGAAGGTAATCATGCTTGATCCAAGGAGAGGGATGCTCTACTTCCTTGAATCAAGATTCCTTCACTAGAAACAAGGCACCCTCTTGAAGAGAAAACTAACAAAATATTTCCGGGTAGCAACAAGGAAATATTTTCCAGATGGTCGAGTGTAAGGCACTCGACTACTGTCTCTTCACTACTCTTGCTCACTTATCTTCACGACATCTCATGAAACCAACTCTACTCCACACCAAACTCGGTCTAAAAACTATTTCACAGTTTGGCCAAGTTTCTTTCTTAAATTCCCCAAGCGACTGCAAGTTTGAAGCATTTCCTAACACTGCAGCTGAGGGACTTTTATTATTATAATCACGGAGAAGAGCTAAACCAGTAGGGGGTCATACAACGCTAGGCATTGAGTGCAATCAGGTTTGATCCAAAGAAAGGTTGGTCAGCTCTGAGTCTTTGGATCAAGAACCCTTCACCTGCATCAGGGTTCCCTCACCTGCATCAAGGTATCCTCAACCCCCCTCCCTACCTGAAGTAACATATACGAGTATCGTCAAGGTATGCGAAGCAACAAACCTCAACCTTCATGTGAATATTCTGACTCATTAACATTTAAATACTTAATGTAAAGAATATAACGAAATTAACTCTTGTCTGTTTATTATTAAATTGCTGTAAAATATATTTAGTTGGATTAAGCAAAATTAAATTGCGCTTGTTATAATAAGGTTAGATATGTTTTCTAAGGTTCTTTTGGTACAAAATTATTAATTTTTACATTAACATAAATTAAAAAATATATATATCTTTAAGCGTATAAGAGAACATTTTTGAAAGGACTTAATTTAAAACGTGTTCTTGCTAATTGACCAGTTTTATCTATTCCACACGACATATAAAGTGAACATAGACAAGAGTAAGGTGATGAGGGTATTAAACGAGTTAGGCAAGGAAAAACTGGATGTCAGATTGGAGGGAGGGAGTATGGAAGCAGAGAATGTGTTTAGATATTTGGGAGTGGAAGTGTCGGCGGATGGGTTTATGAAGGACGAGGTAAACCATAGAAATAATGAAGGGTAAAAGGTGGATGGTGCACTGAGGTATCTGTGGAGACAAAGAACATTATCCATGGAGGCAAAGAAGGGAATGTATGAGTATATTGTTACCACCACTCTTATATTGGTGTGTAGCATGGGTTTTGAATGTTACAGCGAGGAGGCTGGAGGTAGTGGAAATGTCGTGTCTAAGGGCAATGTGTGACATAAATATTATGCAGAGAATTCGTAGTGTGGAAATTAGGAGGTGTGGAGTTACTAAAAGTATTATTCAGAGGGCTGAGGAGGGGTTGAGGTGATTTGGTCAATTTGAGAGATGGAGCAAAATAGAATGACTTGAAGGGTGTATAAATTTGTAGTGGAGGGAAAGTGGGGGTAGGGGTTGTCCTAGGATTGCGGGAGGGCGTAAAGGTTTCGTGTACAAGGGGCTTGGACGTACAGCAGGCATGTGTGTGAGTGTTAAGACAAGAGTGGAGACGAATATTTTTTGGCGACTTGACGAGATGTTGGAGTGTGAGCAGAGTATTATTTTGTGAAGGGATTCAGGGAAACTGATTAGCCGGACTTGAGTCCTGGAAGTGGGAAGTACAATGTCTGCACTCTACAGGAGAGGTTTGGGATATTTGTTGTTTAAAGTGACATCTATGCTGTTGTATCTGCGCGCCTCTGGCAAACCAGTGATATTGTGAATGATGGTGAAAGTGTCTTTTTCGGGTCACCTTCCTCGGTGGGAGATGGCCGGCATGTTAAAATATTGCGCTTGTGTGTGTGTGTGTGTGTGTGTGTGTGTGTGTGTGTGTGTGTGTGTGTGTGTGTGTGTGTGTGTGTGTGTGTGTGTGTGTGTGTGTGTGTGTGTGTGCGTGCGTACTCAGTTGTAGTTGGAGGGGTCGATTCACAGCTCCTGGCCCCACCTCTTCAATGGTTGCTACTAGATCATTCCCTGCTCCATGAATTTTATCATACCTATTCTTAAAGCTATGTATGGATCCTGCCTCCATTACATTATTTCCTAGACTATTCCATTTCCTGACAACTCTGTGATTAAAGAAATACATCCTAACATCCCTGTGATTCATCCGAGTCTTCAACTTCGAACTGTGACCCTCTTGAGTTGTCCCATCTCTGGAACATCTTGTCTCTGTCCACCTTGTCGATTGTGTTTGTGTGTGTGTTTATGCAAAGTGCTTAATCTTAACTGGGATCATCATATACTGCGAGAACCATTCCTCACCACCCAATCTTTCTCATCACTTACCACCCAATCCTTCCCCATCCCTCGCCACCTACTCCTCCATCGCTCACCACCTCTCCCTCTCCATCGATTCCCATATCTCTCCACCCACTCCCTGCCCCTCTCCGTCACTACATTACCCTTCGCAGTATCTAGAATGCCAACTTGTCAGAAAAATCACCCTTCCTTAATCCCTGCCCCTCTACCCTTCCGCCAGCTCACACTGCCAACATACCACCTCTCGGGTGTAAAGCCACTCTGAATCCCCCCCCCCCTCCTAGGCTACTTGCCTCACTCCCAGACTGCCTGTCAGCCTGCCTGTCTAGCTCACTTCCTACTGCCAATCAGCCTGTCACCCCTCCCTATCAGCTGGCTTGCCAGCCAACCTCTATGCATTCCCCCCTCCCTCTTGTCAGCCTGCCTGACTATCTTGCTGTGACAAACCTTGTCATACGTGTAGCATTATACTGTCAATTTCCGGGTTATGTTGCCACCTCTTATTTGGTGTACCCGTGATTTGCTTGCATCGTTATCTGCGGTGTTCCTGTGGTGTGCCTGTCCTCAACTAGTTATGTTCGAATCTCGGTTAGATTAGGTAAGATCTGCCAGGAAACAGGAAAAGATTTGAATCTCATCTACCTCCTGAGCCCGCCTTTTATACTATGTTAAAAGGCATTAATAATTTTCTTCCTCTTGGGCTCTATCGTAGCTACTCTTAAAACAGTATGAAATTTGCCTCTACCACTTTCATGTTTATCCCTGAGAATAAGTACCTCTTAATGTTCCTGTGGTTCATCTAATTTTCATATTCCCTGGAAAGCCCTAAACTTGCGACGGTCAAACAGCCCTTGGAAAAACGGGGAGTGGAGGTAATCAGGTTTAATCCGAGGAAAGAGAGCGCAGCTTCAATTCTTTGGATCAAGAGTTTCACACCAGCATATCCAGGGAAGACACACCAGACTGGTGCTAAGTACTCCATAAGCCTGACGCATCACGTCATAACCTAAAATACACTATATTAAGATTCATGAAGGTTCCCCTAAGATTTAATCAACTCGAATATACAATACATATCTCTAACCAATAAATTAATGATGATGAATATGATGTTTAGTCCTAGGTCCTCTTTCACCGTTATTTGTAGCATCTTTCCAACCAGACTGTACTCTGCCTCCGGTCTCCCTTCTCTTTCCCAGATCTACATGACTTGCACTTGCTGGGGTTGAAGTCAAGTAGAAATTTGTTTGATCTCAAATGCAACCTAAGAATTCCAGGAGAATGTTCCTATCCGTTCCCAATTATATATTTTTCAGTTTTACATCACTGGCAGATGGTCCAAGAACTTATCCTTGAGGAACTTTGCTTGTTACCCTTGCCCATCGATGCTGATGGCATACTGCCAACAAGAGATAAAAAAAATAAACCACGTTGGTGAAAAAACTTTTATAGATACAAGGTTTTACTCAGTGTAAAGCTTTATCGAATTATGATTCGATAAAGCTCTACAATGTGACGTTGTCCCAATAAAAGTTTGTTTTGCAACGTGTGTGTTTTCCTCACTCTCGCCTATGTTGATATCTCCTATACCGTCACTGTCTTATATCATTTACTCTCCTCGATCCTTTGAAGTCCTCTTTTTTGCATTTATGTCTGCTCTTCACGTTTATAAATGAGTTTCTGGTGGGAACCATATCCAATGCTTTCCTTCTGAATCTGTGACTATTAAGCCAGGACTTCTTATCCCTGAAGCTGTGCTGGTGAGACATCTCTCCAGGTTCACCAACAGATCCCCCTTCGAAGAAGCGAGTGCCCTTGGAGGGTTGCTCCTAATTACTTATTCCCCAGGCGCTATATGGTCACCACGAGTTTAATGCTTTCCCTGAATACTATATTAACACCAACAACAACAATTATAAAACATGGTCCTTCGGACTATCAAACTCTATGGGAACACACTTCCACGTTTCAATAGGCAGCCCCAACTTTTAAAACCTAGCTGTCTGTGATAAGTCTACTCGCACTCCTTTCAACCTTCCCTGACATAACATTACCCTACTCACTATATCATTCATTAACCTAATATATATAACTTTAATTTTCCTAGTATGGCCTCAGTTAACCTATGCTGGCCTTAACTAACTTTGTTTTATACCTAAGTGTAAAGTCGTTAGGATTATGTCATCATGTTTGGAACTGAATAACTGACATGCAGTTTTGCATGGGTCTCTGCTTCAAAATCTTTAGCTGAAACCAATGTTGGTGGCTGTGAACTTAGTAGAGGTTAAGAATCTGTAGGAGAGAAATGAGGGGTATATAGACTGTGGTCAGTAGGATATGTGGGCTTTGTCTTGTTTTGCATGAAGTATGAGGATAAAATGATCAACACACAGCTGAGTGGGATAGAATCACATCGTATAAAGAAGCAAAGGTATTAAGAACAATCCAGAAAGGTACAGCCATCCTGTCAAAGGTGTGTGTGAACTGGAAGCCTTCTTAAAGTCTTCTTCGTCTAGTTGACATGTCAGATAGCAAGTAAATGTCTCAAATGTTTATTTACATTCAATGCACATTTATCTTTATTTTCCTGTGTACAGTTTCTCCTCGCTTAACAACAGAGTTCCATTCTTAAGATCACATCAGTAAACGAATTTGTCACTAAGTGAGGGGCATACTATAATGATAGTGGGTTTGTATCAACCATTTTTTATATTATTTTAATGTCACCTTTGCACCATTTATAACATTTCTGGTATATTCTTAAATGCTTATACAGTAATGTACTGTATATTGTAATAAACAGAAGAGAAAATCTGCATTAATATACATTATTTAGGTATGTATACTGGTCAAAGAGACGGTTGTAAGTACAAGGCGTCGGTAAACGAGTACGTCGCTAAGTGAGGAGAGGCTATATTTCTTGATATTTCTTAATACTGTAATGGAACCTTTCCAGTTTCCCTAGTAGAATGGATTAGATTCTTTTCCCTGTAACCTTCCAATCATTGTAAGGCAAGAAAAATGCCAAGAAATAATAACTACTGTATGTGCTGGGATAACCGGTTAACTGAATACCCGAGCAATTTTGTATAATCTGCAACACATCTTGAAAAGCAACTTACAAGAACACATTGTATACAGTAGTTGTAAAATAAAGGGGACCTTACATGCTAGGGTTTCAGTATGGTCTGCTCAGCAAGGACCAGCAGACCCACAACTGTACATGAGAGGCAGTTAGTTATAACAAGTCAAGGATGATCCAATCCTGACATGACAGCATATGCATTCTACAGTTTTATGATGGAGATGCAGGATAACAGGTTCAAGGACACCTCTCATGATATTACTGATAATAAACAAATAAATTATTATTGTTATTATTATAAGCTAGGGGAAAACACTAAATATTTGCAGAGAGATTATACACCACTTTAAGGAATCAAAGGGTAATTATATCAGACTGGATTAAAAAAAAGGAAAGAGTAGCTTTAATTCTTGGATTAAGAGTTCTTAATTGGTACAAAAGCCCTCCCTTAAAGGGTTACCTCAACATAAAGGGAAATGTGTACGTACACTGCCATGTCAATGTTGGTTCAGTCCTCTTTTATATAGTAATTACCAACATCTCTCCATAATATAAAAAACAGTGGTGATTATTGCTGGGCAGGTCTTATTTGATTCCTATCCTGTTAGGCCCCATCATTTAGTAAATTTTCATGTTGAGAATATAAATATACAGTGGACTATTTTGCGACCAATTACTACTTTGTACGTATTTTGGGGGTCTGAAATGTAATCTCTTCATATTCTTCGGTCAGTTCGAACATACTTATGTAAAAAATATCTACAGCCAACAAGGTGTTACAAAAGGGTGAATGAGACTTTGCTGACCTTAACTAAGTACAAACAAAGCAATGGTAAGATTATCACAACTACCATTCCACATTTAACTTTACTATTAACACCACTTGCAGCTGGTGTAACATGTTAATTATACCATTTGCCCCTATCTAAGTAACTGATGTTTTACACTATTGTACAGTATCTGAAAATTACAAATTATGAAATAAAGGCAATGTGGGATTTGAACTAAGTGGTAGCACATGTTTGCGACTATACATCGCAGATGCCAATTCTATACTGCCTACCTTCATAATTTGTAATTTTACCAAAGTGTGAAACTTCATTTTCATAGACCGGGGTGAAGGATTTACTGCAATTGGTCACAACCTAATCCTGTAGCTATTTTATACTCGTAAGGGCACAAAATAATTAGAGATAAACTTATCCTGGGATAGCAATGTTAATACTTGCTTGTAAACATACAATTGGGATTTGTTTATATCTTATACATAACCCATTATTTTGTTGAATACAGATACTGAAGCCTCCCAATTCTGAAAAGTACCCTAGATATTTTAAGAACTATCAGTTGAAAGGCAATAAACATTTCCCACAAGTACGTACGGGTTTTGTTTTAGGCAGCAACACTTCAAACCATACATTCACCACACTACTGTCAAACAGGTCAGGTTTAGGGTTGTAAGCTAAATATTTTTTTATACATGCACAATACCACACCATGTCTATTTCTGTTAGGCCATAGTATGCTATAGCCTCTTATTTTCACTTCTTCATTTATCATTGTTCTCTGACTATGATTAAGAGATTGAAATTACAGTAGCCATGGTTTATTTGTTAGAATCTAAATATCAGCCAATTCTGTTAAACGTTATTTAGTATTAACAGCATAGACTGTAGATCCGTTATTGAAAAACTCCTCATTGGTCTTTTGCAAGCGTTTATCATTAGAGAAAAATAAGACACATTGTCTTGGGCATCATGATTAAATAGTAACAGGGTTAAGGTGCATTTGTGAAACACTCTTACTACAATGAACAGTACAGTGGACCCCCGCTTTACGATATTAATCCATTCCTGAGAGCTCATCGTAAGCCGAAATTATCGAAGGCGAATTAATTTTCCTCATAAGAAATAATGGAAATCAAATTAATCTGTTCCTGACACCCCAAAATATGAAATTTTTTTTTTTTTTTACCACATGAAATATTAATTTTAATACACACAAACTGAAGAAGACATACACAATTACTAATCTACTAAGAATAGAATACATGACACTTACCTTTAGTGAAGATCTGGTGATGATTGATGGGATGGGGGGAGGGCAGTGTGTGTGGAAGTTGTTATTGTTTAGAAGGGAAATCCCCTTCCATTAGGACTTGAGGTAGCAAGTCCTTTTCCGGGGTTACTTCCCTTCTTTTAATGCCACTAGGACCAGCTTGAGTCACTGGACCTCTGTCGCACAACATATCTGTCCCTAGAGCTCTGTACCTCCTGTTCCTTTAAGACTTTCCTAAAATGGGCCATAACATTGTCACTGTACAGGTTGCCAACACGGCTTGCAGTAGCTGTGTCAGGGTGATTTTCATCCGCAAAGGTTTGCAGTTCAACACACTTTGCACACATTTCCTTAATCTTTGAAGTAGGCAACTTCCTCAATTTTTCTCTCCCCTCCTCTGAAGCAGTTTCCTCAGGTCTGGCCTCTTGCTGTTGAAGATGATCTTGCAGCTCATCAGTGGTAAGTTCTTCATTGTCCTCCTCCACCAACTCTTCCACATCCTCCCCACTAACCTCCAACCCCAAGGACTTCCCCAATGCCACAATGGATTCCACAACTGGTATACGCTTCTTAGGGTTAGCCTCAAACCCTTCAAAATCCCGTTCTTCTACACATTCTGGCCACAGTTTCTTCCAAGCAGAGTTCAAGGTCCTCTTAGTCACTCCTTCCCAAGCCTTACCTATAAGATTTACACAACTGAGGATACTAAAGTGATCTTTCCAAAACTCTCTTAAGAGTCAATCGAGTGTCTGAGGTCACTTCAAAGCACTTTTGAAACATAGCTTTTGTGTACAGTTTCTTGAAGCTGGAAATGACCTGCTGGTCCATGGGCTGCAGGAGAGGAGTGGTATTAGGAGGCAAAAACTTGACCTGAATGAAGCTCATGTCCCCAGAAAGTCGCTCTGCCATGTCTGAAGGATGACCAGGAGCATTGTCTAATACCAGGAGGCACTTAAGGTCCAATTTCTTTTCCATTAGGTAATTTTTCACATTGGGGGCAAAAGCATGGTGTAACCAGTCACAGAAAAAGTCCCTAGTGACCCATGCCTTACTGTTTGCCCTCCACAGCACACACAAATTAGCCTTGAGTACATTGTTTTGCCTGAATGCTCTGGGGGTTTCAGAGTGATACACCAATAAAGGCTTCACTTTTCAATCACCACTAGCATTAGCACACATCAGAAGAGTATGCCTGTCTTTCATAGGCTTATGTCCTGGGAGTGCCTTTTCCTCCTGAGTAATGTAGGTCCTGCTTGGCAATTTCTTCCAAAACAGGCCTGTTTCACTGCAATTAAACACTTGTTCAGGTTTCAATTCTTCACTGTCTATGTACTCCTTGAATTCCTTCACATATTTTTCAGCCGCTTTTTGGTCCGAACTGGCAGCCTCACCATGCCTTATCACACTATGTATGCCACTATGATTCTTAAATCTCTCAAACCAACCTTTACTGGCCTTAAATTCACTCACATCACCACTAGTTGCAGGCATTTTTTTAATTAAATCGTCATGCAACTTCCTAGCCTTTTCACATATGATTGCTTGAGAGATGCTATCTCCTGCTATCTGTTTTCGTTTATCCACACCAATAACAGTCTCTCAACATCTATCGCTTGCGATCTCTGTTTCGAAAACAAACTTGCACCTTTTGCAAGAACAGCTTCCTTGATTGCCGTTTTGTTGTCCAAGATAGTAGCGATGGTTGACTGGGGTTTGGTATACAACCTGGCCAGCTCCGAGACACACATTCCACTTTCATACTTAGTAATTATCTCTTTCTTCATTTCCATAGCAATTTTCACCATTTTTACCACAGGGTTGGCACTAGAAGCTTTCTTGGAGCCCATGGTGACTTATTTTGCAGCTACAAGCACTAAAAATACTGTGATAATATGAAATGTACCGAATGTATGCTTAGATGTGACCGCACTGGCTGGCTTGTAAACACTGGCACCCACGGGGCAACTGAGGCCATGTGTGAGACGCGTCCCGGACGAATCACGTAAGGCAAGTTTTTTATCGTGAGGCGAGGCAAAATTTTTGCATTCAAATGCTTCATATGACGGATTTAACGTAAGGTGATGCATTCGTAAGGCGGGGGTCCACTGTATATCTATTTTAGGCATATCCCTTACATATTCCGCATTAACAATTCTTACTGTTCCTACTTGTTCCATTAAGAATACCCATTGAAATGAAGAAAGAGATCAGATAAGTATGAAAGTGGAGTGCGTATCGCCGACCTAGTCAAGTTGTACAAGAAACCCCAATCAACCATCGCTACTGTGGGCACCAAAAAGACAATCAAGGAAGCTGTTCTTGCCAAAGGTTTAACTGTGTTTTCGAAACAAAGATCGCAAGTTGGAAGATGTTGAGAGACTCTTATTGGTGTGGATAAATGAAAAACAGCTAGCAGGAGATAGCGTCTCAAGCGATGTGAAAAGGCATTGCATGACGATTTAATTAAAAAAATGCCTGTAGTGATGATGTGAGTGAATTTAAGGCCATTGGTTTGAGAGAAAGAAGCGTAGTGGCATCCATAGTGTGATATGGTGAGGCTGCCAGTTCGGACCACAAAGCGGCTTTGTGCAGGAATTCAAGGAGTACCTGAAGGACTGCCTGAACAAGTGTTTAATTGTGATGAAACAGGCCTGTTCTGGAAGAAAATGCCAAGCAGGACCTACATTACTCAGGAGGAAAAGGCACTCAGGACATAAGCCTATGAAAGACAGGCTTACTCTTCTCATGTGTGCAATGCTACTGGTGATTGCATGAAGCCTTTATTAGTGTATCACTCTGAAACTCTTACAAAAGAATGTCCTCAAGGATAATTTGTGTGTGCTGTGGAGGGCAAACAGTAAGTACTAGGGAATTTTTCTATAACTGGTTACACCATGCATTTGCCCCCAATGTTAAAGATTACCTAACTGAAAAGAAATTAGAACTTAAGTGATGCCCCTGGTCATCCTACAGACGTGGCAGAGCGACTATGGGGACATGAGCTTCATTAAGTGAAGTTTTTGCCTCCTAATACCACTCCTCTCCTGCAGCCCATGGACCAGCAGGTTACCAACTTCAAGAAACTGTATCTGTTTGAAAGGTGCTTTGTAATGACCTCAGAAACTCAACTGATCTAAGAGAGTTTTGGAGAGATACTTTAATATCCTCAATAAACCTTATAGGTAAGGCCTAAGAGGACCTTGAACTCTGCTTGGAAGAAACTGTGGCCAGAATGTGTAGACAAAAGGGATTTTGAAGTTTGAGGCTAACCCTGAGAATCCTGTGCCAGTTGAGGAATCATTGTGGCATTGGGAAAGTCCTTGGGGTTGGAGGTTAGTGGGGAGGATGTGGAAGAGTTGGTGGAGGAGGACAATGAAGAACTAACCACTGATGAGCTGATAGATCAACTTCAAGAGCAAGAGGCCAGACCTGGGGAAACTGGTTCAGAGGAGGGGAGAGAGAAATTGAAGAAGTTGCCTACTACAAAGATAAAGGAAATCTGTGCAAAGTGGCTTGAAGTGCAAACCTTCATGGATGAAAATCACCCTCACACAGCTATTGCAAGCCGTGTTGGCAACCTGTACACTGACAATGTTGTGAAACACTTTAGGGAAGTGATAAAGGAACGAGAGGTACAGGCCACTATGGACAGATATCTTGTGCGAAAGAAGTCCAGTGACTCTGAAGCTGGCCCTAGTGGCATTAAAAGAAGAAGGGAAGTAACCCCAGAAAAGGACTTGCTACCTCAAGTCCTAATGGAAGGGGATTCCCCTTCTAAACAGTAAGAAGATAATGCTCTCCCCTCCTCCCATCCCATCAATCATCACCACATCTTCAATAAAAGTAAGTGTCATGTAAGTGTGCATGCCTTTTTCAGTTTGTGTGTATTAAAATTAATATTTCATGTGGTAAAAAAAAAATTTTTTCATACTTTTGGGTGTCTTGCACGGATTAATTTTATTTCCATTATTTCTTATGGGGAAAATTCATTCACATAACGATTATTTCGCATAACAATTACCCCTCTTGCACGGATTAAAATCGTTAACCGGGGGTCCACTGTATTACAGTACAGAGTAAGCACAATGTTGCAATGTTTGTTGTTTGTTTTCAACACCATCTCCATGACATCTTGGTCCATTAAGAATGTATTATATATAAAATTTGTTACCAATGCTGGCCAATATCATGTCATATAGTATGTGCACCTGTTATGCACCCAACTCTTACAAACATCACATGTAATGGTGAGGCTTCAAGTGATGACCCTGTACCATTGTCAGCACAAGGACACATGATATATCTCTTATGAAAGATAATAATATTTCCCACAATACATTAGTTACAATAGTAGGTTAACAGTAAATAGTTATGCATAACATTTCAGGTAGTCTAAAACTAGGACTAATACTAACAGTATTAAAATACAATATACGATATATTGGACATACTATATGAGAATTTATTGAAAGACATTAAATTTACATTTAATATTAAAATGAAACTACAAAAGAATTAGCCCTTTCATGGTCTCTCATGTAGATCTATGGCAATGAGGCCAGTGTCAGTTTATTAGATCTAAGTCACAATCAAAGCACTTTCAAATATGCTGTGACAGAGAAATTTGAGCCTAGACTGTGCACAGTTTAAAAAAAAATTCTGCCTCATCTGCCTACGGTGTCCCATAGCTCGATCACTAGCGCACTCAGTTCATACATCGAGGTCTGGGGTTCAAATCTCCTCCGGTACAGCTGGAAAACATAAGGGAGATGTTTCCATAAGACATCTGCTGTCCCTGTCCCTGTTCACCCATCAGTTTAAAATGGGCACCTGGGTGTTAGTCGACTGGTGTGAGTAGCATCCTGGGACAAAACTGACCTAATTTGCCCGAAATGCTCAGCATAACAAGCGGCTTTCTATATACATAGTAGTATGTCACTGATGTCAACTAGGCCTGTATACCGTGTGCATGTACTTATAGTACATGTACTACAAGTACATGTACATTATATTATATTACAGTGGACCCCGGTTATCGGGAGGTTTGGTTATCGGCGGGGTTTTCGGCGCTTGGTTATTGGCCGTTCACTCGGTTATCGGCCGTTTTGGACACATCCATCCGCCGATGGGGCAGCTTGCGCTTCAGTTTGGCTTTGTCTCTCGGTGGCTGAGGAAGCTTCTGCTCATACATCCAAACATTTCACTTGTTTACCATTGTTTTTAGTGGTTTTTCTTGCAGTGCAACTGTGAAATAAGTAACCATGGCTCCAAAGAAAGTTCCTAGTAAAGTTTCTGTGGTAAAAAAGTGAGAAACGCCATGGAATTTAAGCGTGAAGTGATACAAAAATATGAGAGTGGTATGAAGGTGGTGGAACTTGTCAGGATGTACAGCAAGAATAAATCAACAATTACATCCATCCTGGCAAAGAAAGAACAAATCAAAGATGTTAATGTTGCAAAAGGAGTAGCTTTTCTAACTAAACAAAGGACACCAATAATGGAAGAGATGGAAAAGTTATTATTATTGTGGATTAAGAAAAAAGAATTAGTGGGAGACAGTGTAGTGGAGTCTACTATTTGTGAGAAGGCAAAGCAGTTGCACGAGGATCTTGCAAAGAAAATGCCTGAAACAAGTGCTGCAGTTTGTGAATTTAGGGCCAGCAAAGGATGGTTTGATAGATTTAAGAAGTGTAGTGGCATACACAGTGTTGTAAGGCATGGTGAGGCTGCAAGTTCTGACAAACGTGCAGCTGAAAAGTATGTTCACGAATTCCAAGACTAGGTAAAGGCTGAAGGATTCAAACCCCAACAAGAGGGAGTGAAGGAGGTGCCTTCTTCAGAGATTAAAGAGGTGTGTGCAATGTGAACCAGGGTGCAAGCTTTTGTAGAGAAACACCACCCTGACAAAGCTGAAACAAGCCATATCTGCAACATGTTTAATGACAAAACCCTGTCCCACTTCAGGGAAATCTTAAAGAAATGCCAGAAACAGAGCACTCTGGACAGTTATTTTGTGAGACAGGGGTCCAGTGACTCTCAAGCTGTTCCTAGTGGCATTAAAAGACAGAGAAGGGAAGTAACCCCAGAGAAGGCATTACTACCTAGTCTTCATGGAGGGGGATTCCCCTTCCAAACACTAATTCCTCCCTCTTTCCTCCTCCCTATCTTCCAGAAGCCAGCATTAGCCTTCAATAAAGGTATGTAATACAGTGGAACCTCCACTTACGAGTTTAATCCGTTCCATGACCTTACTCGCAACTGGATCTGCTCATTTGCAGAGTCAATTTTCCTCATTTAAATTAATTGAAATGGAATTAATTCGTTCCAGTGGAATTCCAGGCATGAGAAAATACTTTAATAATTTCCCTAATATCATCTCTACAGTTTATTTATCTTTTCCCTAATATCATCTCTACAGCTTATTTATCTATCAAAATGCATGTAAAATGACATAATAAACAATATTAATAACATAGAAACATGATATATACACTAGAATGAATAAAATACATGTCATTAGGTATGTGTCTGACGAGAATACTACCATAAAAACCATATGAAAATATACCGCTAAGGGGAGGCTAATGGCTGAGAAGTGAACTCTGTTATTCATGGTCCGATTTCTTTCATTTTTGTTGTAAGTTAAGAAGCATCTTTTCATCATACGTTGCCCAAGTTTCAATAAGATAGTCCAAAAAACAACTGAGATCCAATTCCCTAGATCAAGAGCAAGAGCGCCCTCACCAGTGTCAATTAACCTCCCTTGGGGCTTGCTCGCATTTGGAAATTTTGCTCGCGTCTGGAAGCAAAATATCGACCGAGCAGCTGCTCGTATCTGGAAAAACTCGCACGTGGACGCACTCGTAAGTAGAGGTTCCACTGTACTTACATAATTGCAAAAAAAAAAAATTTTTTTTGTGAATATTTTTGTTTGGAACGAATTAATTTTATTTCCATTAATTCTTATGGGAAATATTAATTCAGTTATCGGCCATTTCGCTTATCAGCTGACCTTCAGGAATGGATTATGGCCGATAACCGGGGGTCCACTGTATATTATTATGGAAGCAGTGAACTCTCTGACCTTATGTTTTGGTTAAAATAATGACTTTGAGGTGTTTTCTAGGGTGGCTTTCATGTGTTTTTTTTTTTTTTTGTTAATTTATACACTGGAAGACTACTAGTCAAATAGAGATAATTTTTGTTGGTTCAGTGGCCTGAAATAGGCCTCAGAGTAGCAGAAATAACTGATTTTGGGCAATTTTTCTGAGGAAGGGTAAGGGTCCCACAACAACCCCCATCTGTTTGATGGGTTTTTACTAAGTCTGAATTAATTATCTGGATGGCCTAAGCTATGCCCAATTATTCTTAGTTGTATTATACACCTACCATCCGACTTACGACCGAGTTCGGTTCTGAGAAACCGGTCGTAAGTCGTAATGGTCGTAAGTCAAACTTTACTACTGAATATCAACAAAACATTTTTGTAATGACTTTATTTTATTGTTTTATTTTGGTATTTCATGTTTTACTTTACTTTTTATGTTGTTACTACTGTATTTTATACTGTAAGGTTTAGGATAAACACTGTGTACAACACAAATAGTTGTTTATTTCCCAGAGATTTGACATAAAAAATACGGTCTTAAGTCGAGTGGTCGTAAGTCGAGCAGGTCGTAAGTCGGATGGTAGGTGTATTAGCCAAGGGATAAGGAAAAACTTCCATTTTTGTGTAATGATGGATTCAAATTGGAGGGCAAATGTTATATAGGAGAGGCCTGGGGATGTGATCAGTGAGCAGAGAAACAGTTGCTTTAGTGGCTGGAATGCCTACAGTGTTTATTTTAGACAGTTTTTAAACTGGAATTTTTTTAATTTTTGTAAAATTGGCTAAATTAAGAATTTCTGGATCCTTATAGGATAGTTCTGATAGAATGGAAGGCATAGTAGCAAAATAGCCAGGAAATGGGTTGGTTTAAGCAAAGAACTTAGCCTAAAATAGCCCTAAAAATAAGAAAAATTGTCGATGCATAATTTGTACCCAGGCTGCCTCTGTAATTCAGTAAGTTTTCCACCAAATTTTGAATTTTTGGTGTCATTACCTTTAAAAAAAATTCCAGAAGATAAAATTATTTCTATTTTTTAAATCAAGACACTGGTAGCACTTTCAATTTCAGGGGTCACAACAATAAAAGGATTAAAAAGCAAATATGGAGGTAATGATGTAATAATGGTTGGAGGTAAAATTAAATTTAAAAAAAAAAAAACAAAGAACATGGTGTAATCTACAACTTTTACATAAAAGTATGCTGTGGAACCTTGATTTTGATTGCCCTGGTTTTCGTCGAATTTGGTTTTCAACGATTTTTTTCGTCAAAATAGTCTCAGTTTTTGTTCATCATCTTGGTTTTCATCCGCCATACCAAACGTGTCCACAAAGCATCCCATGCATGCATTGAGTCAGTCTGGCTTTGTTTCTTGTCGAGTTAACATTAACCTGCACGTTCATACGAAACATTTCATAACAATCCATTGTTTTTTGTGCTTGTTTATTGAGTGTGACTGCTACATAAGCCACCATAGGGCCAAAGAAAGTTTCAAGTGCCAGCCCTTTGATAAAGAAGGTGAGAAACATGACAGAATTCAAGAAAGAACTTGTAGAAAAAATATGAAAGTGGAGTACGTGTGGTCGATCTCACCAGGATGTATGGGAAGCTGCAAGCCATGTCTGCAACATGCTCAATGACAATGCCTTGTCCCATTTTAGGCAAATCTTAAAGAGATGCCAGAAACAGACCTCTCTGGACAGATTTTTTTGTGCGACAGGGATATAGTGACTCTCCAACTGGTCCTAGTGCCAGTAAAAGACAATGAAGGGAAAATAACCCCAGGTAGGGACTTGATACCTAAAGTCCTTATGGAAGGGGATTCCCCTTCCAAACAATAAACAATAAACTCTCCTCTTTCTTCCCTTCTCACCATCTTTCATGCGCCAACAAGAGTCTTCAGTAAAGGTAAAACTGATTTAAATGTTCATTTATCTATTAAAATTAGTGCTTTATATTTATTTCATTGTTTTCTGTATGTAAAACTAGTTATTCTCTATAAAATGTATTTTTTGTTAATATTTTTGGGTGTCTGGAACAGATTAACCCTTTGACTGTTTACGTCGTATATATACGTCTTACGCGCCACTGTTTCTGACGTATTTATACCTGTAAATTCTAGCGGCTTCAAATCAAGCGGGAGAAAGCTGGTAGGCCTACATGAGAGAGAATGGGTCTGAGTGGTGGGTGTGCACCCTGTGAAAAAAATCTGGGACTCAGTGGTGCATTGTGGGAATGCCATCTTGGTAATCCATTTTCACCATGCCTTGCGGTAAGAAGTACTTCACTCCTTGGCGGACTGGAGGTCTTTTGTTCCCAAGTGATAGCTCTAATAGCGATGGAAGTGAAAGTGAAAGTGAATTCCATGGTTTTCAAGCGAGTGTGACCTAAAAAAGTGCCCAGGATAACGTAATTAGTGATGAAAGCCCAGATGACCCATGACCTTCCACCTTTGGTGTTGGGCCGGCTCGTTCACGTTCACGTTCACGTTCACCTGTACTAGGACAAAAGAGGAAACTAGTATTTGCCCGTGTACAAGACTCAGGTGTGAGCAGTGATAGTGATAGTGATTTCAAAGTCACTGAAAGCAGTTCTAGTTGTGACAGTGAGGGTGAATATTCCCCAGTGAAGCGGCAATATATACGACATAGCATGCGGTCTGGTAGTGTTTCATATGCTGTTCCAAGGGGAAGGAGTAAATCTTGGAGCACATCCCGTGGCCCTACACCACGACCTGATAGTGAAGATGGCGATATTGTTACGATGGGTATGAATGATGTGAGTGAGGCAGCAGGTGGTGGTGGTGATAGTGATGGTGGCATGAGTCATGTGGCACTGGCAGCGGGCCACGCTACTACCCACGCTGCTGACTCTGCACAACCAGCCTCACCCAACCCCACACTCCCACAACCTGCACAACCACAACCTGCACAACCACGTTTCAATATCCAGAACCCACCAGCAGACCGCATCTGGGATTGGTAGCAAGGTGACAAAGTTTGTTCCCAGTCCCCATGACTTTGATGAAACACAAAGTGGAATACAGCCATCATGTACACTTGGGAACAATGCTACTGAACTGGAATGCTTTCAGTTATTCTTCGATGAACCCCTGATGGACATTATTGTCAGGGAAACCAACACATACTATGAGTACACCATATCAAATACAATTCTCTCGCCAAGATCACGTCTACACCAGTGGAAGGACACAACTGTGGCAGAGATGTACCTGTTTTTTGCCACAATAATGCTTATGCCACATGTGTATAAGCACACTGTCACCACATACTGGGCAACAGAACGCCTGATTTCAACCTCAGGTTTTAGTGACATTATAGGTGTGAATCGTTTCTTGATACTGTTATGTGTGTTACGCTTTTCAGACAAAACAAGGCCTGACAGAAGCGACAGGTTATATAAGATCAGGAATGTGTTTATGTACCTGAAACAAAAGCGTTGCATGTATTTTTATCCCTTCAGGAAGCTTGTTATTGATGAGCCTTTGATTTTATTCAAGGGAAGACTCTCATTCAAGCAATACATACCAAGCAAGAGGAAACGCTTTGGTATAAAGTTATTTGTACTGTGTGACTGCAAAAGTGGTCTCGTTTTGGATATCATTGTGTACACTGGCAGTAATACATTGAGAGATACCAGGAAGTTATTGGGTATCTCTGGTGATGTGGTTTGAACAATGATGGAACCATATCATGGTAAGAGGCATATATTATTAACTGATAACTGGTACACAAGCCCCATACTCAGTGATTTCTTGTGAGTGAACCTGACAGACGTGTGTGGCACAGTGCGTGGTAATCGTAAATATATGCCAAGGTTCAACGCTGGCACTCGCAGAGGTGAGGTGCAAGCCTTTGCTGCCAATGACATCATGGCATTTCGGTGGCATGACAAATGTGATGTCACATTGTTGACATCAGTTCACCGAAACGAAATGGCACACACTGGCAGGCACAGTAGAGAGACCAATGAACCCATTCTAAAACCTGCAGTGGTCATGGATTACAACCTCAATATGCGCTTAGTGGACAAATGTGACATGCAGATTGGGTTTGCTGATTGTGTACGCAAGAGTTATAAGTGGTATATAAAACTTTTTTTCCATCTTGTTGATATTTCTATGCTAAATGCTTATAACATATACAAGTTGAGGACCAACAACAAACCAAAATATGGTGAATTTTGTTTGTCAGTCATCAGACAAATAATCGCCAAGTACCAAGGAGCAACACCTGCAATAGACCATCGCCCACGAAATTACCAACACACGCCATCTCGTTTGAGGCCTGGTGGTCACTACCCCATACAACTGCTTCCTACTGCTTTTAAGAAAAGTGGTCAGAAAAGGTGTTTTGTATGTGGACATACCACAAAATGCCCACAAACATGCAGAGACACTCGTTTTATGTGTGAGGAGTGTCAAGTGCCACTCTGCATATACCAATGTTTCAAAGAGTTCCACAAGCTGCAGCAGTTCTAGGAAAGTGTTCAGTGACTGTATATATGTATATATATATATATATATATATATATATATATATATATATATATATATATATATATATATATATATATATATATATATATATATATAATATATATATATATATATATATATATATATAATATATATATATATATAATATATATATATATATATATATATATATATAATATATATATATATATATATATAATATATATATATTATATATATATATATATAATTATATATATATATATATATAATTATATATATATATATATATATATATATATATAATTATATATATATATAATTATATAAATATATATATATATATATATATATATATAATTATATATATATATAACTATATATATATATATATAACTATATATATATATATATATATATATATATATATATATATATATATATTATGAAACAATAGTAATAAACAATGTTTTGTATTGTTTGTTTGTGTAAAAAAGTTTTATACACAAACTAATAGTGATAATGTTTGTTCAGTTATTGTGTTGTAAACAATGAGTGTATATTTGAACAATGCACCTTACTTTGGTTTCACATGCCACATAAGTTACTTAGAAAAGAAAAATATTGGAAAATACAAGAAACCTTCGAACTGGAGTAAATAAAAGAATACCGGGTGGGCGGCATTCGCCGCTGTTGCCATACACTACTCATTTTCTGCCAACTTTGCGCCTCTGTATCTTGGTAAGTACTGATGGCAAAAATTTTTTTTAGGCTTAAAACACTCAGTAAAATACATAATCCTAACATTTTGGGAAGAAATTTTTTTTTTTTAATATTTTGCAACATAGAATGACAGTTTCAGAAAGGGGCCTGCGACAGTCGAAGGGTTAACTGGACTTGCATTATTTCTTATGGGAGATATTGCTTTAGTTTTGTTGAATTTGGTTTTCGTCAGACTCTCTGAAACGAATTAAAAACGAAAACCGAGGTTCCACTGTAATTACAATTTAAAGAGTCAAATTAGAAATTGTTTCACAGAAATACATTGAGCATACAACATATTCGAGTCTGAATTCATCTAGAAAGTTACAATTTTTTAATTCATTTGGCAAGTTTTATACATATTGCATAATTTTGGTCCTTTAAGTTGCAGTGAGTTTCCATACAATTCTTCATTTTAAAATTATTATACATACAAAATATACTATATTCTTAAATCCCTAAGATGCACAGTTTTTTGGGGAAACATAGATGCCTGTATGATGCCTGTGTTGTTACAATCTACCAGGAAGTGTCTTAAAAGATTTTATATGAATTATTAACCTTGAGGGGTAGTAACCCATGGTGCCCCATGGCATGGTGGCTAAAGCTCTCACTTCATACGACGAGGGTCTGGGTTCGATTCCCGGCGAGGGTAGAAACATTGGACGTTTCTTTACACCGGTTGTCTATGTTCCCCCCTCAGTAAAATGGGTACCTGGGAGTTAGTCGACTGGTGTGGGTCGCATCCTGGGACAAACCTGACCCAATTTGTCAGAAATGCTCTGCATAACAAGCAGCTTTCTATGTAGTAGTATGTCATTGATGTCAGCCAGGACCGTATACCTTGTACATGTACTTGCAGAAATAAAGACATTATTATTATTATTATTATTATTATTATCCATCAAAGACATAGTCATCAGACAGTCTGGCTTATATTCATTGGAGCTCTTTAATCCTCTCCCCAGGATGCAACCCCACAGCAGTTGGTTAACACTCGGGTACCTACTTATAGTGAATGGATTGTAAGGAAACTTGGTCAAAGTTTCCACTCGTCTGGGGACCAAACCCTGGTCCCTCAGCTGTGTGCTGAGGCAGCTATAAATTGAATTACGAGCATTTTTATTACTATTCTATTCATGGGAAGTGCTAGACCCACAGAAGACATACAGCTCCTGTTAGAATGGGAATAACTGAGGTTTAATCCAAAAACGCAAGGTTACTTGCTTGCTAGAGGGTACCGTACCGAACTTGCATCAAGTGCACTTCACCAGCGTCAAGGCACCTCCACCGAAGGCTGGTTTTATGTATGGTAAATTATGGAATTATTACATTTATGGTGGAACGCTAAGCCTGTAGGGGTCATGCTGAGCCTGAGTAATGGGAGGCATTCAGGTTCAATCCAAGGAAAGGGAAGTCTTCAATTTCTTGGATGAAAAGCCCCTTACCAGCATTAAGGACCCTCCCTTGAAATCAATCAAACTTTATTTCCATATTATACATTTGAACAAAACTGGATAATATTACAAGAACATGGAAGCCCTTTAGTTGTGCATAGCATTTCGGGCAAATTATATATTTCGGATAAATTATATAAAATTTAACCTACAATAAGGAAGCAGTGAAACAATGTGACTAATTTCCACTCACCAGCACTGTTATAGTTCATGGCAGCACCGGTGCCATCCCAGGTTTACTTTCTCCCCAAAATCGAAATCTTACAAGAGGTCGAAGTGGAAAATAATCCTAGACTGTTCAGGTGACATAGCGGGTGATGCGTCTTGTATACTCGTGTAGCTCAGGCTGGGTGCTCAGCATCACCCCACCCTGAGTTCTGATTGGTCCACACCAGCAGAGCTTGCTAGGCTCAGCCAATGAAAACTGTAACTATATGTAACTAGGTAGTGAGTCCCAGCATCAGCTGATAAGTGTCAACACACTAGGCAAAACAGAAGCTACTTCTTGGCCAGAAATGGCCGCGCAGCGGATTCCTGTGCGAGCCTTCAGTATAGTGTAGATGTTTCGCTCTCGCCTCAGCATTTAACGACAGATTTATCTCATAGTTTCTGGGATTCTTGTCCTCATCTGATTATGTTCGCTGGGCACTTAGCAGGAAGGGCACAAATCATCTTTAAGTAAGACAGGTGGACCCCCTTCCGAAACCTCAGCAGAGCGGGACGCCCACACTCCTATCTGAGTTCAGTGACCGGCATTAAACGGAAACCGTTAAATAAATAACTTCAGAGCGGAAAATACGAGATGCTTCTAATTAGTTTAGTTGTACTGCGAGAGCGGCTGTTTTACATGCTCATCCTGTGAAGGCTTTTCTCGTGGCCTGGTGGCACAGCTCTCGCTTCACATGCTGAGGTGTCCGGGTTCGATTCCCGGCAAGAGTGTAAATATTGGGCGTGTTTTCTAACACCGGTTTTTTTTTTAACCATTTAACACATCTGTCAGACACTAACTGCTCAAGTAGAAATTTCTCACCTAGCTGGTAGTAATAAGTTATCACAAGTTATATACACTGATGGATCTAAACAGGAGTCTTCTGGCAGGGCTGCATCTGCTCTTGTTGTCACCTCCCTTGTTAAAAACGATAATAAATTTGTTGAGTTAGGCATAAGAACTAACAACTGGGCGTCTACACTGCAAACTGAATTGTTTGCAATCCTAATGGCGCTAAAGCTAACCTATGACACTGAGCTTGACTCTATCATCATTACTGATTCTGTCATCATTGAAGGCTCTTGACTCATATAATGACTCCAACAACATGCTCATTGGAGAAGCCAGGTATAGATACTAAAAAATTAGGGACAAAGGAATTAATGTACAATTGTTATGGATCCCATCACACATTGGATTACTCCTTCATGATAAAGTTGATATGTTAGCCATGAAGAGTATCCAGAAGGAGAATGTAGAATATAACTTTGGTATAACTGTGTCTAGCATAAGGAATAATATTAGGAGAGAAGTAAATAATGAAAATGATTGTTATAGGAATGCAGTTAGAAGCCTGAGTAGATCTATAACCCACTATGATAACATGAACGTAGATAAGTATGTTTATGGAGCAACTTGCAATGTGAACAGACTGACTGATGTTGTAGTGGCCAGGCTTAGGCTTGGTTACAAGTACTTCTGGCAGTTTGGCAGACACGCAGATGATGATCAAACTAAATGTAAATTATATGATCAGGCATATGGTCACTGTCTTGAACACTATGTGCTTAATTGTCCACTTATTGAGGAATACAGAGACAGACAGTATAATAACCTATGTGACATGTCAAGATATCTTATTAATGAAAATAAGATACCAGATATACTAAGCAAATTTCCTAAATTTGCTTGTAACAGATAAGTGAACTATAGATATGTAGATATAAATCCATATGTATTCATGTTAACCCTTTGGGGCCTAGTTCCTAGGCCTTTTGTGTATCCATATGCTCTCGTGCTACCGTCCACAGGATGGATATGGGGTGCACAATAAACTAGCCACTTCAGTGGCAAAATGTAAATCTAATCTGTCAGACACTGCAACATCATGGGCTATTGATACAAAGAATTCTTCAACCTTGTCCAACCTTTGGACGAAGACCTACTTAGACTAGTGGATGGTACCACTATGACTGCACCTCCTGATTCGCCTCACCTGACTACAGTATATAAGCCACGTCTACGGCCCTATGCTGTAAAAAAAAAAAGTGGGGGAAGTAGAACAAAAATGGTTCTACATGACCATAATTTTTAAAAGGGTGGACTGGTAAGCCAGCGGAAGGCCTTGGTCAAACCCTGTGTAAAAAAAAAAAAAAAAAAAAAAAAAAGCTCCAAAGGCGGGTTATCATCTGACTAAGACCCGCGTCAGGAAACATTTGTCGAACTTTACCTAACCTAACACTATGCTGTACTTGCTATCCAAAATCTTCGAGAAACTCGTGCACAGGAGACTGTATTCATTTATAACGGCACAAAACATACTCAACCCCTGTCAATTTGGATTCAGGAAAAATAAAAGCACTAATGATGCAATTGTAAAAATGATAGATCTGCTTTACACAGCATTGGAAAATAAGGAATATCCGCTAGGAATTTTTATTGACCTAAGAAAAGCTTTTGACAGAGTAGACCACGGCATCCTACTCCACAAACTTGACCACTATGGTATAAGAGGCCATGCGCTTGCATATTTCAAATCCTACCTTACTAATAAGTATCAGTATGTCACCATTAAAGACACAGCATCATCAACACGGCTACTTGATACTGGAGTTCTGCAGGGAAGTGTCCTTGGACCCCTGCTCTTCCTCATTTACATCAATGATCTCTCAAACACATCCCAACACCTGAAACCCATTCTCTTTGCTGATGACACGACTTATGTCATCTCTCACCCTAATCTTGCCACCCTCAACACCATTGTTAATGAGGAGCTACTCAAAATATCAACCTGGATGACAACCAATAAACTTACATTTAACACTGACAAAATCTACTATATTATGTTTGGTAGCAGAGCAGGTGCTGCACAACTAAACATTAAGATCGACAGCACTCTAATTGCCAGACATAATGAGGGCAAATTCCTAGGCCTATACCTCGACAACAACCTAAATTTCAGCACCCATATCCAACACATATCAAAAAAAGTATCCAAAACAGTTGAGATCCTCTCCAAGTTGCGATACTACGTGCCGCAAAATGCCCTTCTCACACTATACCATTCACTCATTTATTCGTACCTCGCCTATGCTATTTGTGCTTGGGGATCAACTGCAGCAATACACCTAAAGCCAATAATAACTCATCAAAAAGCCGCAGTAAGAATAATCACTAAATCTCATCCCTGGCAACACCCCCCCCCCCACTCTTCATAGATCTAAACTTACTCCCTGTTCAGAACATCCACACTTACTACTCTGCAATCTACGTATACAGGACCTTAAAATCCAATATTAACCTTGACCTAAAATGCTTTCTTGATAGTTGTGACAGGATCCACAAGCATAACACCAGACACAAACATCTCTACGACATTCCTCGTGTCCGATTAAACTTTTACAAAAATTCAATGTATGTCAAAGGACCTAAAATCTGGAACACCCTACCTGAAAACTCTTGAACTGCAGACACATTCATCACCTTCAAAACTACCGTTAGAAAACATCTTATCTCCCTGATACACCCCGTCAACTAACTGCATAAAAACCACCTGGTGGTTCACACTTACACTCACTCACTCACCCATTTGACTATAAGCAAAGAAATACGAATCTTAATCTTAAAATAATGATTCCTAACTAGTCATAAGTTTGCCTGTGATACTCCAATATAGAAACTATGTATTGTGCTAAAACAAAAGCATTCACATTGCTAAACTCACAAACTAGTATTTAGTCCACTTACCCCACAATTTATAATAATTTAGGGTTAAGAATTAATCTAAGTTTGCCCGAAATGCCTAGCGATGCTAGGTGTTCTAGTGGCCCCCTCTGTAATTAGTATTTTATTACATGTAAACCACACAGTAACCAAAATCTGTAAATCCCGCATTGTAATCCTTATAGAGAATAAACTTTGATTTGATCTGATTTGATTTGACTGAACACATCGACTCCAGGCTGAGGGACTCATTACCTCAAACTCCTCTCCTTACACCCTTCTGTTTTGTATTGGACTGATGAAGCCACTGTATGGCGAAACGTTTCCTCAACAAAGATTCCCATATGTTGTATAAGTGTCTCAATCTTCAAAAAACTGGGTTACAGAGGTTACAATAGGTCTTCGTCAATCCCCACTGAGCACCGGTTTTCCCAGATATTACACTAATATTCGTAGTGGAAAAATGGAACGGATGCACGGAGCTCAGTATGTAAATTTATTTAGGTACACTTATACAAGTTAAGGTGATTGCTATCATCAGACTAACGTATGTGTAAATTACCTAGGATAATCGACCGATGTGTCCACCAGGCAAAAAGAGATAAAATAGGGAAAACGTGTTAATAGTGCTCAAGACAGGGTCGCATCCTGGGGGACAACATTGAGGACCCCAATGAAAATAAGGTAGACAATCTCTCGATGACGCACTGCCTTTCTTGCATTATTCTGAGTGGCTAACCCCATTGGGGTTAAAAATCCGAACAAAATCTTATCTTACTCAACCTAGCAGCTAAGACGTCAACACATGCGTTTTGGTGGAGAACACACGTTTAGCTCTAGGGGTCCTGAACATTAGGGTAAAATGGGAAATGGCTACTAATGTGCTACTTACAAAGCGAGAAATGGGTTCTTAGCTTCAGATTATAGACCAATCAGCCTAATTTCAATTGTGGTGAAAGTTGATGGAATAATTGATTGCCAATACTATACTTTAGTGAAAGAGGTTAATAAAATAATAGAACAAGAAATTACATCAAATTAATCTTTCAAGGTGGCTTACCTGGAGTTTACCCTCCAGGTAAACTCCAGGTGAGCCACCTTGAAAGATTAATTTGCTGTAATTTCTTGTTCTATTATTTTATTAACCTCTTTCACTAAAGTGTTTGTGGCGATAAATCAAGATAAAGATTACGATATTGCATATATGAACTTCAGTAAGGCCTTTCAGAAAGTCCCACCCAGGAAAGTGATTAAATAGCTGCACATGGACTAGGAGAAATTGTCGTCTGGGTCGAGGTATGGCTGACTGACAGGCAATAGAAAGTTTGCATTAATGGGGAAAAAAATCAGAATGTGAATGAAGGAATAAACAACAACATAAGTATACCAGTGATACTAAATTAGGCTGTAAAATAATTTCTGATGAAGACACTAGAGAGCTATAGGATGACCTGGATAGGTTGATGGGGTCTGTGGAAAATTTTGAATTTTCCCAAATTCAGCATGTGTAAATTTGAAGAATATGATCATTGTGTATTAAAATGATGCTGATTTGACCCTTCGTGAAATTTTGTGTGAAGGAGGGTGTGCAGCAGCCGTAGAGTGATACGGGGGGGGGGATGACACCATTTGTAATTTGCGAGCAGTGGTCGTGGAAAATTCAGCTAATAATTTAGCGTCAACGAGGCCAAACTGGGGTGTTTCGGCCTGAATTTGTAATAGGAACCCATATTAATGTCCTTTGTTGAAGAATTGGGACAGGAAATTTGTGGGACCTCCAGAAGTGCATGTGAATGATGTAAGAGAAGAAGTCTACATCATCACTCACACACGGAAGTGCGCTGCGGAAAATACTGTATATATTTTCCAGAAATTCAGTATTTATATGTAAATAGATGGCCATACTGTATTTAATAATATTTATGTCATAGAAAACGGAGAGTCTGCGTCTGGGGAGAAGGACACTCGCTATCTTGGTTTTGAATTTGGTATTAGAAACGTTGGTGAATGGGGAAGAATTTTTCGTGCTCTAGAGGTTAAAATTGTGCTGACACCTCTCAAATAGGAGGCGAAATTGGTGGATATGCATTCCTGCATAACTTGAGATATCAGGCGACTGGACAAGACAGTTCCAGGAACCTCAGATAAGCTCTCTAGATTTGTGTGTAATTCTGGCCAGCATTATTTTCATAGATTTAGAGTGAGGTTTTCTTTCTGAGTATGATACACATTAATCTCCAGTCAAATTGGTGAGTGATATTAAGATATATTTTCCTTCTGTTATGTAATTGTGTATATATATAACCATTTATTATTTTTAATATACAGTCCACAAATTTATATATTTACCAGTATTCCTGGTGTATGTATATTTCATTTAATTAATAGGTCCAGAGCAACTTGTGGTTATGACAGTGGTAGGTATCGAAGGGGGTGTAGTGATACTGGTCCTGTGGGGAGCAGCAGCAGGATAATACTGCACCACCTCTTGGGGCCCTTAACAACAACAACAGTTTGGTGTATGTCATGGGCGCCAACACATGGTGTGTGATTCTCTCCTACTATATCCATTTATCAGTGATGCAGATTACATGGTGAGTTTAAATATGTGGCCTGTAGTTATAATTTTTCTCTTGACATATGCAAGACATCACCATCCCTGTAGAAGCCATTATTAGATGTACTAGTCATTATATTTTGTTGTTGCAGAAGTACTATGAAGATTCTATGTTCAATAAAGCCTAGAGATAAGGCCTGTGTTTCTATCACAACAGGGGGACATTTCAATTATTCAGATATGGTAAACACGAGGAAATTAAATCTTCATCAGAGTACAAAACAAATTCTGGCCACAAAATAGAGCGAAACACCAACGTCAAAGACCTGGGAGTGATCATGTCGGAGGATCTCACCTTCAAGGACCATAACATTGTATCAATCGCATCTGCTAGAAAAATGACAGGATGGATAATGAGAACCTTCAAAACTAGGGAGGCCAAGCCCATGATGACACTCTTCAGGTCACTTGTTCTATCTAGGCTGGAATATTGCTGCACACTAACAGCACCTTTCAAGGCAGGTAAAATTGCTGACCTAGAAAATGTACAGAGAACCTTCACGGCGCGCATAACGGAGATAAAACACCTCAATTACTGGGAGCGCTTGAGGTTCCTGAACCTGTATTCCCTGGAACGCAGGCTGGAGAGATACATGATTATACACACCTGGAAAATCCTAGAGGGATTAGTACCGAACTTGCACACGAAAATCACTCACTACGAAAGCAAAAGACTTGGCAGACGATGCAACATCCCCCCAATGAAAAGCAGGTGTGTCACTAGCACGTTAAGAGACCATACAATAAGTGTCAGGGCCTGAGACTGTTCAACTGCCTCCCAGCATACATAAGGGGGATTACCAACAGACCCCTGGCAGTCTTCAAGCTGGCACTGGACAAGCACCTAAAGTCGATTTCTGACCAGCCGGGCTGTGGCTCGTACGTTGGTTTGCGTGCAGCCAGCAGCAACAGCCTGGTTGATCAGGCTCTGATCCACCAGGAGGCCTGGTCACAGACCGGGCCGCGGGGGCGTTGACCCCCGGAACTCTCTCCAGGTAATCTCCAGGTATGCCTACTGTCTTAGAGATTTTCTTGGAAATTTGTTGTATATGTGTCTGGAATTTGAGGCTACTTTAAAGGTGGATTCCTAGGAATTTTCCCTCTGTGAGTCTTGTGTTGGGCGATCCATTTAGTGTTACGTTAAGTGGAACATTTGCAGCTCTGGTTCCAAACTGAATGAAATAGGTTTTGTCAGTATTTAGGGTATGTTTATTCGTCTTCATCTAGGTAGATATTTTCTGCAATTCAGCATTGACAGTGTTGGCGAGTATGGCTGGGTTTGGGTGAGAGAAAGCGTATGTAGTGTCATCTGCAAATAATATGGGTTTGAGTAGCTGCGATGCATTCAGTAAGTAAGTAAGTAAGTTTATTCAGGTATACACAAATACAGTTACATAGAATTATCATACATAGCAGCATATGTGTAGAGAACCTAGGATAACCCAAAAAAGTCAGACAGAGTGACTTATTTCCATTGGGGTCCTTTTACCTTATTATTATAGTATAAAGGTTATAATATTTTCTTATTATTCTACAATGAAGATAACATCTTATTATCATACTAAAAAGACTATCTGCTACACCAAGGTCATTAAGACTATCTACAATGCGAGGGTCATTACAAGGAATAAGGTAAAATTTACACGTATGTTAGCTAAAAAATAGAAAATCATTCCCCTCCCTTTCTGTAGCTACATTCATCAGACACCTTTTGGCACTCTTCTTGAACTGGTTCACGCTATGACTGGCTTTGACATGTGCGGGTAGTCTGTTCCATTCCTTTATTGCTGTACAATAAAAGGTGTTTGAAGCCTGGCCACTGACTGTGGGTACTACAAAGTTGTGCTCTCTCCCCCTAGTACTATGATTGCTTTGGTTCCCAACCTTGACAAAATTGACAGCAAGATATTCTGGACATTGTTTGTGAGCAATTTTATAAACATGATTTAGCTTCAGTTGTTTTACTCTGTCTTCAACATTCAGCATATCCAACTGCTGTAATTCATCCTAGCCTACATGTTCTCTTGGTCCCAGCCCCAGGATGAATCTTACGATTTTGTTCTGGGTGATTTGCAGTCTATCTTTCAGTTTTTTTGTCAAGGCAGAGTACCAAGAAGAGCAAGCGTAATCCATATGGCATTGTATAAGGGCTAGACATAGGGTCCTGCGAGCCTCAGTAGGTAGACACTGTGCTTGTCTATACAGGAACTTCAGTTTGGCATTCGCTTTCTTTACTACACTGTTCCCTATCAATTCTCCTGACATGCATGGGTCAAATGGATTCCCAAATATTTTACTGATGAAACCAAAGTGATGGGCTCCCCATTACATTGAACATTAAAATTATTTACCCTTCTCAGTTTATGTTTCGTGCCAAAGAGAATGGCTTCAGTTTTCCCTAGGTGTAATGATAGTTTGTTGTCTACTAACCATTTGCTGCAGGACTCCAGTTCCAGTGTTAAAACATTAGCAATATCTTGTGGGTCTTTACCTGACACTAACAGAGCACTGTCATCTGCATACAGTAGGAGTTTGCACTTGACACTGATAGGCATATCATTGACATAACATAAGAATAATAAGGGACCCAGAATACTACCTTGGGGAACTCCACATGTTATCGGCAGGGGTTCTGATTCTGTTTTGTTGATTTTGACTATTTGTCTCCTGTTGCTAAGGTAGGACTTAAACCAGTCTACAGAACCTATACCAATAGCTTGAAGTTTATTACATAATATATTGTGGTTGACAGTATCGAAGGCCTTTTGCAGGTCTAAGGTTACCATGCCTATGAGGTTCCCCTTTGACATTTCAGTTCTCAGGTAATCCATCAGATTAATAAGGGAGGTGTCGGTTGAGTAGGATCTTCTAAAGCCCGATTGATAGCTATGGAGAATGTTGTTGTCATTTCAAGGCAGGTGAAATTGCCGACCTAGAAAATGTACAGAGAACTTTCACGGCGCGCATAACGGAGATAAAACACCTCAATTACTGGGAGCGCTTGAGGTTTCTAAACCTGTATTCCCTGGAACGCAGGAGGGAGAGATACATGATTATATACACCTGGAAAATCCTAGAGGGACTAGTACCGAACTTGCACACGAAAATCACTCACTACGAAAGCAAAAGACTTGGCAGACGATGCACCATCCCCCCAATGAAAAGCAGGGGTGTCACTAGCACGTTAAGAGACCATACAATAAGTGTCAGGGGCCCGAGACTGTTCAACTGCCTCCCAGCACACATAAGGGGGATTACCAACAGACCCCCTGGCAGTCTTCAAGCTGGCACTGGACAAGCACCTAAAGTCAGTTCCTGATCAGCCGGGCTGTGGCTCGTACGTTGGTTTGCGTGCAGCCAGCAGCAACAGCCTGGTTGATCAGGCGCTGATCCACCAGGAGGCCTGGTCACAGACCGGGCCGCGGGGGCGTTGACCCCCGAAACTCTCTCCAGGTAAACTCCAGGTAAAGGTACTTAACTACTTGAGAATACACCGCCCTCTCTAGAATTTTAGATATTATACTGAGTATACTAACAGGCCTATAGTTGCTTACATCAGACCTACTATTTTTCTTGAAGATAGGAGTGACTCTGGCCTCCTTGAACCCCTCCGGTACTGTATTAGTGGTGATTGATAGATTTATTATGTGAGCAATAGGGATTGACAGTTCAGAAGCACCATCTTTTAGGAACTTAGACGGGATGTTATCAGGGCCTGTGCTCTTAGTTGGGTTTAACCTGCTTAGTTCTTTTTGAATAAAGTCATGAGATACACTTACTAGTTGACAACTGTTTGGGGTTACCCCTTTATTGGTATAGTATGTTTGAAACTTATCAGAGTCTGTGTTAAAGGTATTTGATGCAGCTGGTAGTTTACTTACTAGTGTTGATGCAACAGATGTGTAGTAGGAATTAAAGCAATTTGCCACCTTAGATGTTTCGTGGCATACCTCATTATCGATAGTGAGTACTATGTTAGACCTATCTACTGGCTTATGGCTATACCCCAACTGTTTTAGTTGTTGCCAGAGCTTTCTGGGGTTATGCTTATACTCTTCAATTTTTGAGCAGTAGTGCTTTGCCTTTGCTCCTTTTATAAGTCTCTGTACTCTGTTCCTCACCCTTTTGGAATTCATTTAGTGCTACAATATCCTGTCTGTTTGCTTTAAATCTTTTTAGCAGCTGGTCTCTGAATTTCATATTATCTAATATCTCAGTATTCATCCAGGGTTCAGTTCTTCGTTTAATCCTAACCTCTTTAACTGGTGCAATATTATCAAGGATGGTAGTGAACATTGTTTTGAATTTTTCCCAGGCATTGTTTACGTCCGTGCAACTTGTTATCTCTGTTCAGTCACAATTGTGTAGCCTATTTACCAGTGTTTCTTTACTGTAGTTTCTAGTTGACCTCATTTTTATTGTCCTGTGTAGGCCTATCCTATCCCTAGTTATTTTCCTGGTGCAGTAAATGATGAAATGATCACTAAGACCTATGGTAATGACGCCTGACTGACTAATGTTCTCAGAGCGGTTACAAAGTATGTGGTCAATTAGGGTGGCTGAGAACTGTGTGATCCGGGTTGGAGTATTAATTAGTTGAGTGTAACTATTTAATCCTAGAATTTGCTTATACCTTTTGCATAGCCCGTTATTTTGCTGCTGAAAACAGATATTAAAGTCGCCCAGTATTATTGTCTCGCAATTGTTTTCAACTCCGGACAAGACTCTGGAAAAGTCTTCTAAGAACTGGTCCTGGGTAGGAGGGCGGTAACTAGTTCCTACTAAGATGGGTTTGGTCTTAGGAAGCAGCACTTCAAACCATAGAATCTCCAGTTTATTGTTATTTAAATCAGGTCTTGGGTTGTAAGCTAAGTCATTTCTAAGCCCATTATCTGTCTCAGTGCTGGTGGAAATGATATTGGGAAGGGTAGGAGAGAAGAGCTGCTAGATAAGTACAGGTCAGCTATAGATTTCATTAAGTCTAAGGGAGGGATCCCAATCATATGTAGCATCTTGCCTAGAAGGGGAGTAGGAAATGAAGGGTTGTCTAGGGCAATTGGTGTAAATTGCTGGCTAGACAGATACTGCAAGGAACTTGCAATCCCATTCATTGACAACTGGAACAACTTTTATGGCAAACATGATATGTATGCAAGGGATGGGGTTCATCTCTCTGGGGGCAGGGGTGGTAGCACTTGCAGACTCGATTGAGAAGGCCATTGGTGAAATGCCTATGATTTTAAACTGATGGAAGATAGAGGTATGGGTGTGTGTGGGAAACAAGCAGGTTGCAACACTAGGGTTGGAAACAGTAAATGTATAAAAGGCATTCAGCATGAAGTTATAAAATAAAGACAATAGAACAGGTCAGCAAACAAAGGGGGACAGCAGAGGGCAGCAAGGGACTAGCTCCCTTAAGGTTTACTATACTAATAGCAGGAGTGTTAGAAATAAGATAGATGAGCTAAGATTAATTGCAAGTGCAGGAAACATAGATATTATTGCTATAACAGAGACCTGGCTCAATCTGAAAGATAGAGAGATGCCCTCTGAATGTCACATACAAGGCTATAAATTATTCCACACTGACAGGGTCAACAGGAAAGGTGGTGGAGTAGCGATGTATGTCAGAGACAATTTAAATTGTTGTGTTAGACAAGATATTAAATTAGAAGCGTCAGCCACTGAATCTGTTTGGTTACAGCTTCTCGAGGGCCGAGAAAAACTAATTTTGGGTGTGATTTACAGGGCCCCAAATCTTGATAGGGAGTGCAGTAAACTTCTATGGGACGAAATTCGTAAGGCATCTACATACGAAAATGTTGTGCTAATGGGAGATTTCAACTATAGACAGATTGACTGGAGCAATTTGACAGGAAATTTAGAGTCAGGTGACTTTCTTGATACGATCCAGGATTGTTTTTTAAAACAGTTTGTGACAGAGCCAACTAGGGGAAATAACCTCCTTGACTTGGTTCTTGCCAGTAGGGAAACACTAATTAATAATCTTGAGGTTAATGATGAGCTTGGGGAGAGTGATCACAAATCACTCAGTTTTAACATATCATGGAATTCCCCTAATAATGGCAATCAAGTCTCCGTCCCTGACTTTCGCTTGGCTGATTTCATAGGACTGAAAAATTACTTAGGTGGGCTGAACTGGAATGACCTGACTAGGGGTCAGGTAGGTGGTGATGGTTGCCGATATGATGCTTTCCAGGGCATAGTTCTAGCTGCTCAGTCAAATTATGTTCCAAATAGGGAAATCAGATCAAACAAAAATGATCCTAAATGGATGAACAATAGATTAAAATATCTGATTGGTCAAAAGAGAGGCATATATAGGCAAATCAAAAGAGGAGAGGGGCAATTAAGAAATCGATTTATTCAGTTAAAGAGAGAAATAAAAAAGGGAATTAGAAAAGCAAAAAGAGATTATGAGGTTAAAGTTGCAAGAGAATCGAAGACTAACCCAAAAGGATTCTTTCAGGTATACAGAAGTAAGATCAGGGACAAGATAGGCCCACTCAAAAGTTCCTCGGGGTCAGCTCACTGACAGTGATAAGGAAATGTGTAGAATTTTTAACACATACTTCCTCTCAGTTTTTACACAGGAGGATACCAGCGATATACCAGTAATGATAAATTATGTAGAACAGGACGATAATAAACTGTGCACTATTAGGGTCACAAGTGACATGGTCCTTAGGCAAATAGATAAATTAAAACCTAACAAATCCCCAGGCCCTGATGAACTGTATGCAAGGGTTCTAAAGGAATGTAAAGAGGAGCTTAGCACACCTTTGGCTAATCTTTTCAACATATCACTACAAACTGGCATGGTGCCAGATAAGTGGAAAATGGCAAATGTGATACCTATTTTCAAAACAGGTGACAGGTCCTTAGCTTCGAACTATAGACCAATAAGCCTAACCTCCATAGTGGGAAAATTTATGGAATCAATAATTGCCGAGGCAGTTCGTAGCCACCTTGAAAAGCATAAATTAATCAACGAATCTCAGCATGGTTTTACAAAGGGGCGTTCCTGCCTTACGAATTTATTAACTTTTTTCACTAAGGTATTTGAGGAGGTAGATCATGGTAATGAATATGATATTGTGTATATGGACTTCAGTAAGGCTTTTGACAGGGTCCCACATCAGAGACTATTGAGGAAAATTAAAGCACATGGAATAGGAGGAGAAATTTTTTCCTGGATAGAGGCATGGTTGACAAATAGGCAGCAGAGAGTTTGCATAAATGGGGAGAAATCAGAGTGGGGAAGCGTCACGAGCGGTGTTCCACAGGGGTCAGTGTTGGGCCCCCTGCTGTTCACAATCTACATAAACGACATAGATGAGGGCATAAAGAGCGACATCGGCAAGTTTGCCGATGACACCAAAATAGGCCGTCGAATTCATTCTGACGAGGACATTCGAGCACTCCAGGAAGATTTGAATAGACTGATGCAGTGGTCGGAGAAGTGGCAGATGCAGTTTAATATAGACAAATGCAAAGTTCTAAATGTTGGACAGGACAATAACCATGCCACATATAAACTAAATAATGTAGATCTTAATATTACGGATTGCGAAAAAGATTTAGGAGTTCTGGTTAGCAGTAATCTGAAACCAAGACAACAGTGCATAAGTGTTCGCAATAAAGCTAATAGAATCCTTGGCTTCATATCAAGAAGCATAAATAATAGGAGTCCTCAGGTTGTTCTTCAACTCTATACATCCTTGGTTAGGCCTCATTTAGATTATGCTGCACAGTTTTGGTCACCGTATTACAGAATGGATATAAATTCTCTGGAAAATGTACAAAGGAGGATGACAAAGATGATCCCATGTATCAGAAACCTTCCCTATGAGGATAGACTAAGGGCCCTGAAACTGCACTCTCTAAAAAGACGTAGAATTAGGGGGGATATGATTGAGGTTTATAAGTGGAAGACAGGAATAAATAAAGGGGATGTAAATAGTGTGCTGAAAATATCTAGCCTAGACAGGACTCGCAGCAATGGTTTTAAGTTGGAAAAATTCAGATTCAGGAGGGATATAGGAAAGTACTGGTTTGGTAATAGAGTTGTGGATGAGTGGAACAAACTCCCAAGTACCGTTATAGAGGCCAGAACGTTGTGTAGCTTTAAAAATAGGTTGGATAAATACATGAGTAGATGTGGGTGGGTGTGAGTTAGACCTGATAGCTTGTGCTAACAGGTCGGTTGCCGTGTTCCTCCCTTAAGTCAATGTGACCTGACCTGACTAGGTTGGGTGCATTGGCTTAGGCCGGTAGGGACTTGGACCTGCCTCGCATGGGCCAGTAGGCCTTCTGCAGTGTTCCTTCGTTCTTATGTTCTTATGTTCTTATGTTCTTATGTTCTTAATGTAGGCACATACTCCACCACCCTTTCTGTTCCTATCTAAGCGTTTTATATTGTAACCATCTATTTTGACCTCGTCGTCAGTCACCGTATCATCCAACCAAGATTCAGAGATGGTTATAACTGCCGTCCTAATTTTGTTAGCTAGAATCCTAATCTCTGCCAATTTAGGAAGAAGTGATCTTGCATTGACATGAATAAAGTGAAGGCCTGTTTTCATAAAACAATCATAATCATCAATATATGGCAATGGGTCATTTGTATTAAAATTAGGTAAATCAATGTCATCACTGCTAAAGGGTAACTGTGCCAAAGTGCATTTGTTACACACAAAATGAATTCTGGCACCGTTGCTATAATTGTACATACATCCATCATGCACCCACCCCTTACACATTTTACATAAGGTGCCTTTTCTGTTTTTCATGCGTACTTTAGTACAGTGTATGCACCTGTTTGGTAGTGTTTGAGATAATAATGGCTGTATTGTCTCACATTGACCTATGTATGCATCACATATGGAGTTAAGGTTATCATTCCTAGCTACTAGACCGTCATTATTGCCGTCATTTATCTGTCTGTTTTGCCTCTGCACAATAGTTTGAGGTCCTGGATTAATTTGGATATCACCACTTAAGAGCGCTACAATAAGAGCTGTGTGCCACTGTTTTTGTTTAGGTATGCGGTGTTGCCATACCTTGCGGCGATAGTGACATTTACTTTTCTGGTAGGATGGCAACTGTTGGGCTTTTACTGTCCAGGGCGCTGTTACTCCATTCATCTTTTCCAGCCCCCATGACTGATTAATGTAGGTCATTAATGGTAGGTCATTAATGTAGATGAGAAAGAGGAGTGGTCCTAGGACACTTCCCTGTGGGACTCTTACTCTGATGGTGGTGTGGAAGAGTTTGCACCATTTGCGTACACGTATTGGCTTTTGTTACTAAGGTATGACTTCAGGTAGTTGAGGGAGTGGCCTCTTATACCATAGTGTGTTAATTTAGTGTGCAGCAATTCATGGTCGACTGTATCAAGAGCTTTACGTAAGTCAATGAAAATTCCCAGAGGGACTTCTCTCTTCTCGAGAGCGGTAGATATTAGTTCTAGCATGTGTATAATAGCATCATTTGTGCTTTTATTATTCCTGAATCCAAACCGACTTTTTGTACATTAAAAAAACTGCACGTTACAACGTAAACTTCATTTTGTATACTCCAGAAAAACAAAGTTGTATTGTATTATACAAGTTAAGTTTAATATGTTTATTATGCATCCCATACCCATCCTGTGGGCGGTAGTCAAAAGATTACAAAGGTACATAATTGGTCCAGGGACTGGACTCCAAAGTTTTGATAGCTGAGCAAGTTACAGAGGTAATGAACTCACAATTTACAACGCCTATTTCCTTTTCTTTCATCGCCGAGCTTTGGGCAACATCTCATCTCCGTACATCGGGAAGGAGGACTTGATACGGCTTAAGCTGTCAGTGGCCCTTACAAACCCAGGAAGAAGAAAGAAGAGTGTAAGTTTATTTAGGTACACGTACATAAATTTATTAAGTAAGTTAGCTTATTTGCGTACAGGTACACTTAAATACAGGTTTACAAATTACCAAGCATACCCAACAGACTTATTCCCCTCTCTTTTGCCCCCTTTGCCTTTATACAAAGAAACTATGTATGCTCTCTGCCAATCCCTAGGTATATTACTCTCTTCCATACATTTATTGAATAAAAACACTAACCACTCCAAAACTATATCCCAACCTACTTTTAACATTTCTATCTTTATCCCATCAATCCCAGTTGCTTTAATCCCTTTCATTCTACCCACTGCCCCACGCACGTAGCCCCACACAACTGGTTCTCACTCCTGTATGATATTATTCCTCTTCGTGTATAGGGCAAGGAGGAATAACATCTTATAGGAGTGAGGAAGAACCAGTTGTGAGTGTGGGGGAAGTTTGTGAGGCAGTAGGTAAAATGAAAGGGGGTAAAGCAGCCGGGATTGATGGGATAAAGATAGAAATGTTAAAAGCAGGTGGGGATATAGTTTTGGAGTGGTTAGTGTTTTTATTTAATAAATGTATGGAAGAGGGTAAGATACCTAGGAATTGGCAGAGCATGCATAGTTCCTTTGTATAAAAGCAAAGGGGGCAAAAGAGAGTGTAAAAATTATTGGGGAATAAGTCTGTTGAGTATACCTGGTAAAGTGAATGGTAGAGTTATTATTGAAAGAATTAAAGATTATGACGAGAGGAGGATAGCAGATGAACAAGGAGGCTATGGGAAGGGTAGGGGGTGTGTAGACCAAGTGTTTGCAGTGAAACGTATAGGTGAACAGTATATAGATAAGGGTAAAGAGGTTTTTGTGACATTTATGGATGTGGAAAAGGTGTATGATAGGGGGGCATTGTGGCAGATATTGCAAATGTATGGAATATGAGGTAGGTTATTAAAAGCAGTGAAGAGTCTTTACGAGAATAATGAGGCTCAGGTTAGAGTATGTAGCTGAGAGGGAGGTTATTTCCCAGTAAAAGTAGGTCGTAGACAAGGATGTGCAATGTCACCATGGTTGTTCAATATTCTAAGAGAAGTGAATGCTCGGGTGTTGGCAAGAGGTGTGGGGTTAAAAAATAAAGAATTTTAACACAAAGTGGGAGTTGTTACAGTTGTTCTTTGCTGATGACACTGTGCTTTTGGGAGATTCTGAAGAGAAGTTGCAGAGGTTGGTAGATGAGTTTGGTAGGGTGTAAAAGAAGGAAATTAAAAGTGAATATAGGAAAGAGTAAGGTGATGAGGGTAACCAAAAAATTAGGTAACGGAAGATTGGATATCAGATTGAAGGGAGAGAGTATGGAGGAGGTGAAAGTATTCAGATATTTGGGGTGGACGTGTCAGCAGATGGGTCTATGAAGGATGAGGTGAATTATAGAATTGATGAGGGGAAAAAGGTGAGTAGTGCACTGAGGAGTCTGTGGAGACAAAGAACTTTATCCATGAAAGCAAAGAGGGGAATGTATTAGAGTATAGTTATATCAATGCTCTTGTATGGGTGTGAGGCATGGGTGGTGAATGATGCAACAAGGAGAAGGCTGGAGGCAGTGGAGATGTCATGTCTGAGGGCAATGTGTGGTGTGAATATAATGCTGAGAATCCATAGTTTGGAGATTTGGAGGAGGTGCTGGATTACCAAAACTATTATCCAGAGGGCTAAGGGGTTATTGAGAGGGTTTGGACATGTTGAGAGGATAGAACAAAATAGAATGGCTTCAAGAGTATATAAATCTGTAGTTGAGGGAAGGCAGGGTAGGGGTCGGCCTAGGAAAGGTTGGAGGGAGGGGGTAAACGAGGTTTTGTGTGTGAGGGGCTTGGACTTCCAGCAAGTGTGCGTGACCATGTTAAATAGGAGCAAATGGAGACAAATGGTTTTTAGGACTTGAAGGGCTGTTGGAGTGTAAGCAAGGTAACATTTATGAAAGGATTCAGGAAAACCGGCAGGCTGGATTTGATTCTTGGAGATGGGAAGTACAGTAAAGTGCCGGCACTCTGAAGGAGAGGTGTTAATGTTGCAGTTTTATAACTAGTGTAAGCATGCCTCTGGCAAGACAGTGATGGAGCGAATGATGAAAGTTTTTCTTTTTTGGGCCACCGTGCCCTAGTGAGAAATGGCCTATGTGTTAATAAATATATAAAAAACTTATCGTACATAAGTACAGTGGACCCTCGCCTAATGATATTAATCCATTCCTGAGAGCTCATCGTTAGACGAAATTATCGTTAGCTGAATTACTTTTCCCCATAAGAAATAATGGAAATCAAATTAATCCGTTCCTGACACCCCAAAGTATGAAAACAAAACAAATTTTACCACAAAAAGAAGAAGACATGCACAATTACTATGTACTGTACTAAATAAAGAATACATGACACATACCTTTATTGAAGATCTGGTGATGATTGATGGGATGGGAGGAGGGAAGATGGTGGAAGTTATTGTTTGGAAGGGGAATCCCCTTCCATGAGGACTTGAGGTTTACCTGGAGAGAGTTCCGGGGGTCAACGCAAGTCCTTTTCCGGGGTTACTTCCCTTCTTTTTATAATGCCACTAGGACCAGCTTGAGAGTCACTGGACCTCTGTCACACAACAAATCTGTCCATAGAGCTCTGTACCTTGCGATCCTTTAAGATTTCCCTAAAATGGGCCACAACATTGTCATTGTACAGGTTGCCAACACAGCTTGCAACAGCTGTGTCAGGGTGATTTTCATCCATAAAGGTTTGCAGTTCAACTCGCTTTGCACACATTTCCTTAATCTTTGAAGTAGGCAACTTCTTCAATTTCTCTCTCCCCTCCTCTGAAGCAGTTTCCTCAGGTGTGGCCTCTTGCTGTTGCAGATGCTCTTGCAGCTCATCAGTGGTTAGTTCTTCATTGTCCTCCTCCACCAACTCTTCCACATCCTCCTCACTAACCTCCAACCCCAAGGACTTCCCCAATGCCACATTGGATTCCACAACTGGCATAGGCTTCTCAGGGTTAGCCCCAAACCCTTCAAAATCCCTCTCTTTTACACATTCTGGCCACAATTTCCTCCAAGCAGAGTTCAAGGTCCTCTTAGTCACTCCCTCCCAAGCCTTACCTATAAGGTTTACACACTGAGGATACTAAAGTGATCTTTCCAAAACTCTCTTAGGGTCATTCGAGTGTCTGAGGTCACTTCAAAGCACTTTTGAAACATAGCTTTTTGTGCAGAGTTTTTTGAAGTTTGAAATGGCCTGCTGGTCCATGGGCTGCAGGAGAGGAGTGGTATTAGGAGGCAAAAACTTCACTTTGATATAGCTCATGTCCCCAGAAATTCGCTCTGCACTTAAGGTCCAATTTATTTTCCAGGAGGTAATTTTTCACAGTGGGGGCAAACACATGGTGAAACCAGTCATAGAAACAGTCCCTAGTGACCCATGCCTTACTGTTTGCCCTCCACATCACACGTAATAACAGTCTCTCAACATCTTCGAGTACTTGCAATCTGTTTCCAAAACAAACTTGCACCTTTTGGAAGAACAGCTTCCTTGATTGCCGTTTTGTTGGCGAAGATAGTAACAATGCTTGATTGGGGTTTGGTATACAACCTAGCCAGCTCCGAGACACACACATATCACTTTCGTACTTTGCAATTATCTCTTTCTTAATTTCCATACTAATTCTCACCCTTTTTACCACAGGGTTGGCACTAGAAGCTTTCTTGGGGCCCATGGTTACTTATTTTGCAGTTACAAGCACTAAAAACACTGGGATAATGTGAAATATACCAAATGTATGCATAGATGCGACCACACTGGCTGGCTTGTAAACACTGGCACCCATGGGGCAGCTGAGGCGCGCTCAGGCCACACGTGGACAGGTCCCGGACGAATCATGTTGGGCGAGTTTTTTATTGTTATGCGGGCCAAAATTTTTACCCTCAAGCATTTCGTTAGGCAGATTTAACGTTATGCGATACGTTCGTTAGGCGAGGGTCCACTGTAACATGACTCATGAAATCATAATAATACGATTACAAACAAACCACTCTTATTACGATTCTGTGAATCATGATGATGGCTTTAATAATAATAATAATAATTATTTCTAAAAGTACATACATGATACAGTTTATACAGTCCTATCTGACATCAGTGACATACTATATAGAAAGCCCCTTGTTATGCAGAGCATTTTGGGCAAATGCCCAACATGCCTAGGCATACTAGAGGCCTTCTTTGTAATTAATATTTTATAATATGTAAACCATACATTGTAAGCTTTGCAAGGAAATAAACTTTTTCATTTTCAAGTTTTGTCCCCAGGATGCGACCCACACCAGTCGACTAATGCCCAGGTATCTACTTACTAAAGGACCCCAATGGAAATGTCACTCTGTCTGACTTTTTTGGGTTATCCTAGGTGCTTTACATATATGCTGCTATGTATGATAATCTATGTAACTGTATTTGTGTATACCTGAATAAACTTACTTAAGGAAACATGCCCTAATGTTTCCACCTGTACCGGGGATCAAACCACAGACCTCAGTATGTGAGTTTAGTGCGCTACCAACTGAACTACAGAACACCCTTGGGGGGACAGCCCGTGGCCTGGTAGGCAATGCTCTCACACGCTGAGTGTCCGTGGTTTGATTCCTGGTAAGGGTGGAAATATTGGGCGTGTTTCCTTACATGTTGTCCTGCTCACT
This sequence comes from Cherax quadricarinatus, assembly GCF_038502225.1. Taxonomy (NCBI): domain Eukaryota; kingdom Metazoa; phylum Arthropoda; class Malacostraca; order Decapoda; family Parastacidae; genus Cherax; species Cherax quadricarinatus. Next base: position 15,186,122 of record NC_091303.1, on the reverse strand, counting down.
TAGCAAGCAATTAGGTACCTGGAAGTTAGTCGACTGGTGTGGGTCATGGAAATAAATGGTATAAAATACCGACACAATGGCAATATAAACACAAATGCAGTATAATGTGATCCTTTATTGACTACGTTTCGCCCACACAGTGGGCTTTTTCAAGTCACAAACAGAACTACCTGGGGTGGAAGGAACGCGAGTATTTATAGTCCGGCTGAGGTCAGGTGAAGAATGCTGCATCTGATAATGTACCGAGTGGGGCTATAGAGTCTAAAAACTTGGGTAGCTTGGAAAGGAGATTGGATAAGTTTGTGAGCAGACCTTCTACAGTGTTCTTATGTGGGATAGCGATGAAGAAGTTTCTTGGCAAGTGGTTCAGCTATGTTATAGAAGCCACTATTCTGGTTGAAGTTGTCGGATATAGAAATAAGTGATGATTCCAGGATTCTTCGGTATTGAGTGTTGTCTTCTGTGGCGATAAGTCTTGAGTTTCTGTAGTTTATCAAGTGGTTGTGTGAATTACGGTGTTGTACGCAGGCATTCCTTGTGTCGTCAGACCTGCTTGCGTATTGGTGTTCTGAAATACGTGTTTGGAGGTCCCTTGATGTTTCGCCCACGTATAACTTGTTGCAGTCATTACAAGGGATTATGTATACCCCTGCAGAGGATGGAGGCTTGTCCTGCCTACTACTGGTGATGTCTTTGATGGTCGTGGTTGTGGAGGTAGATACTTGGAATGATGTTTTGGCAAAGATGTTGGAAACATGGACTACCCATGGGTTCGCCACTCAGTGCAGTCCTGGCGAACCTATACATGGAACATCTAGAAGCCGAACGTTTCTCCACCATTATTCTTTCGTCTGTCACCTGGCTCCGTTATGTTGACGACATTCTCCTCATAACTCCTAAACGCTTCAACGTTCAAGCTCTCCAAGACAAGCTCAACCAGGTCGAGCCTTCAATCCAGTTCACACTTGAAGAAGAAGTCGACAACACTCTTCCTTTCCTTGATGTTCTACTCTGCAAAGCTGACCACGAACTTCGTTTTAAAGTCTATCGAAAACCCACCAACCAAAACGATCTTCTCCACTTCTACTCTCACCATGACACCAAAACCAAACGTGGTGTAATTATAGGCTTCTTCCTGCGTGCACTCAGAATCTGCAGCAACGAGTTCCTTGAGGAAGAATGCACTATAATTGAACAAGTATTTTCCAAACTCCACTATCCTCGTCACTTCATCAGAGACTGCAGACGGCGAGCATTAAACATCTTCAACACACCCAGAGAAGACACTGCCGAGAAGAGATACATAGTCCTTCCCAAACTCCATTGCCAAACATGTTTCCAACATCTTTGCCAAAACATCATTCCAAGTAAGACCATCAAAGACATCACCAGTAGTAGGCAGGACAAGCCTCCATCCTCTACAGGGGTATACATAATCCCTTGTAATGAGGACATCAAGGGACCTCCAAACACGTATTTCAGAACACCAATACACAAGCAGGTCTGACGACACAAGGAATGCCTGCGTACAACACCGTAATTCACACAACCACTTGATAAACTACAGAAACTCAAGACTTATCGCCACAGAAGAAACACTCAATACCGAAGAATCCTGGAATCATCACTTATTTCTATATCCGACAACTTCAACCAGAATAGTGGCTTCTATAACATAGCTGAACCACTTGCCAAGAAACTTCTTCATCGAAAATAAGACAGTATTTCAATGATGCACTGCCTTTAACTTATTACATTATATGTACAAGGAAATTATAGGGAATATTACTGTGACTTATCACCCTTTAAAAGTCACATTAACATTGCACACCTGCATTATTATATGACACAATTATCCCTACCAATTATTACATTTAAATAATAGGAAATTTATTAAGATTATCCACAGAGATATACTTGGAATAAGGTAAACTGAGTTATTTGCATTAACATTAACCCTTCAATGGTCCAAACGTAAATATACGTTTACTCGCGCAGTGCCCCAAATTTTTTGAGAAAAAAAAAAAATTTATTAGGAAAAAAGAGCATGTGGTACCCAGGCGTCCCAAATTTTTTTTATATGGTGCACACTGAGTGCACACACCCATTCTCTCATGTCTAGGCAACTCAGGCATATCGTGCCAATGTTGAATGAATGACAAAGGAAACGTATATATATACGTTTGGGGCGCTATGCAAGAGAATGTATATGCAGTACACGTTTGGACCGTTTAAGGGTTAAAGACAGGATCAACTTGCAATAATAGGTACGTACATGAATGTTAGCTGTACAAGAAATCACTGCTCCCTTTCTGTAGCTTCATTCATTTAGTGCTTTTCCTGAACTGGCTCGTGCTAGGACAAGCTTTGATATGTGCAGGCAGTCCATATTTAGATACAGTTACATGTAAATGCAATTAATGCAAGTTTTTGGTGATTACAACTGCCTGACATGATAACATTTGTGTAAATTACATAGGATAATTTGAAATGCCATACTCTGTCAATACATGGCACACATGACAAAACAGTGTACATACATTACTGTACAAAAATTATGATTGAGATATAAGTAGAGTAGTGCAGTTGCAGCATGCTTGCACAGTGTGCTTTCAAGGACATTTGAAGATGAATTTATTTAGAGGTTTTGCAGTGCTAAATACTTCTTAGTTCTGGTAGATGGTATTGGAGGTCTAAGTGTTCTGCCTTTAAACATTATGTTCTTATCCTGTTTTCCTCATAGATAATCATTCCAGACTTTGTCCACTCCATTTGATGTAACTGTTTACTTCCTATTAATGATACGGGTATTATTCTGGTTATATGTCTTGCAAGTGTATTACTGTTCAAGAGACTGTGCAGAGCCTCCTTATAGTCTTACCAGTGTACATATACTGTAACACACCAACCACAGGGAATTCCACAGATGCCTGGTTTATTAGTATGGCTGCAGGTCACGAGTCTGGTAATATTCTGAATGGTTTTATTAGTGACAGTGCCATTGTTGATGTCACTCTGGGAGGGGAAAGTAGATCGTATGGGAAATTTGGTTGGCCACTGCACTAGTTGGAAGGATGAGTTTGTTTGCCATAGTCAGTTGAGAGGATTTTGGAGAATACCCTGTTCTTTGTATTGACAGTTGAACTGACAACACAAGTACGTAGTAACTTATCCTTCCAACTGATTATGTGGCCAACCAAATTTTCCATTTCACTCACCTGAATGATGTGAACATTGTGATTGTCACCTGTGAACACCATTGGAGATATTAAAAAATCAGTGGAGCCACAGCCCTCAATACTGTACGTATTTAAGATTTTGTCTGTAAATAGTATCCATTCACCATACTTGTCAGTAATCCAACTATTCCAGTATAATAATAAATACTAATAATTATAAGTATAGTGTACATCTATCTGATTCAGTTACTAAAAATTATATGTTGCAGAAGCAGATGCAAGATGTTCCACAATATTTGCACACCAAATATTGCACACTTTGGAAAACAGTGTTTCCAAACCACCAAGGTTCTCAGGTGAAGTAAAATGCTATCTGACATGTTTCTTTTTATTACTGTTACCAGTAGTTTGGATAAGGTCTCATTTAAATGGTATACTAATAGATATGAAGCTAATATTTATTTATTTTTTTTTACACCCTGGCTGTCTCCCACCAAGGTAGGGTGGCCCAAAAAAGAAACACTGTCACCATCATTCACACTATCACTGTCTTGCCAGAGGCACACACATACAACAGTATAGATATCACTGTGAACAGCAGATATCCCAAACCCCTCCTTTATTGTGTAGGCATTGTACTTCCCACCTGCAGGACTCAAGTCTGGCTAACCAGTTTCCCTGCATACCTTCACAAAATATTAACCCTGCTCATATTCCAACAGCAGTCAAGTTCCAGAAACCATTCTTCTCCATTCACTCCTGTCTAACACACTCACACATGCCTGTTGTATGTCCTAGCCCCTTGCAGCCTCCCTCCATCCTTTCCTAGGATGACCCCTATCCTACCTTCCCTCCACTACAGATTTGAATTATGTTGGCTCATATACCAGTATGAAATTCAGTACAGTAGTTGACATTCCAAGCACTGTATTTAATTATTCCCTGGGGTGCATATATATATATAAAATATTGGCATACAGTAGATCAGTTATAACATTGTTCTGCCAACATGAAGATTTTTTTTTCAATGTTGTTAATATTACTTAACGCTTTCACTGTTTCGGCCATGTATATATACGTCTTACAAGCCAGTGTTTCCAACATATTAATACGCAGAAATTCTAGCACTTTCAGATCAAGCGGGAGAAAGCTGGTAGGCGCATATGTGAGAGAATGGGTCCCCATGGTCAGTGTGCACATTATAAAAAAAATCGGGGAGCCAGTGGTGCATTGTGGGAATGCCATTTCAGTAGTTCAGCATGCCTAGTGGTAAAAAATATTTGACTCCCCAGTGAAACTGGGCCTCTTCTCTTCCCAAGTGATAGATCTAGCACAGATGGAAGTGTCAGTGAAGATGAATTTCATGGTTTGAGGAGTTTGTGACCGAAAGCAATGCCCAGGATACCAGAAGAAAGAAAGAAAGAAAGAAAGAGAAAGGAGAAAGAAAGAAAGAATGAAGAAAGAAAGAATGAAGAAAGAAAGAATAAAGAAAGAAAAAATAAAGAAAGGAAGAATGAAGAAAGAAAGAAAGGTAGGTAGGTAGGAAGGAATGATGACACAGGACCATTTACTTAGGATAACTACCTAACATAACTGTCTGCTGCTAATTTGAAGAAAACTGCTCAGACGAGTTGTTTTGTCAGTACACATACAAAAAAAAAAAATGCCCACAAAAATGCAAGCACTCGTTTTATGCGTGAGGAGTGTAAAACACCATTGTGTATGAAACCATGTTTCAAGAGTTCCACAATCTGCAGTCCAGTGACTATACACTTGTATATATATTATAGAACAATAGTAATAAAAAAACTTGTATTTGTGTAAAGAAGTTTTGTAAACAATATATTGATAATTATGTTTGTGTGTTTATTGTGTTGTATACAACAAGTGTATATATGCACATTGAACTTACTTTGGTCTCGCAGGCCACATATGTTACCTGAAAAAATAAAGTAGTGGAAAAAGCAAGAAACCTTTGAATGGGAGTAAAAAAAAAATTACCGGGTGAGTGGCATGCGCTGCTGTTGCTATACGTGGCTCATTTTCTGCCAACTTTGTCTCTATATCTCAGTAAGTAATGATCACAAAAAAAAATTTTTAGGCTTAAAACAATTGGCAAAATAATCCCAACATTTTGGTAAGAAAAAAATCATTTTTTTTATTTTTCGAATATTTTTTGATGTAGGATGTTCAGAAATGGGCTTGCGACAGTGAAAGGGTTAAACAAAAGGCAAGAATGTATGGGATACCGTATAATCTATGTATTACCCTCTTAAGTAGAATTCACATTAGGAATAAGAAATCACTGTGAACCATTAGATATATTTTGTTTTAACATTCTTCTTGTACACTGTATAAAGTACAGCATTGTATATGCACTCTCTGCTAGAGCCATTGGAACTTAATATATTATATGATGAGCAGATTATTGAAGGTGAGCACCAAGAGTAAAGCTCTGCTCTTGTAGCTGATGCTACAGGAGCAGAGCTCTTCTTTAGATGTCTCCTTAAGAGCTCTTCTTTAGATGTCTCCTTAACCCTTTCAGGGTCTGTCCCGTAGATCTACGGCTTTACGGTGAGTGTCCAAACCGTAGATCTACGCCAAAATTCTAGCGCCGTCAAATTTAGCGCGAAAGCGCTCATAGGCCTACATGTGAGAGAATGGGTCTGCTCCGTGGGTGTGCGAAATAAACAAAAAATCTAGGCGCCTGCATAGCATTGTGGGAACGCCGGCTCAGTCACCCTTGTTCACCATGCCTCGTCGCAAGTCAGCTCTCACTCCCCGGAAAATTGGGACTCTCCTCTTCCTGTCTTATAGTTCTGACACTGATGGAAGTGGAAATGAAGACGAATTCTACGGCTTTGATAAGTTAGTGACCGAAAATAATGACCAGGATATCGATAATAGTGCAGAAAACCCAGACGATCCTCGACCTTCTACCTCTGGTGTGGGCACTCGTGACTCACGGTCGGGTGTTCCTAAACGTAAGAGAAAACTAATATTTTCGCGTGGCCAGGCCTCTGACTTCAGTAATGACGATGATTCTGACGTGGATTGTGATTTTACTGCGCTCGACGATCATTCGAGTAGTGATAGTGAGGAATCATATTCACCAGTGAAGCGTCGGTATGTTCGCCGCCGCATGCGCTCGGGTAGTGTACCCTATGCTGTGCCCAGGGGACGGAGTACATCCCGGAGTACATCCCGGAGTACATCCCGGAGTACATCCCGTGGCCCTACACCCGTTTTAGGTAGTGATAGTGAGGATGATGTGGCTACACTTGGCATGGATGGGCCACAGGCATCAGTGGATGGTGTTAGTGGTGCTGGTGGTGGTAGTGGCACCGCCATGCGTGACTCACCGTGCCACGCGGGGACCCACGCTGCTGACTCGTCAGTTCAAGGACAAAGCGGAGCGTCAGCCACCAGCCTGCCACAACCACAACCGCCCGTACAACCAGCCTATGATGTCCAGTATCCACCACAAAACCGTATGTGGAATTGGCAGCAAAATCCCAATTTTGTTCCCAAGCCTCACCACTTTGATGACTCTCAAAGTGGAATTCTACCTACCTGTCCCCTTGGAACCACGGCCAATGAACTGGAATTCTTTGAATTATTCTTTGACCAGCCATTGATGGAAATTATTGCCAGGGAAAGTAATAAGTATTTTCAGTACACCATGGCAAATACGATCTTAATCCACAGTCAAGACTACACAGGTGGAAAGAGACGACTGTTGCAGAAATGTATTTGCTTTTTGCAACAATAATGCTTATGCCTCACGTCTATAAGCATAATATAAAAGCATACTGGTCCACAGATCGGCTAATTTCTACCCCATCCTTCAGTGAAATAATACCAGTGAACAGGTTTATCTTACTGTTACGTATGTTGCACTTCTCTGACAAAACCAGGCCTGACAGAAGTGACAGGTTATACAAGATTAGAAATGTTTTCATGTATCTCAAACAAAAGTTCAGGATATACTTTTATCCATTCAAGAATCTTGTAATTGACGAGTCTTTGATTTTTTCAAAGGTAGACTGTCATTCAAGCAGTATATACCGAGCAAGAGGAACCGCTTTGGTATAAAATTGTTTGTACTCTGTGATTGTGACAGTGGCCTGGTGTTGGATATTGTTGTATACATGGGTAGTAAAACATTGAAAGATACCAAGATGTTATTGGGTATCTCAGGTGACATAGTGAGAAACATGATGGCACCTTATCTTGGTAAGGGGCATACAATATATACCGATAACTGGTACACAAGCCCATTACTCAGTGATTTCATGCGAGTGAACAAGACAGATGTGTGTGGCACAGTGCGTTCTAATTGTAAACATATGCCCAGGCTCAATGCAGGTGTTTGTGGTGATGACGTGCAGGTGTTTACTGCCAATGACATCATGGCATTACGGTGGCATGACAAATGAGATGTCACATTGTTGACAACCATTCACCGTAATGAAATGCAAAACAGTGGCAAAGTTGATCGAGTGACTAATGAACATATTCGAAAACCAGTGTCAGTGATTGATTATACACAAAACATGCGCTTGGTTGACAAGTGTGACATGCAGATTGGTTTTGTTGACTGTGTTCGTAAGAGTTACAAGTGGTACATGAAACTTTTCTTCCATCTCATGGACATTTCAATGCTGAATGCATATAATATGTACCAAATAAAGACTGGTAACAGACCACCGTATGGTGAATTTTGTTTGTCTGTTGTCAGACAACTCATAATGAAGTACCAGGTAACAACACCTGCAATACAACATGGTCCTCGAATTCATCACGATATACCCAAGCGTTTGAGGAGAGAAGGTGATCATTTCATAATACAGCTTCCTTCAACTCAAAAGAAATTTGCTCAGAAGAGATGCATTGTCTGTGCACAAACAAAACGACGACAACAAAGACGCAAAGACACTCGGTTTATGTGTGAGGAATGTAAGGTGCCTCTGTGCATGGTGCCTTGTTTCAAGGAGTTCCACAAGCTCCAGCAGTTCTAAAACCATGTCCAGTGATTGTAAATATGTAAATATATGATAGAACATTAGTATTATACAATATTTGTGCATGTTTATTGTAATAAACAACAGTGGCAAACAATAATATGATAATAACTTTAGTGCGGTTATTGTGTTCAATACAGTGAGTTTATATATATCAATTATATACAGTATTGGTCTCTCAGGCCCCAAATGTTAGTAGGAATAGAAAAAAATTGGAAAAGAAAAGAAAAAACAACTAAAACAACAAAATAATATAATACGCGTATGTGGAATTCATTGATGTTGCCACCACCACATCATTTTCTATAAACTTCTTGGCACTGTATCTCGGTAAGTACTGATCAGATTCTATTTTTTTTGTTTTATTACCTTCACAAAAATATGCTCTTTAATTCTGTAAGAAAAAATAATTTTTTTTTTTTTCAAAATTTATTGGACACTGGTGCGTGACTTCAGATTTTGGCCTTGGACCCTGAAAGGGTTAAGAGCTCTTCTTTAGATGTCTCCTTAAGAGCTCTTCTTTAGATGTCTCCTTAAGAGCTCTTCTTTAGATGTCTCCTTAAGAGCTCTTCTTTAGATGTCTCCTTAAGAGCTCTTCTTTAGATGTCTCCTTAAGAGCTCTTCTTTAGATGTCTCCTTAAGAGCTCTTCTTTAGATGTCTCCTTAAGAGCTCTTCTTTAGATGTCTCCTTAAGAGCTCTTCTTTGGATGTCTCCTTAAGAGCTCTTCTTTGGATGTCCCCTTAAGAGAGGTTCATTGATGCTAGTGAGAGATTCTTGTTCTAAGGAATTGGACCTAACCTCCCCTTCTTGAATTGAGCCTTATTGCCTCCTGTTTTTCCAGGTGCTGTCTGACTCCTTTTGGATTTAATTCTTTCCCCTGATCAGTATAATAAATAAATCTTTAAATAAGAAAGGTAGATAGATATTGCTGTTCGTAAATGGTTAAATGTTTGTAATTTTCTTAATATCACTGTTTTAAAGCAGAAATGCTTAAATATTTGTTAAAGTATTCCTCATTACTCATTGCTTTTAAGTTACTGTATATAAGAAAGAAATTAATTATTTTTTTTACCTTTATAAAAAGAGCATTTACTGTATATGTATAGAGTACAAAATAAATAATTTTAGAAAAATTGACTCAGAAAACTGTTATTACTGACCCCTCCTCTGTTTCTGGTTTATTGTATAGTTTTCATAATGTATCAAGTTTTTATAAAAAATTTAACTTACAGTAAACTTTTTCTCCCCACAGGACTTCATGTTTTCTAATCACAGGAAGTCGCCACTTTCACCAAGAACACACTTTTAAGACAGCCAATGACTGTTCCATTCACAGACTAGGCAATAGTAGTAATCATTATTTATTTGAGATAAATCGTGAAAGACAAAAATATCGCAAACGCAGATTCAGTTACAGAAATCAAATGGGTATGCTATGTGGAATCATGGGAACTGCTGCAGTCTTTGGCATGGGTTCAGCACTGTGTGAAACCAAGGATGATGTATCAGATAAAGATTTATCATTTAATTCAGCAGCTGCTTTCACAAAACTTAATGTCTCATCTGAGGAATTCTTGGAAAATAAGAATTCTGATCAAATAGGTCAAGATGTTGTTGGCACAGAAAAAATTTCCTCTGAAAATCAGTCATCCTCAAGTAGTGCAAATTCTCAAGAAGTAAAAATTACTAGTGTTGAAGAGATTGTAAAGAAGTCTCGTAAACTTCTGAAACATTGTATGGAGGAGGGTGGAGCACCAGGCCTTACTATAGCAGTGTCAGTGGATGGCAAGACAGCTTGGGAGGATGGTAGGTGATGTTACGATAATTGTTGGAAAACTTTTTATGTCAGTAATTTACAGAGATATGTACATGTATCCCTTAAACCATCTTTACCTGTGTGATTATATTATTGACCAAACAATTTTAAATTTATTTAATATATAAGATTACCCAGAGTTGTGAAGGATAAGCTTTAGTGCATAGTATAGCACTGTTCCCTTTTTCCTGTACAGTATTACATTTTACCTACTTACTTTTTCTTGGTTTTTAAGCAAGAAAATTTCTGCTATCTCTGGTAGAGTCCACCTACAGAGTAAATGCAGGGATGCATAGCCTTGGAGAAGTAGATAAAAAAAAACTTTAAGAAAAATAGGAAAATTTATCTCTGAGGCTGTTTGAATGTTCTTCTACCAGCCCAACTTTTATAATGAACATATATGTATGTATAATGTATTAGGAAATATGGTACACAAGCTTTAAAATATATATTATCAGTGTAGTCATTTTAACAACTACAATGATAACCGCTGGATTGTTGGTGCTGTATCACTCTTTCAAGTTTATCACTTGGCTTGACTATAATAATAACAATTATTATTCTCCATAAGGAAATGGAACAGAATTCTTCCTCCGTAAGCCATGCATGTCATAAGAGGTGGGTAAAATGCTGGGAGCAAGGGGCTAGTAACCTCTTCTCCTGTATAGTACATTACTAAATTTTAAAAGGGAAACTTGTTTTTCTTTTTAGGTCACCCTGCCTCGGTGGGATACGGCCAGTTTATTGGAAAAAAAAATGCTGTTTCTTGTGCACATAAACTGTACATATCTGAATAACTTTTTTCAAAATACAGTAATTAACCTTAAGGCAAATTTTTTTAGGAACTTTTTTTATTATTATCTTATCACTAGAAAATGAACAGTTAGAAGACAGTTGCTTATTACTGCTCTACATCCAGGCTTTGGATTTGCTGACCTAGAAAACAATGTTCGGTGTTCACCCAACACTGTAATGCGCATTGCCAGCATCAGTAAATCTTTAACTATGGCAGTTGTAGCTAAACTGTGGGAAGATGGGAAGCTGGATCTTGATGCTCCAATCCAGAAATACATTCCAAGTTTCCCAGTCAAAACCTTTAATGGTGAGGAGGTAAGATTCTTTACAGTAAAAGTAAACTTGTTTAAATTCTTGCTTATACATTATAGGAGATATAATGCAGAAAAGGCATAGTGCACATTCTACACTATAGAATGCACTAAAATGAGTAGCAAAAAACATTTTATGATATGGTCTCACAGAGCTTACAAGGCAATCTTTACATTTTCCTTACAGGATTACCATAGATTTTAGAAATTGTCAATAAGATTTTGTGTGCTTTAATTTGAAGTCTACTAATGTATGTATGTATTGGTGGTGATATGCTAGGGTGGCATGTGCTAATGCTTGCACACACAGCCACCATGGTATGTTCATAATTGTTTGAAGGCTCTTGTGTGCACAACATGCTTTCAAGATGCAAAGAAACTACTCTCTCTTTTATATTTTGGGAACCATTTATTGCATAACTATGGACTTGCCATCCTTCTTGAAATGTTTTAGTAAGAATGACATGAATAATAGCAAAAGTGCAATTATGAGTGATGTCAGTACCTAGGGCTTTTATATAGGATGCATTTTCTGTGTTCTCCATGGGGAAATTGAGAAGAATTCTTCCTCCATAAGCCATGTGTGTTGTAAGATGTGACTAAAATGCCGGGAGCAAGGGGCTAGTAACACCTTTTCCTGTATGATTTACTTTAAATATGAAAACTTTTGTTTTTCTTTTTAGGTTACTCTGCCGTGGTGGGATACAGCCGATTTGTTAAAAAAAAAAAATTATGTATGGGTTCTAATAAATCTCTTAAGTCATACTCTCTCTTTTCATCGGGATTGATCCTTTCTACCATTTATGCTTCTTTTCCCTTTCCATTTTTTGCTCTTGAAGGATCCTGTTTTCTGTAGCTGAGCGCAAACCACAGTCAGCCAACTCTCGCCAGTTGACAACCGTCATTACCACAGATATAATCTTTCTGGTGGGTGCCTTCCTGCCTGTGAATGGCTCTTGATCTGTGGAATTGAAATTCCCCATTCTCTAGGCACTATATGGCCCTTGTGTATTGGCCACTTTCCAATGAATAACAATCTACAGATTATACTGTGTGTCTGCTTGCCCCTCAACACAAAAAAAACTCAAATTTGTATTAAGATTTTTGCAGTTAGCATATAGGATTATACCAATTACTTACTGTAGGTCTGTTACAGACCTACTGCAGTTGTTTACCTAACAGTAATATGAATATAGGTACCTGGGTGTTAGCCAACTTGTGGATCACATCTTATTTCCAGTGGGACCAGATGGTCCCACTGGAAATAAGTTATGCTGATTGGCTTTCCTTCTTCCTCTGCTCCACAAGAAAGTGAGAAGGGCATAGATATGAACTTTATTTGGTTCATAGTCATGATAGTGTGGCTTGCTTTGTTTGCATAGCTTGTATAGTGGATGATATAACCAGGGCTGCTAGCCACAAATGACTATTCCCACTTCCTACTGATATTTCTGTTTAGAGTAAGGGTATATGTTCTCTGCTTTCTCATGGGTACCTCCAGGCATTATTTAGGAAGCTATTTCAAATCAGGCAATGACCTTAGTATTGTGGGGCCTTTTGCAGTTAACTAAACAAGCAAAGTTTGATGAACCTCATAGACTGTTACCTCATCATTTCCTATACCGAGTGTTTCTACTGGTGACACACTGCTGATTTGTGCCCTTGCTTAGATATAGAAAAGAGGAACCTTTATGAGAGAAAATCGAAGGTAGGAGGAGGCATACTGAGGTAAAAGCAGTAAGAAGGTTCAAGTCTAGTGAGGAGAGAGGTACGACAAGAGAGGTATTCCTACTAGCTCATTGAATCTTGCAAAGAAAGACATTTTTCATGCGTCAGTATGTTGTAATATAGTCTATTGTTGAATTCTCATCTACAGGTGACAATAACTACGAGGCATCTTATAAGCCATCAATCTGGGATAAGACATTATAAGTCGAGAGGGTCTGATAAAAAGGAAAAGGAGGAAGAGAAAAAGAGGACAACTACAGTATCAAAAAATGAAAATATGAAAGGTAAAGAGGATAAAGCAAACAAATCACAAGATAAAACTGCAAATGTAATGAATACCAAAGAAACAATTAGTGGCAGTAAATCCTTAGACAAGAAGCAGAATGAAAATATAGTAACTGATGGTATTACCACAGTAGCTAATGGGAAATCAACAGAACACAATGGAAAAGCTAAAGAAAAGCCTTCTTCAACAAGGCAATACAAAAAAGAGGAAGGAGAGTATGAATTTGGCAAGCAAGAATACTACATTAAGAAAGAGTATGAAACTATTCAGGAAGCACTTATGCTGTTTCAGAATGATGACCTTCTCTTCAAACCTGGTGGGTATATACATGCATACCTCATTAATACAGCACTTGCTCTGAAGTGCTTTGCTAATATGGTGGTTTTCAGTTATATTCATGTTTATTATTTTCAGTGCTTGCCTTGCTCTTAAGATGGTTTTAAGTTTTTGGTATTAGTGAGGTATGCCTGTATTTGTAGCAATTAGCTTTAGTTATGTACTGTATGTTGACCCTAATCAAATATACATGGTTGTTAATCAGGGAAGATTTACCACCTAAGGGTACAGTACCTTCAAAGGGTAAATGGGGGTATTGATGCTAGTGAAGGGCTCTTGGTCCAAGAAATTGGATGTGGTGCTCTATTTCTTAGATCAACCTTTATTGCCTCCCATTTTCTAAGTGTTGTATGACCCCTACAAATATAGCACTTTCCCACACCATAATAATGTGATTGCAGTATATTATGTTGTTGGTGATATAAAAAAATAGTGTATACAGCCTTTCCTCACTTAATGACGGAGTTCCGTTCCTAAGACCACGTCGGTAAACAAATTCATTGCTAAGTGGTGGTGGATTTGTGTCAACCATCTTTGATCTTGTTTTACTGCCACCTTTGCACCATTTATAACATTTGTGGTACGTATATTGTAATAAAAAGAATAGAGGAAATCAGCTCTAATATACATTATTTAGGTATGCATACTGGTCAGAGAGCCCTTTGTAAGTCCAAGTCATCGGTAAATGAGTATATGTCGCTAAGTGAGGAGAGGCTGTATTACTGTACTGTACCTTTGAAGATTATGGTTTAGTTATAACATATTATTTTACTCTCATTTCTGGACATGTTTGCAAATAACTTTTAATGTGAGATTGGGATAAATGGGAATGATAAAGTAAATCCTAGATTTAAAGGACTGCAAAAATCCTAGACAAATCCACTAAGTCATTTAGTTTGAAGACAACATATAAAGTCCATTGGTTAAATAATTGCCCATTATTGCTGTGATCAAGACAAGACAATCTTAGCTCTATTCACCACAATCATCATTACTAACCACCTTCATACCTCCTCTTACTCTGTTATTAATTGAGGTTTTACTTGTATATAAAAGACTGATGGTTGAAAATTTAGAAATTCATATAATTGGTATAATGGATAGCAAACAAAAATTTGAGTAATTTTCTGGAAGAGGAATATGTGTTCAGTGATAAAACATGCAAAATAAGTAAGAAAAGAGCAGATGCACAGTAAGTAGAGTAGTACATAATAGTAGTAGAGTAAGTATATCTGGAGAGGGTTTTGGGGTCAATGCCCCCACAGTCTGGTCTGCTACCAGGCCTCGTGGTGGATGAGGGCCTGATCAACCAGGCTGTTACTGTTGGCCACACACGAGCTGACATACGAACCACAGCCCAGCTGGTAGATAATGTGTAAAAACTTAGTGTATTTGGTGAGAATTGATGCAAAAGTTGCCCTTCTAGACAGTCAGAAAACATAAATGTAATATGAATGGGTAATAAGTATTAATACATGACTGATTTCTACTATCTTCCTAAATAAGTGTCAGTATTTTGGATCTCCATTAATAATAGCTTCTGAATATCAGTTTCCAGTACATTTTTATGAAAACCTGCACTATATTGCATAGTGTACAGAAACAAGTACAGTTCAATAGATATTTGTCCATTGATTATTTTCAAAGTGTTCTCTAAGATTTTAGTTATATACAGCATACTGTACTCCCAGCATTTAGTCAGGGGTTTTAAAAGTAATTAGCATAATGCTTTTGCTACATGATATTTTTTGTTCCCAAGTGATTCATTAATCTTTGCTTTCCTTTAATTCTATTCATCAGATAACCATCCTTTCAATTTTAGGTTCCAGCTACTTGTATACGACTCTTGGATGGACGGTTGTGAGTGGTGTGGTGGAAGGTGCTGCTGGTAAACCATTTACTCGAGTAATAACTCGTCTCTTTTATGATCTAGGCCTTGAAAATACATACCTTGACAAAAATGCACCTATTATTTATAACAGAGCCAGGTGAGAAAACCTTAAATCGTCACCATCATTACTATCGATATCATTCTTATCAGCATTGTCTTCACTGTAATATGTACTGTACCTATTTTGCATGGAAATATGGTGTAAAATACAGGTTTTCTTCACTTTATCAACAGATTTATTACACCAACTTTGCTTACACTTCCTTTAGCACTCCTCACTGCCCTTCCTAGCTCTGCATCTATTATCTTCTCCCTTGCTGGTCTCTGATCATGCACATTACATCTTTTAGCATACCCTACCCTACAGCACTGTATGACCCTTATGGGTTTAGTGCTTGGTTATGATTATAATAATAAAAATCTCTCAATGCTGACTTGCCCTGTGCAGTTTTGCTTATACTTGGTTACCCTATTTCTACCAGGAATTTGCTATAAGTGATTAGAAAGAGTATTTCTTGTGCATTTTCACTTGTATGCCATCATTCAAGTACAGCACGTGATATTTAACCAATATTGAATATAATATGTAGTGTGTTGAGGCCTAAACACGTTCAGGGCATGGGAACTCGTGTCCTCTCCTGCCCTTTCTAACGCTAAGGGAGGCAGTGAGTGAAGGAGGATGGCAGTGAATGAGGGAAACAAGGAGTGAGGGAGGAAAGCAGGCAGTGAGAGAGGCAGTCAGGGTGGGAGGGAGACTGTGAGGGATTAAGGAAGGAAGGCAGTGAGGGAGGGAGAAAGATAGGCAGTATGGGAAGGAGAGAGGAAGAAAGTCAGTCAGTCCAGTCAGTGAGTTAAGCAGTCAGTCAGTCCAGTCCAGTCAGTCAGTATCACACTGCCTCCTGTCTAGGACAGGCTCTCCTGTGGTCCAAGCCAATCCACTCTCCCCCTTCCCCATTCCTCCACCTTAGCCAGGGCTAGGGCCTTCCTCTATGTTAGTTGTGCTGCCTGATCAGCACAACTAACATGGAGGGAGGGATTTCCAACTAACAAAAAGGAGGATTACAGAGGTGTTTTGCTATATCCTGTAGAGTTTGAATGGAGGTATGTCTGAAAAGTTTTATGTTAGAACACTAAGATATAATTCTCCAGGTTATGGCCCTGTTTTTATCCACATGTTTTGCATTTTATGTCATTGACATCTCCATACAAACTGTACTCCCAGAGATATTCATAACCTAGCTTTAGTCTAGCAGTAACAGCATTTTGCAATCTACTGACCTTGTTACCTTATCTATAGATATGTTTAACATGACATATTTCATATTTTCATATAGTCAGACTTGAGTCCTGGAAATGGGAAGTACAATGCCTCCACTTTAAAGGAGGGGTTTGGGATATTGGCAGTTTGGAGGGATATGTTGTGTATCTTTATACGTATATGCTTCTAAACTGTTGTATTCTGAGCACCTCTGCAAAAACAGTGATAATGTGTAAGTGTGGTGAAAGTGTTGAATGATGATGAAAGTATTTTCTTTTTGGGGATTTTCTTTCTTTTTTGGGTCACCCTGCCTCGGTGGGAGACGGCCGACTTGTTGAAAAAAAAAAAAAAAAAATTCATAAGGATGGACAAGGACTCTACCAGTTCCTGTCTGTACTGTTTTACTTACTTCACTCATTTGCTAGTTCCTTTCTGTCAATGTTTCTTGAATATTGTCACAAAGGAACTAGCAAACATTCTCTTTATTTAATGCTTTTTTTTTTTTAGTTAATTTATCACCCTTGTTATGCTCCTGGAGGCCTCTGTGATAGGGAATCCATGAAAGCTTAACTATATTATAATCCCTTAATAATTTGTGTATTGTGTGTATTATGTTACAATGGGTTTGCTATATGTGATTTCACTTTGCATCATTGGCCAAGAACACAACTATAACATAAAGTAAGGGACACCTGTATAACAGAATTCATATTTGTGAATTATATCTTAGAAAATGTGCAATGAAAAGTTTACTTGAGAAAACAATTTTTTTTTTTTTTTAACATGTTGGCTGTCTCCCACCAAGGCAGGGTGATCCAATTAGAAAGAAAAATCCATGAAGAAAGAAAACACTTTCATCATCGTTCAACACTTTCATCATCATTCATACATAATCACTGTCTTCGCAGAGGTGCCCAGATATGAGAGTTTAGATGTAACTCCAAACAGCCAATATCCCAAACCCCTCCTTTAAAGGGCAGACATTGTACTTCCCACCTCCAGGACTCAAGTCTGGCTAACCAGTTTCCCTGAATCCCTTCATAAAAAAATTACCCTGCTCACACTCCAACAGCTTGTCAGGTCCCAAAAATCATTCATCTCCATTCATTCCTATCGAACACGCTCATGCACACTTCTGGAAGTCCAAGCCCATCTCCCACAAAACCACCTTTACCCCCTCCCTCCAACCTTTCCCAGGATGACCCCTACCCTGCCTTCCTTTCACTACAGATTTATATGCTCTCCAAGTCATTCTACTTTGTTCCAACCTCTCTAAATGACCAAACCACCTCAACAATTCTTCCTTAGCCCTCTAGGTAATACTTTTAGTAACTCCACACCTCCTCCTAATGTCCACACTACGAATACTCTGCATAATATTTACACTACATATTGCCCTTAGAGACAACATCTCCACTGCCTCCAGTCTCCTTGCTGCATTTACAATCCATGCTTCACACTCGTATAAGAGTGTTGGTACCACTATACTCTCGTACATTCCCTTACGTAGATTACTATTATACTCTACTTACTTTTTCCTTGCATGTTGATGTTTTGAAATAGTGATCACTTTTAAAACTAACTTATATGTACCTATACTCAATGCATTCTATGCACACATGTTCTGATATGGTGTTTTTGTGAATATATTTTGTACTCTATTCTTTGTAGGTACTATGTTCGTGATAAACTTGGGAAGTTGAAGAACGCCCCATATGTTGACAACTCCTATAAATGGGCTGGAGGTGGTTTCCTTTCTACTGTTCAGGACCTCAGCAAGTTTGGAAATATAATGTTGTATGCAAGTCAACAGGAAAGTGGTGAAGGTATGCACATGTCTTAAGACAGAGGCTTGTTACTGAAAATTAATTTTGTATCATTACTGTTAATAATCTATAACATATTTAAAGGAGGGGTTTTGGGATATTGGCAGTTTGGAGGGATATGTTGTGTATCTTTATATGTGTATGCTTCTAGACTGTTGTATTCTGAACACCTCTGCAAAAACAGTGATAATGTGCGAGTGTGGTGAAAGTGTTGAATGATGATGAAAGTATTTTCTTTTTGGGGATTTTCTTTCTTTTTTTGGGTCACCCTGCCTCGGTGGGAGACGGCCGACTTGTTGAAAAAAAAAAAAAAAAAAAAACATATTTAAAGTAAGTTAGCTTGATTTTTTGTAATGAAATAGTTAACAAAATCCAATTTTATTATAGTATTTAACCCCTTGACTGTCGAAACCCCAAATCTTGAGGTGTCTCCTGGTGTCGAAAAATTTTTGAAAAAAAAAAAAAAAATCTTATGAAATGATAGAGAATCTTTTTCTGTTGGTAATGACAACAAAAGAATGAAATTTGATGGAAAACTTACTGAATTATGCTCTCATAAAGTTAGCGACCTCAGCGTTACAGTGGACCCTCGCCTAACGCTATTAATCCGTTCCTGAGAGCTCAACGTTAGGCGAAATTATCGTTAGGCGAATTAATTTTCCCCATAAGAAATAATGAAAATCAAATTAATCCGTTCCTGACACCCCAAAGTATGAACAAAAAAATGTTTTTACCACATGAAATATTAATTTTAATACACACAAACTGAAGAAGACATGCACAGTTACATGACACTTACCTTTATTGAAGATCTGGTGATGATTGATGGGATGGGAGGAGGGGAGAATGCTGATGGTGTTAGTGTTTAAAAGGGGAATCCCCTTCCATTAGGACTTGAGATGGCAAGTCCTTTTCCAGGGTTACTTCCCTTCTTTTAATGCCACTAGGACCAGCTTGAGAGTCACTGGACCTCTGTCGCACAACATATCTGTCCATAGATACCTGTACCTCCCGTTCCTTTATGACATTCCTAAAGTGTTTCACAACATTGTCAGTGTACAGGTTGCCAACACGGCTTGCAATAGCTGTGTGAGGGTGATTTTCATCAAAAAAGGTTTGCACTTTAAGCCACATTGCACACATTTCCTTAATCTTTGAAGTAGGGAACTTCAATTTCTCTATCCCCTCCTCCGAAGCAGTTTCCTCAGATGTGGCCTCTTGTTGTTGAAGATGATCTAGCAGCTCATCAGTGGTTAGTTCTTCATTGTCCTCCTCCACCAACTCTTCCACATCCTCCCCACTAACTTCCAACCCCAAGGACTTCCCCAATGCCACAATGGATTCCTCAACTGGCATAGGATTCCCAGGGTTAGCCTCAAACCCTTCAAAATCCCTTTTGTCTACACATTCTGGCCACAGTTTCTTCCAAGCAGAGTTCAAGGTCCTTTTAGTCACTTCCTCCCAAGCCTTACCTATAATGTTTACACAATTGAGGATGCTAAAGTGATCTCTCCAAAACTCTCTTAGAGTCAATTGAGTTTCTGAGGTCACTACAAAGCACCTTTCAAACATAGCTTTTGTGTACAGTTTCTTGAAGTTGGAAATGACCTGCTGGTCCATGGGCTGCAGGAGAGGAGTGGTATTAGGAGGCAAAAACTTGACCTTAATGAAGCTCATTTCTGCAGAAAGTCGCTCTGCCACGTCTGAAGGATGACCAGAAGCATTGTCTAATACCAGGAGGCACTTAAGGTCTAATTTCTTTTCAGTTAGGTAATTTTTCACAGTGGGGGCAAATGCATGGTGTAACCAGTCATAGAAAAAGTCTCTAGTGACCCATGCCTTACTGTTTGCCCTCCACAGCACACACAAATAAGCCTTGAGGACATTGTTTTTCCTGAACACTCTGGGAGTTTCAGAGTGATACACTAATAAAGGCTTCACTTTGCAATCAACACTAGCATTGGCACACATCAACAGAGTAAGCCTGTCTTTCATAGGCTTATGTCCTGGTAGTGCCTTTTCCTCCTGAGTAATGTACGTCCTGTTTGGCATTTTCTTCCAAAACAGGCCTGTTTCGTCACAATTAAACACTTGTTCAGGTTTCAGTCCTTCACTGTATATGTACTCCTTGAATTCCTGCACATATTTTTCAGCCGCTTTGTGGTACGAACTGGCAGCCTCACCATGCCTTATCACACTATGTATGTCACTACGATTCTTAAATCTCTCAAACCAGCCTTTGCTGGCCTTAAATTCACTCACATCATCATTAGTTGCAGGCATTTTTCTAATTAAATCGTCATACAACTTCCTAGCTTTTTCACATATGATCGCTTGAGAGATGCTATCTCCTGCTATCTGTTTTTCATTTATCCACACCAATAACAGTCTCTCAACATCTTCTATCACTTGCGATCTCTGTTTCGAAAACAAAGTTGCACCTTTGGCAAGAACAGCTTCCTTGATTGCCGTTTTCTTGGCCACAATAGTAGCGATGGTTGATTGGGGTTTTGTGCACAACCTGGCCAGCTCGGAGACACGCACTCCACTTTCATACTTAGCAATGATCTCTTTCTTCATATCCATAGTAATTTTCACTCTTTTTGCTGTAGGGTTGGCACTAGAAGCTTTCTTGGGGCCCATGGTGACTTATTTAGCAGGTGCAATCACTAAAAAGGCTGTGATAATATGAAATGTTCCGATTGTATGCTTGGAAGCGACCGCGGTGGCTGGCTTGTAAACACTGGCACCCACGGAACAAGTGAGGCGGGCTCAGGCCGCACGTAGACGCATCTTGAACGAACCGCGTTGAGGGAGTTTTTTAGCGCTAGCCGAGGCAAAATTTTTGCGTTAAAATGTATCGCTAGGCGGATTTAATGTTATGGGATGCGTTCGTTAGGCGAGGTTCCACTGTATTTACGAATCAGCGATTTCGCCCACTTTAAGTCCTATTTTCAGCTAATTCCATTGTTCCAGTCAACCAAACTCATAGCTATTTCTTTAGAACTCCATTTTTTCTATCGATTGAGTACAAGAAACTCCCCATTTATCATTTTCAACTACCCAATACAGTGGACCCCCGGTTAACGATATTTTTTCACTCCATAAGTATGTTCAGGTGCCAGTACTGACCGAATTTATTCCCATAAGGAATATTGTGAAGTAGATTAGTCCATTTCAGACCCCCAAACATACACGTACAAACGCACTTACATAAATACACTTACATAATTGGTCGCATTCGGAGGTAATCGTTATGCGGGGGTCCACTGTAATGTGGTCAGAAATTTGCAATTTGGCCAATTTCACGCAAATTAAAGAATATGCCAATTTCAAAATAGGGTCCAGAATGAACAATGCAGACATTCCTGGCTCTAAAATAACATTTTCTTTGTTCATCAATCACGTCTCCATTCCCCTCTGATATTACTCTTGCTTTCTATTTTTAATTTTTATTCAAACAAAAAATAGAAGATTTACTGTTACGCAGACTACTCCAATATTGTAATAATTGTATAAATAATGTCAACCCATTTGTGACTGCATGTTAGAATGGGTAGTTGGACATTTATTAGACAATGACATCATTTGTTTACTTTTGAACATCGGCAAAAATCAAACATTTCCTCTACTTTGAGCTCCATTTCAAGGTCCTTTTCATAGTAAAACCAATCAAAATCACCTCTATTTCTATAATGCGTTTTTCATTCTATCAAATGTGACTACGAAAACAAGAATATAACCATAAAATACATGTCAAAGTCGGCATTTTAATCCAAAAACATGGAGTTTTTTTTTTCTCATTATGCACTGCGTGCTACAGGATTTTTTTTATATGGTGCACACTGACCACAGACCCATTCTCTCGCATGTGGGTCTACCAGCTTTCTACTTTTTGATTTGAAGCCGCTAGAATTTTTGAGGATATATACGTCAAACATGATGGCTCGTAAGACGTATATATTACGACCGAAACAGTGAAAGGGTATATGTACAGTTCTTTCAAACCTCTTTGAAATCCTGCACAGTATGGTTTTTCCAACTTACATCTAGCTCATCATCTATTTTTTGAAGGAGACAAGTTTTTGAGAGCCTCATATAAACATGAATATTATGGTAATTCACAAATTCATGAAAACCTCTTTTTTTTTTTTTTTATACTTAAAATTAGTTTTTCTATTGTATCATAAACTCTTGTACATTGGAACCTCTACTTGTGAGTGCATCCATGTGTGAGTTTTTCCAAATACGAGCAGTTGATGGGTCGATTTTTTGCTTCCTTACGCTAGCAAAATTTCCATAAGCGACCAGACCTTAACCCTTTGACTGTTTCGGTCGTATATATACGTCTTGCGAGGTACCGTGTTTGATGTATGTATACTCATAAATTCTAGCAGCTTCAAATCAAGCAGGAGAAAGCTGGTAGGCCCACATGTGAGAGAATGGGTCTGTGTGGTCAGTGTGCACCATATAAAAGAAAATCCTGGAGCACACAGTGCATAATGAGAAAAAAAAAATCCGACCATTTTTTTTTTAATTAAAATGCCGAATTTGTGGTCAATTTTCGTATAGTATTTATGGTTGTATTCTCGTTTTCTTGGTCTCATTTGATAGAATGGAAAGCATATTATAGAAATAGAGGTGATTTTGATTTTTTTACTATAAAAAGAACCTGGAAATGGAGCTCAAAGTAGGGGAAATGTTTGATTTTTGCCAATGTTCAAAAGTAAACAAATGATGTCATTGTCCAATAAATGTCCAACTAGCCATTCTAATATGCAGTCATGAATGGGTTGATGTTATTTATACAATTATTACAGTATTGCAGTAGTCTGCATAACAGTAAATTATCTACTTTTTGTTTGAATAAAAATTCAAAACAGAAAGCAAGAGTAATATCAGAGGGGCCTGGAGACATGACTGATGAACAAAGAAAATGTTATTTTAGAGCCAGGAATGTCTGCATTGTTCATTCTGGACCTTATTTTGAAATTGTCATATTTTTTAATTTTCGTGAAATTGGCCAAATTGCAAATTTCTGACCAAGTTATTGGGTAGTTGAAATTGGTAAATGGGGAGTTTCTTATACTCAATTGATAGAAAAAACGGAGTTCTAAAGAAATAGCTATGAGTTTGGTCGACTGGAACAATGGAATTAGTGGAAAATAGGGCTCAAAGTGGGCGAAATCGTCAATTTGTAAATATCGCTGAGGTCACTAACTTCACAAGAGCGTAATTCCATCAGTTTTCCATCAAATTTCGTTTTTTTGGTGTCTATTACAATCGGAAAAAGATTCTCTATCATTTCGTAAGAAAAAATAATTTTTTTTTTTTTTAAATTTTGCGACACCAGGAGACACCTCAGGATTGGGGGTTGTGACAGTCAAGGGGTTAAGGGAGGTTCCTTGATGCTGGTGAGGGGCACTTGTTCTTGATCTAGGGAATTGGATCTCATTTGTTTGTTGGACTATCTTATTGAAACTTGGCAATTTATGATGGAAAGATGCTTCTTAATGTACACCAAAAATGAAAGAAATTGGAGCATAAATAATGGAATTCACTTCTCAGCAATTAGCCACCCCTTAAGGGTATGGTTTTTATGGTTGTATTCTTGTTTTTTCAGTCTCAATTGATAGAATGGAAGGTATATTACAGAAATAGATATGATTTTGATTGCTTGCATGATGAAAACTACCTAGAAATTGAGCTCAAAGTAGCAAACGTTCAGTTCTTTGGCGATGTTCAAGAGTAAACATTCCAATATGCAGTCGTGAATGGATTGACATTATTTATACAGTTATTACAATAATGCAGTAGTCTGCATAACAGTAAATCTTCTATTTTTTGTGTGAATAAAAATTACAAATTATTTATATAATAATAATAATAATACATATAATATATTAGCAGTTTGGAGGGATATGTTGTGTATCTTTATATGTATATGCTTCTAAACTGTTGTGTTCTGAGCACCTCTGCAAAAACAGTGATTATGTGTGAGTGAGGTGAAAGTGTTGAATGGTGATGAAAGTATTTTCTTTTTGGGAATTTTCTTTCTTTTTGGGAATTTTCTTTCTTTTTTGGGTCACCCTGCCTCGGTGGGAGACGGCCGACTTGTTGAAAAAAAAAAATAATAAAACATATACGTATAATAATAATGTACTATATAATAATAATTATAATAATAGATGGCTTCAAAAAGCCATCACTAGATGGCAGTGTTTACCAAAGAGGGAGCGGTTGTGGCTGCCTCCACTTGTTACATAATGACATATTTTATTCATTCTAGAGTATATATCAGGTTTCTATGTTATTTATATTGTTTATTATGTCATATTAGACGAATTGTGATAGATAAATAAGCTGTAGATTTGATATTAGGGAAATTATTGAAGTACAGAATTCCACTGGAATGGATTAATTGCATTTCAATTAATTTAAATGAAAATTGACTCTGCAAACAAGCAAATCCAGTTGTGAGCAAGGTCACGGAATGGATTAAACTCGCAAGTAGAGGTTCCACTGTACTGTATTTCATCATTACTACAGTGCTCTTAACACAGCTCATTCTTTCTTTAACCCTTTCAGGGTTGGCAGGCCCTCTTTTAATTAAACTTGTTCTCAGGGTTGGAAACTTTTCAAAAAAAAAAAAAAAGATTTTTTCATACGAAATGATAGAGAATCTTTTTCCGATCATAATGACACCAAAAGCATGGAATTTGATGGAAAACTTACAGAATTATGCTCTTGTGAAGTTAGCGGTCTTGACGATGTTTACGCAACGGCAATTTCACCAAGTTTGAGCCCTATTTTCGGCCAATTCCAATATACCAGTCAACAAAAATCATAACTATTTTGCTAGAACTCCAGTTTTTTCTATCAAATGAGTACAAGAAACCACCCATTTACCAATTTCAACTATCCAATAAAGTGGCCAGAAATTGGCAATTTTGCCAATTTCTCACAAATTTCAAAAGATGCCAGTTTCCAAATAGGGTTCAGAATAAACAAGACAGACATTCCTGGCACTAAAATAACATTTTTTTCTGTTCATTAGTCACGTCCCCAGGCCTCACTTACGTTTCTTTTGCTTTCCACTTTGAATTTTTATTCTCACAACAAAACAGAAGATTTACTGTTATGCAGACTACTGCATTAGTATAGAAATGGTATAAATAATATCAGCACACTTGGATGTGTGGCATGATTTATTTACTTTTGAACTTTGGCAAAAATCGAACATTTTTGCTACTTTGAGCTCAATTTCAAGGTACTTTTCATTGTGAAACCAATCAAAATCATCTCAATTTCTGTAACTTGTCTTCCATTCTATAAAATGAGACCAGGAAAACTAGAATACAACCATAAATAGCATAGGAAAATACACTGCAAAGTCGCTGTTTTAAAGCAAAAACACGGTCGGAGTTTTTTTTTCTCATTATGCACTGTGTGCTGCAGGATTTTTTTTATACTGTGCACATTGACCACATAGACCCACTCTTTCATATGTAGGCCTACCAGCTTTCTCTCGCTAGATTTGAAGGCTCTAGAATTTATGAGTACTAGTATGGCACCAACCCTGGCGTGCAAGCCATACTAGTACGACACCAACCCTGAAAGGGTTAATATTTCACTTCTTTTTTTTTCCAACAAGTTGGCTTTCACCCACTGAGGCAGGATGACCCACAAAGAAAGAAAAAATCCCCAAAAAGAAAATACTTTCATCATTATTCAACACTTTCACCTCACTCATACATAATCACTGTCTTTGCAGAGGCACCCAGATACAACAGTTCAGAAGCATATATAAAGATGTATAATATGTCACTTACAATTATATAATTACTAAGTTCTTTATCTTTCTAGTTTATCTACATTTTTTTGTATATTTTAGGTACTTGGTAAATACAGGTACTATATTTTTCATTACATTAGATGTGACTTGTAATAAAAGCTCCGAAACTCACCCCATTTCTTATACAAAGTAGAAATTGTTACTAAGGAAATGATGGTACTCTTGTTTAGTAGGTCTGTAGTTGTATTATTTCCTGGTGAGCTCAAGATTATGTTTATCTAGCTCTATGTTAATTAAAATAAACATAACTGATTACAAACAATCAAAAATATGAAATTTAAATAAGCCACAGTTACCAACAGGACTAAGCCACCTTACAACACTTGTAAACATGCATCGTCTTTCTCCTTTCCTAACAGTGGTCCAAATGTTGCAGTGCCTTGTAATTATTTTCCTTACTACTCAAATCTTGAAAACTCATTTCTGGTACTTGAATTTCATATTCATACAGTTTTTGCTAATATTTCATCCCTGACTTAACTTTGGAGTTGCTGCTTTCCTCCTGTTGTTTTAATGAACTTGGGAGGTACAAGAGTTCATAAATCCTATCTCTTGACAGTTCATAATGAATCCTATAACTCTTACAACAACTATGCTTGTTTTCATTTTAGGTGTAATATAATAAGTATGCTAAATCTCAAATGGTGCTAAATAAAATTAATGTATTAACAGAAGCCTATTAAATTTAACATCTATCACACTGGATTTTCTTGAAAAATGCTTGTCACTTTATTTTTTCTTTTCTTTTCAACAAGTCGGCCATCTCCCACTGAGGCAGGGTGACTCAAAAAGAAAGAAAATCCCCAAAAAGAAAATACTTTCATCATCATTCAACACTTTCACCTCACTCATACATAATCACTGTTTTTGCAGAGGTGCCCAGATACAACAGTTTAGAAGCATATATAAAGATATATAACATATCCCTCCAAACTTCCAATATCCCAAACCCCTCCTTTAACCCTTTGAGGGTCGACAGGCCCTCTCCGAAACTCGTTCTCAGGGTCGGCCAAATTTAAAAAAAAAAAATTATTTTCTCTTATGAAAAGATAGAGAATCTTTTCCCGATCATAAAGACACCAAAAGTTTGAAATTTGATAGAAAACTTACGGAATTATGCTCTCGCAGAGTTAGCGGTCTCGGCGATGTTTACGCATCGGCGATTTTGCCCACTTTGAGCCCCATTTTCGGCCAATTTCACTGTACTAGTCGACAAAAAACATGAATATTTCGCTAGAACTCCATTTTTTCTATCGAATGGGTGCAAGAAACCACTCATTTATGAAATTCAACTATCCAGTACAGTGGTCAGAATTTAGCAATTTTGCCAATTTCACACAAATTTCAAAAGATGCCAATTTCCGAATAGGGTCCAGAATAAACAAGAAAGACATTCCTGGCACTAAAATGACATTTCCTCTAGTCATTAGTCACGTCTCAAGGCCCCTCTTATATTCTTTTGCTTTCCACTTTGAATTTTTATTTTCACAAAAAATATAAGATTTACTGTTATGCAGACTACTGCATTAGTGTAAAAAATGGTATAAATATTATTGGTGCACTTGTGAAAGAATATTAGACTCACCAGTTGACGTGTATTGCAACGCTTGGCACGATTTGTTTACTTTTGAAGTTTGGTAAAAATCGAACATTTCTGCTACTTTGAGCTCAATTTCAAGGCACCTTTCTTTGTAAAACCAGTCAAAATCATCTCAATTTCTGTAATATGTCTTCCATTCTATAAAATGAGACCAAGAAAACTAGAATACAACAATAAATACCATACGAAAATACACTGCAAAGTCGCTGATTTATTAAAAAAAAATGGTCAAAGTTTTTTTTTTCTCATTATGCACTGTGTGCTGCAGGATTTTTTTTAGACTGTGCACACTGACCACATAGACCCATTCTTTCATATGAAGGCCTACCAGCTTTCTCCCACTAGATTTGAGGCCGCTAGAATTTATGAGTAGTACTAGTACGTCAAAAACCCCTACGCGTAAGACGTACTAGTACGACGAAAACCCTCAAAGGGTTAACCCTTTGACTGTCAGAACCCCAAATCCTGAGGTGTCACAAAATATTTGAAAAAAAAAAAAAAGTTTCTTATGAAATGATAAGAGAATCTTTTCCTGATGGTAATGACACCAAAAGTACAAAATTTGATGGAAAACTTACGGAATTACACTCTCGCGAAGTTAGCGACTCGGCGATGTTTACGAATCTGCAATTTCGCCCACTTTAAGCCATATTTCCGGCTAATTCCATTGTTCCAGTCAACCAAAGTCATAACTATTTCTTTAGAACACCATTTGTTCTATTGATTGAGTACAAGAAACTCTCCATTTACTGATTTCAACTACCCAATAAAGTGGTCAGAAATTGGCAATTTGGCCAAATTCACGCAAATTAAGAAATATGCCAATTTCAAAATAGGGTCCAGAATGATCAATGCAGACATTCTTGGCTCTAAAATAACATTTTCTTTGTTCATCAGTCATGTCTACAGGCCCCTCTGATATTACTCTTGCTTTCTATTTTGAATTTTTATGCAAACAAAAAATAGAAGATTTACTGTTAGGCGGACTACTGCAATATTGTAATGCATAAATACAGTGGACCCCCAGTTAACGATATTTTTTCAATCCAGAAGTATGTTCAGGTGCCAGTACTGACCGAATTTGTTCCCATAAGGAATATTGTGAAGTAGATTAGTCCATTTCAGACCCCCAAACATACACGTACAAACGCACTTACATAAATACACTTACATAATTGGTCGCATTCGGAGGTGATCGTTATGCGGGGGTCCACTCTAATATCAGCCTATTCATGACTGCATATTAGAATGGCTAGTTGGACATTTATTGGACAACGACATCGACATTTGTTTATTCTTGAACATACCTTATACCTTACCTTTGATATACCTTTGAAGAATTTTGAGAGTATATCTACTCTCTGAGCCCAACCATGGGCCAGGCTCATCTGGTGCTCGCCTGGTCAACCAGGCTGTTGCTGCTGGAGGCCCGCTGCCCCACATATCCATGACAGCCTAGTTGATCTGGCACCTGGTGAAGATACTTGTCTAGTTTCCTCTTGAAGGCTTCAACACTTGTTCCAGCAGTGTTTCTGATATCTTCTGGTAAGATGTTGAAAAGTCTGGGACCCCGGATGTTGATACAGTGTTCCCTTATTGTCCCCACCGCACCCCTGCTCCTCACTGGGTTTATTTTACACTTCCTCCCATATCTCTCACTCCAGTATGTTGTTATGGCAGTGTGCAGATTTGGGACCAAGCCCTCGAGTACCTTCCAGGTATATATTATCATGTACCTCTCTCTCCTCCGCTCCAATGAGTACATGTTCAAGACTTGCAGGCATTCCCAGTAGTTTAGATGCTTTACTGGCTCAGTGTGAGCCGTAAACGATCTCTGTATTTGTTCCAGCTCCGATACTTCTCCTGCCCTGAACGGGGCCGTCAGCACTGAGCAATATTCTAAGTGAGGGAGCACTAGCGATTTGAAGAGTGTCAAAATTAGCATTGTTTCCCTTGTTTTGAAAGTTCTCAATACCCACCCAGTCAATTTGAAGAGTGTCAAAATTAGCATTGTTTCCCTTGTTTTGAAAGTTCTCAATACCCACCCAGTCATCTTCCTGGTTGTCGTGATCTTTGTCTTGTTATGGTCTTTAAAAGAAAGGTCCGCTGACATAATTATTCCTAGGTCTTTTACGTGTTCTTTACGTTCTATTTGGTGACCCCCTTGAGTTTTGTATATAGTGCTCCTTTTGAGTTTTTCATTCTTTCCATACCTAAGCAGCTGGAACTTATCACCATTGAACGTCATGTTGTTTTCCACTGCCCACTGGAAAACTCTGTTTATGTCTTCCTGTACTTTTTCAGTGTCCTCTACCGTACTGACTTTCATGCTTATTTTAGTGTCATCTGCAAATGATGATACAAAAGTGTGCCGGGTGTTTTTGTCTATGTCTGCTATGAGGATGAGGAACAGCAGAGGTGCCAGGACAGTGCCTTGGGGCACTGAGCTTTTGACCTCGCTGATGCTGGATCTTGCCCTGTTCACTACTACTTTTTGTGTTCTGTGTGCTAGGAAACCAAAAATCCATCTGCCTACCTTCCCTGTAATGCCCATGGCCTTCATTTTGTGTGCTATCACTCCATGATCGCATTTGTCAAACACCTTTGCAAAATCTGTGTAAATCACATCTGCGTTTTGGTCGTCTTCCAGTGTCTCTGTAATTCTGTCATAATGCTTCAGCAGCTGTTACAGGCATGATCGAACCATGCTGGTTCGGGTTATGTTGGTTGTGCTGGTCCATGAAATTTGTAACCTACAGTCTCATCACTCTTTCGAAGATTTTTATGATGTGAGAGGTTAGGGCTACAGGTCTGTAATTTTTAGCTAGTCCTCTGCTACCTCCCTTGTGCAAAGGAGCTATGTCTGCACTCTTTAAGGCCTCCAGTATTTCACCTAGATCTAAGCTCTTTCTCCAAAGAATACTGAGGGCTTGTGCTAGTGATACTTTGCACTTCTTTATAAATAGAGCATTCCATGAATCTGGTCCAGGTGCTGAGTGAGTGGGCATGTTTTCCATTTCTTTTTCGAAATCTATGGGATTTGTACTAGCGTCAGTTAGTTGGTCTGTGCGGCCTTCTGGAGTGAAAAATATTTCTGCATTTTCTACCTTGAAGTCATTTAGTGGGCTGCTGAACACCGACTCATACTGTTCTTCTAGGATTTCACTCATTTCCTGTTCATCGTCAGTATACGAGTCTCCTCTCAGCAGTGGTCCAATTCTACAGGTAGTTCTTAGCTTGGATTTTGCATAGGAATAGAAACATTTTGGGTTTCTTGCAATATCCTGTATGGCCTTTTGTTCCCTTTGTACTTCTTCTGTAAGGTGTGACATCCTAAGTTTTTGCTCTAATTCAGTGATCTCTCTGCTAAGTCTATCTTTCCTCTGTTGTAGCATATTTGTGTTTTTAAGCAGTTCAGTAACCCATTTTCTTCTTCTGTACCATCTCCTACGCTCTCTCTCTTTATCTGATCTTCCTTTGGGTTTCCTCAGTGGTACATGTTTCATACATACTTTGTATGCTTCTGTTTTCAGCTTCTCTAGGCACTGGTGGGGATTTAGGGTGCACATGTCTGATTCCCAGGGTATGTCTGATAGCTCTTGGTTTATTTTTTCCCAGTTAATTCTATGGTTGTTAAAATTAAACTTACTGAACATCCCGTCTCTAACTTTAGCGATGCAGTTTCCTACCTCTGAGTTAATACTAGTTTGAACCTCTATGATGTTATGATCAGAGTAAATAGTTTTGGAAACTGTTATGTCTCTGATCAGTTCCTCATTGTTTGTGAATATCAAATCCAGGGTATTTTCATTTCTAGTGGGATCAATTACCTGTTGGTTTAAAGAGTACTTTTCACAAAACCTCATTATTTCCCTGGTATGTACCTGTTGAGCCAGGGTGCTTCCCGGGGATATTTCTGGTATAACATTGCGCTGTGCCATCTTCCATTTTACATGAGGGAGATTAAAATCTCCAAGGAGTAAAATATTTGGTGGAGGACTTTATAGCCTATCCAGATAGCTATCTATCTTACTTAACTGATCTGTGAATTCCTCAGTAGTTGCCGATGGTGGTTTGTATACTAGGATAATTACCAAATTCCTATTTTCAACTTTAATGCCTAGAATTTCTACTATATCATTCGTAGAATTCAGCACTTCTGTGCAACAGAAAGTATCCTTTACATAGATTCCTACTCCTCCCTGTGACCTATTGATTTTATCATATCTATACATGTTGTAGTTTTCTATCTTTATCTCTCTGTCCAAAATATCCCTTGTATGTGTTTCTGTAAATGCTCTGAATATGGCATTCGCTTCTGTCAGGAGCCCACTGACATAACTAACTTTGTAATTTTTATTTGATCTCAAACCCTGTATATTTGCAAATATGAAGCAGGAATTTCAAAGTGGGATGTTTTGTCTCTCTTTGTGTTTCATTAGTACCACTGGTGGTGTACTACCTGGTATGTCCCCTGGTGTACACTCCCCTGGTTTAAACATCGGCAAAAATCAAACATTTCCCCTACTTTGAGCTCCATTTCAAGGTCCTTTTCATAGTAAAACCAATCCAAATCACCTCTATTTCTATAAAGTGTTTTTCATTCTATCAAATGTGACTACGAAAACCATAAAAACTACACGAAAATACACCTCAAAGTCAGCATTTTAATCCAAAAACACGGAGTTTTTTTCTCATTATGCACTGCGTGCTGCAGGATTTTTTTTATATGGTGCACACTGACCACACAGACCCATTCTCTCACAAGTGGGCCTACCAGCTTTCTCCTGCTTGATTTGAAGCTGCTAGAATTTTTGAGTATATGTACGTCAAACACATTGGCTCGTAAGACGTATATATACGACCGAAACAGTCAAAGGGTTAAAGTGCAGGCATTGTACTTCCCATTTCTAGTACTCAAGTCTGGCTATATAAAAATAACTGGTTTCCATGAATCCCTTCATTAAATATTACCCTGCTCACACTCCAACAGCTCGTCAGGTCCCATAAACCATTCATCTCCATTCACTTCTATCTAACATGCTCATGCACGCTTGCTGGAAGTCCAAGCCCCTCGCCCACAAAACCTCCTTTACTCCCTCCCTCCCAACCTTTTTGAGGATGACCCCTACCCCGCCTTCCTTCCTCTACAGATTTATACACTCTCCATGTCATTCTACTTTGATCCATTCTCTCTAAATGACCAAACCACCTCAACAATCCCTCTTCAGCCCTCTAACTAATATTTTTATTAACTCCACACCTTCTACTTTCCACACTCCAAATTATCTGCATAATATTTACACCACACATTGCCCTTAGACAGAACATCTATATTCATGTTTTCATATCTATATTGTTTTCATCAGGTACCAATGGCTTGCGAGGGTTTTTAAAGGCCTCAACAATGCAAGCTCTCTGGGCTCCAGTGAAAGGCACCAGTATGTCTTACACTGATGAAGGGTATGGAATGGGTTGGGCAACCATGGAAGGAAAAAGTTTGTATGGATTTTGTAGAAGTTCTCGACATTATGCTTTCCATGGAGGAGGAGCAGTGGGAGCTAGCAGTGTCCTCTTGATTCTTCCTAGGCAAGATCACTGTATTGAAGATAATGGAACTTTTCCCAAAGGAGTTGTTGTGGCAATAATAACTAATATGCAGGATGTTCGCTTGAAGAATGTGGCACTGGAAATTGCTCATCTCTTTGAGAATATGCAGTAAGTTTGTTAAATACTGAGCATATATCAAGCGCTTACCAAGCACTGGTTAATTTTCACAGGGAAATAAAAAATAAAGTTTTTGATGTTGTTGTAATAATATTAAGTGTAAATTACAGCAAGTTTGTTAAGTTGTGTGTGTTTGTGTGTGTGTAGAGAGATTAAGTAAAAAAAACAAATGTTAAGAAAGAAGTCATAAAATAATAATGCCTTGGATTCTCAATCTTTAAAGTGAGAAACCTTCAAGGGTCATGTTGCCTGATACTGATGATGGGCTCTTGAACCAAGGAATTATAGCTACTTTTCCCTTCTTTGAATCAAACTGATTATGTTCCATTCTCCAGACATTATAACCCTTACAGGTTTAATGCTTCCCCATGAATATATTTTTTTTACTGGTCATCTCTCACCAAACAAGCATCACATTTCAAATGACCCTCTGAACTCCGACATTCTCACTCTTGTTTATACCCTAACAGTACTTCTAATCTAAAGACTGATTTTTATCATTTAAATTAAATAAAAGTTGCCAAATAATTTAGTGGTGAAAGCCTGGTATTTAATATCACAAGTTGTGGCTAAAACCAAATGAGCAAACACTGAGGACATTTTGTAATGGATTTGGTCCAAGGACAACATTTCCACAACAAAATGTCTCAAGTGTCCCGCAGCCTTGTCTCACACCAGACTGCGGGGGAGTTGACCCTCGAAACCCTCTCCAAGTATACTCCAGGAGTGTTTTTAACCAGAAATAATTTTAGAGTAATAATTGGATCATACAAGGCATTCAGACATGGAGGAGCACTAGATCCTTAAGGAATACACTGCACATTGGGGAACTAAGAGTGCTAAATCCATATGGGTTCATATATCACATTGGGAAATAAGAGGCATTCAGAATAGATCCAAAGAAAGGGAGGGTTTTTCTTAACTTAATGACAAAATCTTTATCAACCAGGCAGCCAAAATATAATTAAACCATGAAAGATTCCAT
The DNA here is from genome assembly GCF_038502225.1 of Cherax quadricarinatus. Lineage (NCBI taxonomy): Eukaryota > Metazoa > Arthropoda > Malacostraca > Decapoda > Parastacidae > Cherax > Cherax quadricarinatus. The sequence goes on along the minus strand of NC_091303.1, from coordinate 15,151,504 downwards.
ATTGAATCATCCCCTGACATTTTTGCCACTTTGCATAAATTTAAACTAATGTTTAGGGTTTATCCTATTAGGATAATTTTGTGCCTGATTATCTGTATTAATGTAAGTACAAGTAATTGTAATCACCTAAAAATCATGATTTTATCAATAATAATGATAAATATTTATAGCTTTCTACAGTTATCTATAATTATAATTGATAAATATGATGTTCCTAGGTAGTAGGTTGGTAGACAGCAACCGCCCAGGGAGGTACTACCATCCTGCCAGGTGAGTGTAAAACTGAAGCCTGTAATTGTTTTACACGATGGTAGGATTGCTGGTGTCTTTTTTTTTTTTTTCTGTCTCATACACATGCAAGATTTCAGGTACGTCTTGCTACTTCTACTTACACTTAGGTCACACTACACATACTTGTACAAGCATATATATACACACCCCTTTGGGTTTTCTTCTATTTTCTTTCTAGTTCTTGTTCTTGTTTATTTCCTCTTACCTCCATGGGGAAGTGGAACAGAATTCTTCCTCTGTAAGCCATGCGTGTTGTAAGAGGCGACTAAAATGCCGGGAGCAAGAGGCTAGTAACCCCTTCTCCTGTATATATTACTAAATGTAAAAGGAGAAACTTTCGTTTTTCCTTTTGGGCCACCCCGCCTCGGTGGGATACAGCCGGTGTGTTGAAAGAAAGAAAAGAAAATATGATTTTATGTAGCCAGTATAACTGTTAATGAGAATAAAGTTTCTAAAACCATATGGTATAAATTAAAAAAATAAATATATTTACATTTATAATTGTTTAAATCTCATTAAATTCAGCCATTAACTTGGTCTGCAAATTAAATATGCAGGAAAAAGTGGTATGCTACTGGGAGTTGATGCCTCTGTGGCTTGTTCCATGACCAGGCCTCTAATTATATATACAGCCTCTCCTCACTTAGCGACCTACTCATTTACCAATGCCTTGGACTTACGACGGGCTCTCTGACCAGTATTCATACTTAAATAATGTATATTAGAGCTGATTTCCTCTATTCTGTTTATTTATTTATTGAATGTTTATACACTACATTACTATACGTTTTTTTTTTTTTTTTTTTTTAAACAAGTCGGTCGTCTCCCACCGAGGCAGTGTGACCCAAAAAAGAAAGAAAATCCCCAAAAAGAAAATACTTTCATCATCATTCAACACTTTCACCACACTCACACATTATCACTGCTTTTGCAGAGGTGCTCAGAATACAACAGTTTAGAAGCATATACGTATAAAGATACACAACATATCCCTCCAAACTGCCAATATCCCAAACCCCTCCTTTAAAGTGCAGGCATTGTACTTCCCATTTCCAGGACTCAAGTCCGACTATATGAAAATAACCGATATCCCTGAATCCCTTCACTAAATATTACCCTGCTCACACTCCAACAGATCGTCAGGTCCCAAGTATCATTCGTCTCCATTCACTCCTATCTAACACGCTCATGCACGCTATACATATAAACATTTAAAAATGTACCAGAAATGTTATACATGGTGCAAAGGTGACAGTAAAACAATATCAAAGATGGTTGACACAAACCCACTACCATTATAGTATGCTCCTCACTTAGTGACAAATTCGTTCAACGATGTGGTCTTATGAATGGAACTCCATTGTTAAGTGAGAAGAGGCTGTATTGTATATTAATGAAACTTGAACTAAGTATATATGAAGGCTGTAATAACACATACTGTGTGTGTTTAGAATAATGATTGATATTTTCTTTTTTTTAGAAAAATTTAATTTAGGTCATCAGATGACTGAAGATAAGTCAAAATATTAACTTGTATTTGCTGAAATTTAAATAAGGCTCTTTTAAGTAATTAATACATAAAAGTTATATGTTTTTTTTTATTGTACTATCTGTTTTGTGGTGGACTGATTGCCACCTTCCAAGTGTTGTCTGTATATTACTATGCATAAGACTTGTATACTCTTTGTTTCCATTCACCAGGATGTACAGTTGTTTGCTTTGCAACAGAGTATAGCCTGTGAAGCATTTAGTGATAAGTACAGTGCCTACACTTTAAAGGAGGGGTTTGGGATATTAGCTGTTTGGAGTGACATCTAAACTGTCATATCTGGGCATCTCTGCAAAGACAGTGATTTTGTGTGAATGATGGTGAAAGTGTTGAATGATTTTGAAAGTGGTTTTTCTCTTTTGGGTCACCCTGCCTTGGTGGGAGATGGGTGACATGTTAAAAAAAAATGATCACACCTGTCATTGGTTAACCAAGTAATTACAATAATTTCTGTAAATTTAGTATGTAACCTCATAGTGTATGCATGCAGGATGGTTCTCAGGCAATGACTGGTACTTGTGTCACTGTCAGTAATTAGTTGAGCTGAATTTACCAGTGGGATCATCATCATTCTTCAGTTTTCCTCATAATCTTTAAAGAGTGTCCAGTAGATATCTGCAGTTAATTCAGTTTCATAATTGTTTTATGTGATGGTAGGATTGCTGGTGTCCTTTTTTCTGTCTCATAAACATGCAAGATTTCAGGTACGTCTTGCTACTTCTACTTACACTTAGGTCACACTACACATACATGTACAAGCATATATATACACACCCCTCTGGGTTTTCTTCTATTTTCTTTCCTCTTATCTCCATGGGGAAGTGGAACAGAATTCTTCCTCCGTAAGCCATGCGTGTTGTAAGAGGCAACTAAAATGCCGAGAGCAAGGGGCTAGTAACCCCTTCTCCTGTATAAATTACTAAATTTAAAAAAAGAAACTTTCGTTTTTCTTTTTGGGCCACCCTGCCTTGGTGGGATATGGCCGGTTTGTTGGAAAAAAAAAATTCAGTTTCAAGTCCTTTGTATCTCCCGAGTGGAAACCTTTATCAGACTTATTCATGGTTACTGCCACTTTTCAAGCAATGTGGCCAAAATCACATTTGGTCAGTTGTTAACCATTATGAAGCTGTGGCTTACTCTGCAGCAGTTCTATTTCGGCAGCTGGTTTGGACACATAGCAAAGTATTACCACTCAGCATCACAATACCATCCTGTCAGTACTTTCTTCCTTCCCGAATCAGTTGTACAGAAAAGCACCCTATATATTCCCATTAGTGCCCAATCTTGGTGGGAATGTGAGGTTTTCAATTGGTGAGAAAGAAAAGATGCACAACATGGGCAAGCATTAGCTTAGACAGGAATATCTCCCTATTTCTGCTCCATATTCTCATATGGTATATTGTGCTGACTTTCCCACTGTGCCTTCTAATTCTTTTCTTTCTTTCTTTCAACACACCAGCCGTATCCCACCGAGGCGGGGTGGCCCAAAAGGAAAAACGAAAGCTTCTCCTTTTACATTTAGTAATATATACAGGAGAAGGGGGTTACTAGCCCCTTGCTCCCAGCATTTTAGTCGCCTCTTACAACATGCATGGCTTACGGAGGAAGAATTCTGTTCCACTTCCCCATGGAGGTAAGAGGAAATAAACAAGAACTAGTAAGAAAATACAGTGGACCCCCGCATACCGATGGCACCACATAACGATTAATCCGCATACCGCTTGCTTTAATCGCAAAAATTTTGCCTCGCATGCCGCTTAAAAACCCACTCACCGATTTTCGTCCGAGACACGTCCAATGTGCGCCCTCAGCCAGCCTCACATGTGCCGCCCGTGCCATTGTTTACCAGCCAGCCTCCGCGGTAACATCCAAGCATACAATCGGAATATTTCGTATTATTACAGTGTTTTCGGTGCTGTTTCTGGAAAATAAGTGACCATGGGCCCCAAGAAAGCTTCTAGTGCCAACCCTACACCAATAAGGGTGAGAATTCCAATAGAAATGAAGAAAGAGATCATTGATAAGTATGAAAGTGGAGTGCGTATCGCCGACCTGGTCAGGTTGTACAAGAAACCCCAATCAACCATCGCTACTATTGTGGGCACCAGAAAGGCAATCAAGGAAGCTGTTCTTGCCAAAGGTTTAACTGTGTTTTCGAAACAAAGATCGCAAGTGATGGAAGATGTTGAGAGACTCTTATTGGTGTGGATAAATGAAAAACAGCTAGCAGGAGATAGCATCTCTCAAGCGATCATAAGCGAAAAGGCTAGGAAGTTGCATCAGGATTTAATTAAAAAAATGCCTGCAACTAGTGCTGATGTGAGTGAATTTAAGGCCAGCAAAGGTTGGTTTGAGAGATTTAAGAAGCGTAGTGGCATACATAGTGTGATAAGGCATGGTGAGGCTGCCAGTTCGGACCACAAAGCGGCTGAAAAATATGTGCATGAATTCAAGGAGTACATAGAGACTGAAGGACTGAAACCTGAACAAGTGTTTAATTGTGATGAAACAGGCCTGTTTTGGAAGAAAATGCCAAGCAGGACCTACATTACTCAGGAGGAAAAGGCACTCCCAGGACATAAGCCTATGAAAGACAGGCTTACTTTGTTGATGTGTTCCAATGCTAGTGGTGATTGCAAAGTTAAGCCTTTATTAGTGTATCACTCTGAAACTCCCAGACCGTTCAGGCAAAAGAATGTCCTCAAGGAGAATTTGTGTGTGCTGTGGAGGGCAAACAGTAAGGCATGGGTCACTAGGGACTTTTTCTATAACTGGTTACACCATGCATTTGCCCCCAATGTGAAAGATTACCTAACTGAAAAGAAATTAGAACTTAAGTGCCTCCTGGTGTTAGACAATGCCCCTGGTCATCCTACAGACGTGGCAGAGCGACTTTATGGGGACATGAGCTTCATTAAGGTGAAGTTTTTGCCTCCTAATACCACTCCTCTCCTGCAGCCCATGGACCAGCAGGTTATTGCAAACTTCAAAAAACTGTACACAAAAGCTCTGTTTGAAAGGTGCTTTGTAGTGACCTCAGAAACTCAACTGACTCTAAGAGAGTTTTGGAGAGAGCACTTTAATATCTTCAATTGTGTAAACCTTATAGGTAAGGCTTGGGAGGGAGTGACTAAGAAGACCTTGAACTCTGCTTGGAAGAAACTGTGGCCAGAATGTGTAGACAAAAGGGATTTTGAAGGGTTTGAGGCTAACCCTGAGAGGATTATGCCAGTTGAGGAATCCATTGTGGCATTGGGAAAGTCCTTGGGGTTGGAGGTTAGTGGGGAGGATGTGGAAGAGTTGGTGGAGGAGGACAATGAAGAACTAACCACTGATGAGCTGATAGATCAACTTCAAGAGCAAGAGGCCAGACCTGAGAAAATTGGTTCAGAGGAGGGGAGAGAGAAATTGAAGAAGTTGCCTACTACAAAGATTAAGGAAATGTGTGCAAAGTGGCTTGAAGTGCAAACCTTTTTTGATGAAAATCACCCTCACACAGCTATTGCAAGCCGTGCTGGTGATTATTACACTGACAATGTTGTGAAACACTTTAGGGAAGTCATAAAGGAACGAGAGGTACAGGCCACTATGGACAGATATGTTGTGCGAAAGAAGTCCAGTGACTCTGAAGCTGGTCCTAGTGGCATTAAAAGAAGAAGGGAAGTAACCCCAGAAAAGGACTCGACACCTACAACACTAACACTCTCTCTCCCCTCCTCCCATCCCATCAATCATCACCAGATCTTCAATAAAAGTAAGTGTCATGTAATTGTGCATGCCTTTTTCAGTTTGTGTGTACTAAAATTAACATTTCATGTGGTAAAAAAAAATTTTTTTTCATACTTTTGGGTGTCTTGCACGGATTAATTTTATTTCCATTATTTCTTATGGGGAAAATTCATTCACATACCGATTATTTCGCATAACAATTACCCCTCTTGCACGGATTAAAATCGGTATGCGGGGGTCCACTGTAGAAGAAAACCCAGAGGGGTGTGTACATATATACGTGTATATGCTTGTACATGTATGTGTAGTGTGACCTAAGTGTAAGAAGAAGTAGCAAGACGTACCTGAAATCTTGCATATTTACGAGACAGAAAAATTGACACCAGCAATCCTACCATCATGTAAAACAATTACAGGCTTTTGTTTTACACTCACTTGGCAGGACGGTAGTACCTCCCTGGGCGGTTGCTGTCTACCAACCTACTACCTAGAGTGCCTTCTAATTCCTTTGCCAAAATACACAACTGTTTCCAGGTTCTTTCTTAAGACACACCTGCTTTGTTACTTTCTCAACATTTGCAATTCTTGCTCTGAACTGTTCTGCTCCTTTTACTTTGATAGAGGCAGAGGTCTGCATGCCCTTATCCTCCATCAGCACCATATGGTAGTTTGTGCTTGCCTCTTGTCACGTACTGAAGCACTGCTAAACCTGCAAAGAAGCCATCTCACTTGTCTTCTGGTGCTGCTATAGTTTCCCTTTCTGTTGTGCCTTTTACTAGTCTGTCAGTCGTCCATTTCCTGTTCCAAATGGAGTCTATGATGTCCCAGAATTGGATACACATGAGAGAATAATTGCCTCTATATAGATTACTTTCTTGCTTTTTAATCAGTGGAAAATTCTAGAGGACATGCAGCCTTCTATCAATTTGTTCACTCTCATCCTCCTACAGTATTCCTCTCTCTTGCCTTGTCACTATTAAATCTTTTTTCCTGGTGCCTTATACAACAAGAGTACACTTCTTGGATTTACTGTTATTTCATATTCAATTGTCCATATATCTGAATTGGCTACAGTAGTTTTAGGACACACTTTCTTACTTTGTCTCATTCCAGACATCTGAAGCTGTTCAGACCTTACTTTACTACTGCAGGCCATGTTTTGTTAGACAGTGGTAAATAATTATTTGTTGCAAACTGGGGTATACTTATCTTCCTTACACAACCTTGTCTTTAGATGATCAGTAAGCCTTAGTCTCTAGCTTATCTGAATCAATAATGATTTAAGGCAGTTTTAACTGTTGTCTTTTTCTGGTAGGGAGGAGGCAGGTATAACAAATTGTAGTCATGCATTTGAGTTTTCATCTGCATGTATAAGAAGTTCTTAACACTGATGGACATGTCAGTTACATAGCACAAAAACTGAAGAGGGACAGAGAAGGCTTCCTAGGGAAACATCAAATGTTATCAGCAGGGTTCTGATTCTGTATTACTGACCTTGATAATTTGATTCCTCTTGGTTAGGTAAGACTTGAACCAGTGTACAGAACATATACAGTAGCTTGTAACTTCTTACACGTGTTACGGTTTGCTATATTAAATACCTGCTTCTGTTCTCTCTTCTATTTTGACTGAAGAAGCCTGCTAAGCGGGCAAGCAGTTTCATCCTTAAATGATGCAAAACAGTTGCATATGGTGCACACTAAAATAATAACAACAGCAACAATAGTAAAGTACGTAATAATCATAATACGTACATGTATATTCAGGTGGAAGCACTAAACTCATAGGGGGTCATGCAGTGCAAGCATGCCTTATGTTGACTGAAATTGGAATTACTGAATAAAGGCTTCGTTATCTGCTATTATTTGAGACTTTCAATAGCTGCTCTTTAATTATTATTATTATTATTATTATTATTATTATTATTATTAAGGTCACTCAGACAATCACTATTGTTGGATTCTGAACTTGATCACTCATCATTCACTCACATGATCATCTGCTCAGCCGATCATTTACTCGGTCATTCACATGGTGTCAAAAAGTTGTGGAGCCATGCTGACTAATATAAGGCTTCTGTAGCTCAGTGATAGGTGCTGTGTGGCTTCACTCTGTCTCTCAGTCTGCTGTGCTGTGTGCCGAGTCATGGAGATGAGTCACTGTGATGAATCATTGTGATGAGTCCCTCTTTATAGCAGCAGTCTTGTGTTGTGTGGTGACTCTCGGTGGGTGGCAGCAGTCTACTGTGTTGTGGTGAGTCATGCAGGGTGGCAGCAGTCTGCTGTGTTGTGTGGTGAGTCACAGTGGGTGGTATCAGTCTGCTGTGTTGTGGTGAGTATTGTGCCCCCTGAATGGGACCCAATGTATATTTGATGTATATTACCTTTTCATATAATTTTATATTGCTGATATTTTCATTATTAGCTTAATTGAAAATATCTTGTTTTTTATTATTATTTGACTTAGCTATATCATTAGGTAGGACGTAACATTTATACTTCACTGTGCTCACTGTTTGAGAGTTGTGAGTGGCTGTCCACATTGCAAACTACCTTGTTAACTACCACTTGTTTGTTTATGTCAGGCTGTACCTCGCACCGTCCTGGACTAGCCGGGTGAGATATGTGATCGCACCTGAGATTGGAGACTGTCCTCCCTTGATTGCTGTCTCCTCTGCTGGTCCTTGTTCGACCAATACCTCTCTCTCCATTTTTCTTGTCTATGGCTGTTTGTTGATTATTTAGATTCTGTTTTGGTAGAGTATGATTTTGCTGGTGGGTCGAAACATACTTCTTGTAGCTCTGTTCACAAACCACATTTCAGAGTTAGTGAGTTTCGACGTTTTCTGAGGTGTGTCGTACTGACAATTTAAGTCAACCCAAGTCCCAAGCTACAATTTCTGACCTAATTTGTATGGCATCTACGCATTGTCGTAGTCGGGGATTTAGTTACGCTGAACTTTGATTCAGTATAAAGGGAGTTTTATGCCTTTTATGGAGGATCGGCTGATGGTTCCCAGTTAGGGTCGTTATTTTGTCTCCTTGTTCCTGATGCTGTGATGCTGCTTGTTACATTATTGTTGTTCGGTGAATCGTTTATCTTATTGTTCAAGCAAGCTGTTTGGCTTGCCTTGTTGGTAAAAAAGATAAGCAAGTTTATAAACACATATGCAGTATAATGTGATCCTTTATTGACAACGTTTCACCCACACAGTGGGCTTTTTCAAGTCACACACAGATCTACCTGGGGTGGAAGGTACGGGAGTATTTATAGTCATGTTCAGAATGTTGAGGTCAGGTGGAGAATGCTGCATCTGATGATCTACCGGGTGGAGTTATAGAGTCTTGGGTAGCTTGGCAGGGGTATTGGACAAGTTGTGAGTAGACCTTGTGCAGTGTTCTATGTTCTTATGTGGGATAGCGATGAAGAAGTTTCTTGGCGAGTGGTTCAGCTATGTTATAGAAGCCGTTGTTCTGGCTGAAATTGTTGGTTATAGAGATAAGCGATGATTCCAGGATTCTTCGGTATTGAGTGTTGTCTTCTGTGGCGATAAGTCTTGAGTTTCTGTAGTTAATTAAATGGTTGTGTGAATTGCGATGTTGTACACAGGCATTCCTTGTATCGTCAGTCCTGCTTGCATATTGGTGTTCTGATGAAGAATCCTGGAATCATCGCTTATCTCTATAACCAACAATTTCAACCAGAACAACGGCTTCTATAACATAGCTGAACCACTCGCCAAGAAACTTCTTCATCGCTATCCCACATAAGAACATAGAACACTGCACGAGGTCTACTCACAACTTGTCCAATACCCCTGCCAAGCTACCCAAGACTCTATAACTCCACCCGGTAGATCATCAGATGCAGCATTCTCCACCTGACCTCAACATTCTGAACATGATTATAAATACTCCCGTACCTTCCACCCAAGGTAGATCTGTGTGTGACTTGAAAAAGCCCACTGTGTGGGTGAAACATTGTCAATAAAGGATCACATTATACTGCATATGTGTTTATATTTCCACTGTGTCAGTATTTGATGCCATTTATTTCCATAAGCAAGTTTATTCAGGTATACACAAATACAATTACATAGATTATGATACATAGTAGCATATGTGTAGAGAACCTAGGATAACCCAAAAAAGTCAGACAGAGCGACTTATTTCCTTTGGGGTCCTTTTAATACTTTATTATTATACAATGTAGGAGATTTTTTTTTTTTTTTTTAACAAGTCAGCCATCTCCCACCAAGGCAGGGTGACCCAAAAAGAAAGAAAATCCCCAAAAAGAAAATACTTTCATCATTCAACACTTTCACCTCACTCTCACATAATCATTGTTTTTGCAGAGGTGCTCAGAATACAACCCCCTCAAGGAAGGTTCCTTGATGATGGTGAGGGGCTCTTGATCTAGGGAACTGGATCTGTGCTCCAGTTCCCTGAATTAACCCTGAATACCTTCCATCCCCCCCCACAGGTGCTGTGTAATCCTATGGGTTTAACGCTTCCCCCTTGATTATAATAATAATAATAATCAGAATACCACAATTTAGAAGCATATACGTATAAAGATACACAACATATCCCTCCAAACTGCCAATATTCCAAACCCCTCCTTTAAAGTGCAGGCATTGTACTTCCCATTTCCAGGACTCAAGTCCAGCTATATAAAAATAACCGGTTTCCCTGAATTTTTTTTTTTTTTTTTATTCCAACAAGTCGGTCGTCTCCCACCGAGGCAGGGTGACCCAAAAAAAGAAAGAAAATCCCCAAAAAGAAAAATACTTTCATCATCATTCAACACTTTCACCACACTCACACATTATCACTGCTTTTGCAGAGGTGCTCAGAATATAACAGCTTAGAAGCATATACGTATAGAGATACACAACATATCCCTCCAAACTGCCAATATCCCAAACCCCTCCTTTAAAGTGCAGGCATTGTACTTCCCTGAATCCCTTCACTAAATATTACCCTGCTCATACTTCAACAGCTCGTCAGGTCCCAAATACCATTCGTCTCCATTCACTCCTATCTAACACGCTCATGCATGCTTGCTGGAAGTCCAAGCCCTTTGCCCACAAAACCTCCTTGACCCCCTCCCTCCAACCTTTTTGAGGATGACCCCTACCCCACCTTCCTTTCCCTACACGTCATTCTACTTCGATCCATTCTCTTATTATTTTAGTATAAAGGATATATACTAAGAATAAGGTAAAAAGAGTTATTTACAGCTACATGTGTGTTACTTAAAAAAAAATTAAAGCCACTGACTGCGGGTACTATAAAGTTGTGATTATTGGAGGACATTAAGTCAGTCACTGTTTAAGTCAAAGTCGAGTCTAGTCTTATTGAGACATAACGAACAACTTTGAGCACATGCAAACATTCCCACACACATGCTTGTATATACTAGTACAGTGGAACCTCTACTTGCGAGCACATCCACGTGTGAGTTTTTCCAAATACGAGCAGTCGATGGGTCGATTTTTTGCTTCCATATGTGTGCATAATTTTCATAAGCGAGCAGACCTCAAGGCAGGTTCCTTGACACTGGTGAGGGGCTCCTGCTCTTGATCTAGGGAATTGTATCTCATTTGTTTGTTGGCCTATCTCATTGAAACTTGGGCAATGTATGATGGAAATTATTATAATCAAAAAGAAGCACTAAGCCACAAGGTGTATGATGGAAAGATGCTTCTTAACATAAACCAAAAATGAAAGAAATCTAAGCATAAATAATAGAGTTCACTTCTCAGCAATTAGCCACCCCTTAGTGGTATTTTCGTATGGTTTTTATGGTTGTATTCTCGTTTTTTTGGTCCTATTTGATAGAATGGAAGATATATTACAGAAATAGATATCATTTTGATTGCTTTCACGATGAAAAGTACCTTGAAATTGAGCTCAGCGTAGGAGAAATGTTCGATTGTTTTGGCTATGTTCAAGAGTAAACAGATAACATCACTGTTCATTCCAATATGCAGTTGTGAATGAGTTGACGTTATTTATACAATTATTGCAATAAGGCATAACAGTAAATCATATTTTTTGTGTGAATAAAAATTACAAATTATTTATATTGTAATAATAATAATAATATGTTTAATAATAATATGTATAATAATGTATAATAATGTATGGAAGAGGGTAAGGTACCTAGGGATTGGCAGAGAGCATGCATAGTTCCTTTGTATAAAGGCAAAGGGGATAAAAGAGAGTGCAAAAATTATAGGGGGATAAGTCTGTTGAGTATACCTGGTAAAGTGTATGGTAGAGTTATTATTGAAAGAATTAAGAGTAAGACGGAGAATAGGATAGCAGATGAACAAGGAGGCTTTAGGAAAGGTAGGGGGTGTGTGGACCAGGTGTTTACAGTGAAACATATAAGTGAACAGTATTTAGATAAGGCTAAAGAGGTCTTTGTGGCATTTATGGATTTGGAAAAGGCGTATGACAGGGTGGATAGGGGGGCAATGTGGCAGATGTTGCAAGTGTATGGTGTAGGAGGTAGGTTACTGAAAGCAGTGAAGAGTTTTTACGAGGATAGTGAGGCTCAAGTTAGAGTATGTAGGAAAGAGGGAAATTTTTTCCCAGTAAAAGTAGGCCTTAGACAAGGATGTGTGATGTCACCGTGGTTGTTTAATATATTTATAGATGGGGTTGTAAGAGAAGTAAATGCGAGGGTCTTGGCAAGAGGCGTGGAGTTAAAAGATAAAGAATCACACACAAAGTGGGAGTTGTCACAGCTGCTCTTTGCTGATGACACTGTGCTCTTGGGAGATTCTGAAGAGAAGTTGCAGAGATTGGTGGATGAATTTGGTAGGGTGTGCAAAAGAAGAAAATTAAAGGTGAATACAGGAAAGAGTAAGGTTATGAGGATAACAAAAAGATTAGGTGATGAAAGATTGGATATCAGATTGGAGGGAGAGAGTATGGAGGAGGTGAACGTATTCAGATATTTGGGAGTGGACGTGTCAGCGGATGGGTCTATGAAAGATGAGGTGAATCATAGAATTGATGAGGGAAAAAGAGTGAGTGGGGCACTTAGGAGTCTGTGGAGACAAAGAACTTTGTCCTTGGAGGCAAAGAGGGGAATGTATGAGAGTATAGTTTTACCAACGCTCTTATATGGGTGTGAAGCGTGGGTGATGAATGTTGCAGCGAGGAGAAGGCTGGAGGCAGTGGAGATGTCATGTCTGAGGGCAATGTGTGGTGTGAATATAATGCAGAGAATTCGTAGTTTGGAAGTTAGGAGAAGGTGCGGGATTACCAAAACTGTTGTCCAGAGGGCTGAGGAAGGGTTGTTGAGGTGGTTCGGACATGTAGAGAGAATGGAGCGAAACAGAATGACTTCAAGAGTGTATCAGTCTGTAGTGGAAGGAAGGCGGGGTAGGGGTCGGCCTAGGAAAGGTTGGAGGGAGGGGGTAAAGGAGGTTTTGTGTGCGAGGGGCTTGGACTTCCAGCAGGCATGCGTGGGCGTGTTTGATAGGAGTGAATGGAGACAAATGGTTTTTAATACTTGACGTGCTGTTGGAGTGTGAGCAAAGTAACATTTATGAAGGGATTCAGGGAAACCGGCAGGCCGGACTTGAGTCCTGGAGATGGGAAGTACAGTGCCTGCACTCTGAAGGAGGGGTGTTAATGTTGCAGTTTAAAAACTGTAGTGTAAAGCACCCTTCTGGCAAGACAGTGATGGAGTGAATGATGGTGAAAGTTTTTCTTTTTCGGGCCACCGTGCCTTGGTGGGAATCGGCCAGTGTGATAATAATAAAAATGTATAATAATAATACATATAATAATAATAGTATAATATAATACAATAATAATAATATAATACACATAATAATAATACAGTGGACCCCCGGTTAACGATATTTTTTCACTCCGTAAGTATGTTCAGTTGCAAGTACTGACCGAATTTATTCCCATAAGGAATATTGTGAAGTAGATTTGTCCATTTCAGACCCCCAAACATACACGTACAAACGCACTTACATAAATACACTTACATAATTGGTCGCATTCGGAGGTAATCGTTATGCGGGGGTCCACTGTATATATATATTTTTTTTTTTTCAACAAGTCGGCCGTCTCCCACCGAGGCAGGGTAACCCAAAAAAGAAAGAAAATCCCCAAAAAGAAAATACTTTCATCATCATTCAACACTTTCACCACACTCGCACATTATCACTGTTTTTGCAGAGGTGCTTAGAATACAACAGTTTAGAAGCATACACATATAAAGATACACAACATATCCCTCCAAACTACCAATATTCCAAACCCCTCCTTTAAAGTGCAGGCATTGTACTTCCCATTTCCAGGACTCAAGTCCGACTATATGAAAATAACCGGTTTCCCTGAATCCCTTCACTAAATATTACCCTGCTCACACTCCAACAGATGGTCAGGTCCAAAGTACCATTCGTCTCCATTCACTCCTATCTAACACGCTCACGCACGCTTGGTGGAAGTCCAAGCCCCTTGCCCACAAAACCTCCTTTACCCCCTCTCTCCAACCCTTTCGAGGACGACCCATACCCCGCCTTCCTTCCCCTATACAGTGGACCCCCGCATAACGATTACCTCCGAATGCGACCAATTATGTAAGTGTATTTAAGTAAGTGCGTTTGTACGTGTATGTTTGGGGGTCTGAAATGGACTAATCTACTTCACAATATTTCTTATGGGTACAAATTCGGTCAGTACTGGCACCTGAACATACTTCTGGAGTGAAAAAATATCGTTAACCGGGGGTCCACTGTATATTTATATGCTTTCCATGTCATTCTACTTTGATCCATTCTCTCTAAATGACCAAACCACCTCAACAACCCCTCTTCTGCCCTCTGACTAATACTTTTATTAACTCCACACCTTTTCCTAATTTCCACACTCCAAATTTTCTGCATAATATTTACACCACACATTGCCCTTAGACAGGACATCTCCACTGCCTCCAACCGTCTCCTCGCTGCTGCATTTACCACCCAAGCTTCACACCCATATAAGAGTGTTGGTACTACTATACTTTCATACATTCCCTTCTTTGCCTCCATAGATAACATTTTTTGACTCCACATATACCTCAGCTCACCACTCGCCTTTTTTCCCTCATCAATTCTATGATTAACCTCATCCTTCATAAATCCATCCATCACATCAACTCCCAAGTATCTGAAAACATTCACTTCTTCCATACTCCTCCTCCCCAATTTGATATCCAATTTTTCTTTATCTAAATCATTTGACACCGTCATCACCTTACTCTTTTCTATGTTCACTTTCAATTTTCTACCTTTACACACATTCCCAAACTCATCCACTAACCTTTGCAATTTTTCTTTAGAATCTCCCATAAGCACAGTATCATCAGCAAAAAGTAACTGTGTCAATTCCCATTTTGAATTTGATTCCCCAAAATTTAATCCCACCCCTCTCCCGAACACCCTAGCATTTACTTCCTTTACAACCCCATCTATAAATATATTAAACAACCATGGTGACATTACACATCCCTGTCTAAGACCTACTTTTACCGGGAAGTAGTCTCCCTCTCTTCTACACACTCTAACCTGAGCTTCACTATCCTCATAAAAACTCTTTACAGCATTTAATAACTTACCACCTATTCCATATACTTGCAACATCTGCCACATTGCTCCTCTATCCACTCTATCATATGCCTTTTCTAAATCCATAAATGCAATAAAAACTTCCCTACCTTTATCTAAATACTGTTCACATATATGCTTCAATGTAAACACTTGATCTACAAATCCCCTACCCACTCTGAAACCTCCTTGCTCATCCACAATCCTACATTCTGTCTTACCTCTAATTCTTTCAATTATAACCCTACCGTACACTTTTCCTGGTATACTCAGTAAACTTATTCCTCTATAATTTTTACAGTCTCTTTTGTCCCCTTTCCCTTTATATAAAGGGACTATACATGCTCTCTGCCAATCCCTAGGTACCTTCCCCTCTTTCATACATTTATTAAACAAAAGTACCAACCACTCCAACACTATATCCCCCCCTGCTTTTAACATTTCTGTCATGATCCCATCAGTTCCAGCTGCTTTACCCCCTTTCATTCTACGTAATGCCTCACGTACCTCCCCCACACTTACATTCTGCTCTTCTTCACTCCTAAAAGATGGTATACCTCCCTGACCAGTGCATGAAATTACTGCCTCTGTTTCTTCCTTAACATTTAAAAGTTCCTCAAAATATTCTCGCCATCTACCTAATACCTCCATCTCCCCATCTACTAACTCCCCTACTCTGTTTTTAACTGACAAATCCATACTTTCCCTAGGCTTTCTTAACTTGTTTAATTCACTCCAAAATTTTTTCTTATTTTCATTAAATTTCTTGACAGTGCCTCTCCCACTCTATCATCTGTTCTCCTTTTGCACTCTCTCACCACTCTCTTTACCTTTCTTTTACTCTCCATATACTCTGCTCTTCTTATAACACTTCTGCTTTGTAAAAACCTCTCATAAGCTACCTTTTTCTCTTTTATCACACCCTTTACTTCATCATTCTACCAATCACTCCTCTTTCCTCCTGCCCCCACCCTCCTATAACCACAAACTTCTGCCCCACATTCTAATACTGCATTTTTAAAACTATTCCAACCCTCTTCAACCCCCCCACTACTCATCTTTGCACTAGCCCACCTTTCTGCCAATAGTCGCTTATATCTCACCCGAACTTCCTCTTCCCTTAGTTTATACACTTTCACCTCCCTCTTACTTGTTGTTACCACCTTCCTCTTTTCCCATCTACCTCTTACTCTAACTGTAGCTACAACTAAATAATGATCCGATATATCAGTTGCCCCTCTATAAACATGTACATCCTGGAGCCTACCCATCAACCTTATATCCACCAATACATAATCTAATAAACTACTTTCATTACATGCTACATCATACCTTGTATATTTATTTATCCTCTTTTTCATAAAATATGTATTACTTATTACCAAATCTCTTTCTACACATAGCTCAATTAAAGGCTCCCCATTTACATTTACCCCTGGCACCCCAAATTTACCTACTACTCCCTGCATAACATTTTTACCCACTTTAGCATTGAAATCCCCAACCACCATTACTCTCACACTTGATTCAAAACTCCCCATGCATTCACTCAACATTTCCCAAAATCTCTCTCTCTCCTCTACACTTCTCTCTTCTCCAGGTGCATACACGCTTATTATAACCGACTTTTCACATCCAATCTTTATTTTACTCCACATAAACCTTGAATTAATACATTTATAGTCCCTCTTTTCCTGCCATAGCTTATCCTTCAACATTATTGCTACTCCTTCTTTAGCTCTAACTCTGTTTGAAACCCCTGACCTAATCCCATTTATTCCTCTCCACTGAAACTCTCCCACCCCCTTCAGCTTTGTTTCACTTAAAGCCAGGACATCCAGCTTCTTCTCATTCATAACATCCACAATCATCTCTTTCTTATCATCTGCACAACATCCACGCACATTCAGACTTCCCACTTTGACAATTTTCTTCTTCTTATTCTTTTTAGTAATCTTTACAGGAAAACGGGTTACTAGCCCATTGTTCCCGGCATTTTAGTTGACTTTTACAACACGCGTGGCTTACAGAGGAAAGATTCTTATTCCACTTCCCCATGGATATAAAAGGAAAAGTAATAAGACCAAGAACTATTAAGATAAAATAAAAAGAAAACTCAGATGAGTGTGTATAAATAAATGTGTACATGTATGTGTAGTGTGACCTAAGTGTAAGTAGAAGTAGCAAGACATACCTGTAATCTTGCATATTTATGAGACAGACAAAAGACATCAGCAATCCTACCATCATGTAAAACAATCACAGGCTTTCGTTTTACACTCACTTGGCAGGACGGTAGTACCTCCCTGGGTGGTTGCTGTCTTCCAACCTACTACCTATAATAATACATATATAATACACATAATAATAATACATATATAATAATATACTACATAATAATAATTATAATAATAGACAGCTTCAAAAGGCCATCACTAGATGGCAGTGTTTACCACAACAAAGAGGGAGTGGTTGTGGCTGCCTCCACCTGTTACATAATGACATACTTCATTCATTCTAGAGTATATACATGTATCAGGTTTCTATGTTGTTTATATTGTTTATTATGTCATATTAGATGAAGCGAGATAGATAAATAAGCTGTAGAGTTGATATTAACGAAATTATTGAAGTACAGAATTCCACGGGAATGGATTAATTGCATTTCAATTAATTTAAATGAGAAAAATTGACTCTGTAAACGAGCAAATCCAGTTGCGAGCAAGGTCATGGAACAGATTAAACTCGCAAGTAGAGGTTCCACTGTATTATTTTTATAAATGATGACAACGTACCAGACTGTACTTAAGAGCCATGCTGATATGAATTGTGCCTTCAGCACTATATTACTACGAGAAAAGTGTATAAACATATATCCTATATTATATAAAGCATTTACGTTGATTTTGTCCACCTAGACAACTTCGTTAATAAACATTTGATTTTATTTCTTTAGTTAGTATCCTATCAGTTGCAATCCTAAAGCACTGTTAATTTTAAAGGATAACTGGACCAGAATTCTGACTATGTATTTGTTACAAAAACTCAGAAACAGGTTGAATGCTAGAGGGGCAGACCACCTAATATTCTCTGGAGATGTCTATAATTTATAGATATTGCCCTTTTTGTAAGCTATATCAATGGAAATAAGTTAAATGACCCCAATGGAAATAAGTCACCCTGTCTGACTCTTTAGGGTTATCCTAGGTGCTCTACACATATGCTGCTATGTCAAAGCCAGTCATAACAAGAACCAGTTCAAGAAGAGAGCCAAAAGGTGTCAGTTGAGTGTAGCTACAGAAAGGGAGGGGAATGATATTTTTATTTTATTTCTAGTAATGACTCTCATATTGTAGATAAGCTTAATGACCCTCGTATAGTAGATAGTCTTAATAGTATAATAAAATGTTATCTCCATTATAGAATAATAATAAGATATTATCACCTTTATTTTATAATAATAAGGTAAAAGGACCCCAATGGATATAAGTCACCCTGTCTGACTTTTTTGGGTTATCTTAGGTACTTTACACATATGCTGCTATGTATGATAATCTGTGTAACTGTATTTGTGTATACCTGAATAAACTTACTTATGTTGGGTGACAGCATTTTGTTGTGTTGTGAGTCACGCTGGGTGGTAGCAGTCTGCTGTGTTGTGGTGAGTCACGCTGGGTGGTAGCAGTCTGCTGTGTTGTTGTGAGTCACGCTGGGTGGTAGCAGTCTGCTGTGTTGTGGGGAGTCATGCTGGGTGGTAGCAGTCTGCTGTGTTGTGGGGAGTCATGCTGGGTGGTAGCAGTCTGCTGTGTTGTGGGGAGTCATGCTGGGTGGTAGCAGTCTGCTGTGTTGTGGGGAGTCATGCTGGGTGGTAGCAGTCTGCTGTGTTGTTGTGAGTCATGCTGGGTGGTAGCAGTCTGCTGTGTTGTGGGGAGTCATGCTGGGTGGTAGCAGTCTGCTGTGTTGTGGGGAGTCATGCTGGGTGGTAGCAGTCTGCTGTGTTGTGGGGAGTCATGCTGGGTGGTAGCAGTCTGCTGTGTTGTGGGGAGTCATGCTGGGTGGTAGCAGTCTGCTGTGTTGTGGTGAGTCACGCTGGGTGGTAGCAGTCTGCTGTGTTGTGGTGAGTCACGCTGGGTGGTAGCAGTCTGCTGTGTTGTGGTGAGTCATGCTGGGTGGTAGCAGTCTGCTGTGTTGTTGTGAGTCACGCTGGGTGGTAGCAGTCTGCTGTGTTGTGGTGAGCCACGCTGGGTGGTAGCAGTCTGCTGTGTTGTGGTGAGCCACGCTGGGTGGTAGCAGTCTGATGTGTTGTGGTGAGTCACGCTGGGTGGTAGCAGTCTGCTGTGTTGTGGTGAGTCACACTGCGTGGTAGCAGTCTGCTGTGTTGTGGTGAGTCACGCTGGGTGGTAGCAGTCTGCTGTGTTGTGGGGAGTCACGCTGGGTGGTAGCAGTCTGCTGTGTTGTGGTGAGTCACGCTGGGTGGTAGCAGTCTGCTGTGTTGTGGTGAGTCACGCTGGGTGGTAGCAGTCTGCTGTGTTGTGGTGAGCCACGCTGGGTGGTAGCAGTCTGCTGTGTTGTGGTGAGTCACGCTGGGTGGTAGCAGTCTGCTGTGTTGTGGTGAGTCACGCTGGGTGGTAGCAGTCTGCTGTGTTGTGGTGAGTCACGCTGGGTGGTAGCAGTCTGCTGTGTTGTGGTGAGTCACGCTGGGTGGTAGCAGTCTGCTGTGTTGTGGTGAGTCATGCTGGGTGGTAGCAGTCTGCTGTGTTGTGGTGAGTCACGCTGGGTGGTAGCAGTCTGCTGTGTTGTGGTGAGTCATGCTGGGTGGTAGCAGTCTGCTGTGTTGTGGTGAGCCACGCTGGGTGGTAGCAGTCTGCTGTGTTGTGGTGAGTCATGCTAGGTGGTAGCAGTCTGCTGTGTTGTGGTGAGTCACGCTGGGTGGTAGCAGTCTGCTGTGTTGTGGTGAGTCACGCTGGGTGGTAGCAGTCTGCTGTGTTGTGGTGAGCCACGCTGGGTGGTAGCAGTCTGCTGTGTTGTGGTGAGTCACGCTCGGTGGTAGCCGTCTGCTGTGTTGTGGTGAGCCACGCTGGGTGGTAGCAGTCTGCTGTGTTGTGGTGAGCCATGCTGGGTGGTAGCAGTCTGCTGTGTTGTGGTGAGTCACGCTGGGTGGTAGCAGTCTGCTGTGTTGTGGTGAGCCACGCTGGGTGGTAGCAGTCTGCTGTGTTGTGGTGAGCCACGCTGGGTGGTAGCAGTCTGCTGTGTTGTGAGTCACGCTGGGTGGTAGCAGTCTGCTGTGTTGTGGTGAGCCACGCTGGGTGGTAGCAGTCTGCTGTGTTGTTGTGAGTCACGCTGGGTGGTAGCAGTCTGCTGTGTTGTGGTGAGTCATGCTGGGTGGTAGCAGTCTGCTGTGTTGTGGTGAGTCACGCTGGGTGGTAGCAGTCTGCTGTGTTGTTGTGAGTCACGCTGGGTGGTAGCAGTCTGCTGTGTTGTGGGGAGTCACGCTGGGTGGTAGCAGTCTGCTGTGTTGTGGTGAGTCACGCTAGGTGGTAGCAGTCTGCTGTGTTGTGGTGAGTCACGCTGGGTGGTAGCAGTCTGCTGTGTTGTTGTGAGTCACGCTGGGTGGTAGCAGTCTGCTGTGTTGTGGTGAGTCACGCTGGGTGGTAGCAGTCTGCTGTGTTGTGGTGAGTCACGCTGGGTGGTAGCAGTCTGCTGTGTTGTTGTGAGTCACGCTGGGTGGTAGCAGTCTGCTGTGTTGTTGTGAGTCACGCTGGGTGGTAGCAGTCTGCTGTGTTGTGCGGAGTCACGCTGGGTGGTAGCAGTCTGCTGTGTTGTGGTGAGTCACGCTGGGTGGCAGCAGTCTGCTGTGTTGTGGGGAGTCACACTGGGTGGTAGCAGTCGGCTGTGTTGTGGGGAGTCACGCTGCGTGGCAGCAGTCTGCTGTGTTGTGGGGAGTCACGCTGGGTGGTAGCAGTCTGCTGTGTTGTGGGGAGTCACACGGGGTGGTAGCAGTCTGCTGTGTTGTGGGGAGTCACGCTGGGTGGTAGCAGTCTGCTGTGTTGTGGTGAGTCACGCTGGGTGGTAGCAGTCTGCTGTGTTGTGGTGAGTCACGCTGGGTGGTAGCAGTCTGCTGTGTTGTGGTGAGTCACGCTGGGTGGTAGCAGTCTGCTGTGTTGTGGGGAGTCACGCTGGGTGGTAGCAGTCTGCTGTGTTGTGGGGAGTCACGCTGGGTGGTAGCAGTCTGCTGTGTTGTGGTGAGTCACGCTGGGTGGTAGCAGTCTGCTGTGTTGTGGTGAGTCGTGCTGGGTGGTAGCAGTCTGCTGTATTGTGGTGAGTCACGCTGGGTGGTAGCAGTCTGCTGTGTTATGGTGAGTCGTGCTGGGTGGTAGCAGTCTGCTGTGTTGTGGTGAGTCACGCTGGGTGGTAGCAGTCTGCTGTGTTGTGGGGAGTCACGCTGGGTGGCAGCAGTCTGCTGTGTTGTGGGGAGTCACGCTGGGTGGCAGCAGTCTGCTGTGTTGTGGGGAGTCACGCTGGGTGGTAGCAGTCTGCTGTGTTGTGGTGAGTCACGCTGGGTGGTAGCAGTCTGCTGTGTTGTGGTGAGTCACGCTGGGTGGCAGCAGTCTGCTGTGTTGTGGTGAGTCACGCTGGGTGGCAGCAGTCTGCTGTGTTATGGTGAGCCATGCTGGGTGGTAGCAGTCTGCTGTGTTGTGGGGAGTCACGCTGGGTGGCAGCAGTCTGCTGTGTTGTGGGGAGTCACGCTGGGTGGCAGCAGTCTGCTGTGTTGTGGGGAGTCACGCTGGGTGGTAGCAGTCGGCTGTGTTGTGGGGAGTCACGCTGGGTGGCAGCAGTCTGCTGTGTTGTGGGGAGTCACGCTGGGTGGCAGCAGTCTGCTGTGTTGTGGGGAGTCACGCTGCGTGGCAGCAGTCTGCCGTGTTGTGGGGAGTCACGCTGGGTGGCAGCAGTCTGCTGTGTTGTGGGGAGTCACGCTCGGTGGCAGCAGTCTGCTGTGTTGTGGGGAGTCACGCTGGGTGGTAGCAGTCTGCTGTGTTGTGGTGAGTCACGCTGGGTGGCAGCAGTCTGCTGTGTTATGGTGAGCCGTGCTGGGTGGTAGCAGTCTGCTGTGTTGTGGGGAGTCACGCTGGGTGGTAGCAGTCTGCTGTGTTGTGGGGAGTCACACTGGGTGGTAGCAGTCTGCTGTGTTGTAGGGAGTCACGTTGGGTGGCAGCAGTCTGCTGTGTTGTGGGGAGTCACGCTGGGTGGCAGCAGTCTGCTGTGTTGTGGGGAGACACGCTGGGAGGTAGCAGTCTGCTGTGTTGTGGTGAGTCACGCTGGGTGGCAGCAGTCTGCTGTGTTGTTGTGAGTCACGCTGGGTGGTAGCAGTCTGCTGTGTTGTGGGGAGTCACACTTGGTGGTAGCAGTCTGCTGTGTTGTGGGGAGTCACGTTGGGTGGCAGCAGTCTGCTGTGTTGTGGGGAGTCACGCTGGGTGGCAGCAGTCTGCTGTGTTGTGGGGAGTCACGCTGGGTGGTAACAGTCTGCTGTGTTGTGGGGAGTCACGCTGGGTGGTAGTCTGCTGTGTTGTGGGGAGTCACGCTGGGTGGCAGCAGTCTGCTGTGTTGTGGGGAGTCACACTGGGTGGTAGCAGTCTGCTGTGTTGTGGGTATTCACACTGGGTGGTAGCAGTCTGCTGTGTTGTGGGGAGTCACACTGGTAGCAGTCTGCTGTGTTGTGGGTAGTCACACTGGGTGGTAGCAGTCTGCTGTGTTGTGGTGAGTCACACTGGGTGGTAGCAGTCTGCTGTGTTGTGGGGAGTCACACTGGGTGGTAGTCTGCTGTGTTGTGGGGAGTCACACTGGGTGGTAGCAGTCTGCTGTGTTGTGGGGAGTCACACTGGGTGGTAGCAGTCTTCTGTGTTGTGGGGAGTCACGTTGGTTGGCAGCAGTCTGCTGTGTTGTGGGGAGTCACGCTGGGTGGCAGCAGTCTGCTGTGTTGTGGGGAGTCACGCTGGGTGGTAGTCTGCTGTGTTGTGGGGAGTTACGCTGGGTGGCAGCAGTCTGCTGTGTTGTGGGGAGTCACACTGGGTGGTAGCAGTCTGCTGTGTTGTGGTGAGTCACACTGGGTGGTAGCAGTCTGCTGTGTTGTGGGGAGTCACACTGGTAGCAGTCTGCTGTGTTGTGGGTAGTCACACTGGGTGGTAGCAGTCTGCTGTGTTGTGGTGAGTCACACTGGGTGGTAGCAGTCTGCTGTGTTGTGGGGAGTCACACTGGGTGGTAGCAGTCTGCTGTGTTGTGGGGAGTCACACTGGGTGGTAGCAGTCTGCTGTGTTGTGGTGAGTCATGCTGGGTGGTAGCAGTCTGCTGTGTTGTTGTGAGTCACGCTGGGTGGCAGCAGTCTGCTGTGTTATGGTGAGCCGTGCTGGGTGGTAGCAGTCTGCTGTGTTGTGGTGAGTCACGCTGGGTAGTAGCAGTCTGCTGTGTTGTGGGGAGTCACGCTGGGTGGTAGCAGTCTGCTGTGTTGTGAGGAGTCACGCTGGGTGGTAGCAGTCTGCTATGTTGTGGGGAGTCACGCTGGGTGGCAGCAGTCTGCTGTGTTGTGGGGAGTCACGCTGGGTGGTAGCAGTCTCCTGTGTTGTGGGGAGTCACGCTGGGTGGTAGCAGTCTGCTGTGTTGTGGGGAGTCACGCTGGGTGGCAGCAGTCTGCTGTGTTGTGAGGAGTCACGCTGGGTGGTAGCAGTCTGCTGTGTTGTGGGGAGTCACACTGGGTGGTAGCAGTCCGCTGTGTTGTGGGGAGTCACACTGGGTGGTAGCAGTCTGCTGTGTTGTGGGGAGTCACACTGGGTGGTAGCAGTCTGCTGTGTTGTGGTGAGTCACGCTGGGTGGTAGCAGTCTGCTGTGTTGTGGGGAGTCACACTGGGTGGTAGCAGTCTGCTGTGTTGTGGTGAGTCACGCTGGGTGGCAGCAGTCTGCTGTGTTATGGTGAGCTGTGCTGGGTGGTAGCAGTCTGCTGTGTTGTGGTGAGTCATGCTGGGTGGTAGCAGTCTGCTGTGTTGTGGGGAGTCACGCTGGGTGGTAGCAGTCTGCTGTGTTGTGGGGAGTCACACTGGGTGGAAGCAGTCTGCTGTGTTGTGGGGAGTCACGCTGGGTGGCAGCAGTCTGCTGTGTTGTGGGGAGTCACGCTGGGTGGCAGCAGTCTGCTGTGTTGTGGGGAGTCACGCTGGGTGGTAGCAGTCTGCTGTGTTGTGGGGAGTCACACTGGGTGGTAGCAGTCTGCTGTGTTGTGGGGAGTCACACTGGGTGGTAGCAGTCTGCTGTGTTGTGGTGAGTCACGCTGGGTGGCAACAGTCTGCTGTGTTATGGTGAGCTGTGCTGGGTGGTAGCAGTCTGCTGTGTTGTGGTGAGTCATGCTGGGTGGTAGCAGTCTGCTGTGTTGTGGGGAGTCACGCTGGGTGGTAGCAGTCTGCTGTGTTGTGGGGAGTCACACTGGGTGGAAGCAGTCTGCTGTGTTGTGGGGAGTCACGCTGGGTGGCAGCAGTCTGCTGTGTTGTGGGGAGTCACGCTGGGTGGCAGCAGTCCACTGTGTTGTGGGGAGTCACGCTGGGTGGCAGCAGTCCGCTGTGTTGTGAGGAGTCACACTGGGTGGTAGCAGTCTGCTGTGTTGTGGGGAGTCACACTGGGTGGTAGCAGTCTGCTGTGTTGTGGGGAGTCACACTGGGTGGTAACAATCTGCTGTGTTGTGGGGAGTCACACTGGGTGGTAGCAGTCTGCTGTGTTGTGGTGAGTCACGCTGGGTGGTAGCAGTCTGCTGTGTTGTGGGGAGTCACACTGGGTGGTAGCAGTCTGCTGTGTTGTGGTGAATCACGCTGGGTGGCAGCAGTCTGCTGTGTTATGGTGAGCTGTGCTGGGTGGTAGCAGTCTGCTGTGTTGTGGTGAGTCATGCTGGGTGGTAGCAGTCTGCTGTGTTGTGGGGAGTCACACTGGGTGGTAGCAGTCTGCTGTGTTGTGGGGAGTCATGCTGGGTGGTAGTAGTCTGCTGTGTTGTGGGGAGTCACGCTGGGTGGTAGCAGTCTGCTGTGTTGTGGGGAGTCATGCTGGGTGGTAGCAGTCTGCTGTGTTGTGGGGAGTCACGCTGGGTGGTAGCAGTCTGCTGTGTTGTGGGGAGTCATGATGCGTGGCAGCAGTTTGCTTTGTTGTGGGGAGTCACGCTGGGTGGTAGCAGTCTGCTGTGTTGTGGGGAGTCACGCTGGGTGGTATCAGTCTGCTGTGTTGTGGGGAGTCACGCTGCGTGGCGAGTCTGCTGTGTTGTGGGGAGTCACGCTGGGTGGTAGCAGTCTGCTGTGTTGTGGGGAGTCACGCTGGGTGGTATCAGTCTGCTGTGTTGTGGGGAGTCACGCTGCGTGGCGAGTCTGCTGTGTTGTGGGGAGTCACGCTGGGTGGTAGCAGTCTGCTGTGTTGTGGGGAGTCATGCTGGGTGGTAGCAGTCTGCTGTGTTGTGGGGAGTCACGCTGGGTGGTAGCAGTCTGCTGTGTTGTGGGGAGTCATGATGCGTGGCAGCAGTTTGCTGTGTTGTGGGGAGTCACGCTGGGTGGTAGCAGTCTGCTGTGTTGTGGGGAGTCACGCTGGGTGGTATCAGTCTGCTGTGTTGTGGGGAGTCACGCTGCGTGGCGAGTCTGCTGTGTTGTGGGGAGTCACGCTGGGTGGTACCAGTCTGCTGTGTTGTGGGGAGTCACGCTGGGTGGTAGCAGTCTGCTGTGTTGTGGGGAGTCACGCTGGGTGGTAGCAGTCTGCTGTGTTGTGGTGAGTCACGCTGGGTGGTAGGAGAGTAAGACGGGTGAGAGGAAGTGGTGACGTAGCAGGGAGGGAAGCAGCAGAGAAGGAAGCAGCAGGGAGGGAAGCAGCAGGGAGGGAAGCAGCAGGGAGGGAAGCAGCAGGGAGGGAAGCAGCAGGGAGGGAAGCAGCAGAGAGGGAAGCAGCAGAGAGGGAAGCAGCAGGGAGGGAAGCAGCAAAGAGGGAAGCAGCAGGGAGGGAAGCAGCAGAGAGGGAAGCAGCAGGGAGGGAAGCAGCAGAGAGGGAAGCAGCAGGGATGGAAGCAGCAGGGAGGGAAGCAGCAGAGAGGGAAGCAGCAGGGAGGGAAGCAGCAGGGAGGGAAGCAGCAGAGAGGGAAGCAGCAGGGAGGGAAGCAGCAGAGAGGGAAGCAGCAGAGAGGGAAGCAGCAGGGAGGGAAGCAGCAGGGAGGGAAGCAGCAGAGAGGGAAGCAGCAGGGAGGGAAGCAGCAGGGAGGGAAGCAGCAGAGAGGGAAGCAGCAGGGAGGGAAGCAGCAGGGAGGGAAGCAGCAGGGAGGGAAGCAGCAGGGAGGGAAGCAGCAGAGAGGGAAGCAGCAGGGAGGGAAGCAGCAGGGAGGGAAGCAGCAGGGAGGGAAGCAGCAGAGAGGGAAGCAGCAGGGAGGGAAGCAGCAGGGAGGAAAGTAGCAGGGAGGGAAGCAGCAGGGAGGGAAGCAGCAGAGAGGGAAGCAGCCGGGAGGGAAGCAGCAGGGAGGGAAGCAGCAGGGAGGGAAGCAGCAGAGAGGGGAAGCAGCAGAGAGGGGAAGCAGCAGGGAGGGAAGCAGCAGGGAGGGAAGCAGCAGGGAGGGAAGCAGCAGAGAGGGAAGCAGGACGGAGGGAAGCAGCAGGGAGGGAAGCAGCAGGGAGGGAAGCATCAGGGAGGGAAGCATCAGGGAGGGAGCAGGAGTTAGAGAGACGGGGAAAACACTGAGGAAGAGCAATTAAGGAAGTTGAGCCCTGTTATACTCACAGGAACGCGCTAAACTCGTACGAGCCATACACCGCCAGGAGAATGGGAGGAAACCAGGTCTGATCCAAGGGACTGGAAGGGTAGCACCGGTTCACTGAATGAACCGGCATCTAGGAAGACCCTTCAGTGTATACACCGAGATAAACAGTGCATTCTCCCGGTTAATATACACTAAGTGGTCAAAGTCACATATCGATAGACACTTGACCTGTTACTTACCATTTGTCAAAGGCATTTATCCTTTGAGTGGTGTGTGTGTGTGTGTGTGTGTACTCGCCTATTTGTACTCACCTATTTGTGGTTGCAGGGGTCGAGTCTTAGCTCCTGGCCCCGCCTCTTCACTGGTTGCTACTGTGTCCTCTCTCCCTCCTCATTAACTTCACATCGTCTGCGAACAGGGACACTTCCATCATGTCGTTCACATATATCAAAAATAGCACTGGTCCTAGGACCGACCCCTGTGGGACCCCGCTCGTCACAGGTGCGCACTGTTATACATCATTACATACCATGACCCGTTGTTGCCTCCCTGTCAGGTATTCTCTGATCCATTGCAGTTCCCTTCCTGTTATATGCGCCTGATCCTCTAGGTTCTGCACTAATCTCTTGTGAGGAACTGTGTCAAAGGCCTTCTCGCAGTCCAAGAAGATGCAATCAACCCACCCCTCTCTCTCGTGTCTTACTTCTGTTACTTTATCATAAAACTCCAGAAGGTTTGTGACACAGGATTTGCATTCCATGAATCCGTGCTGGTTGGCGTTTATACTCTTGTTCCATTCCAGGTGCTCCACCACTCTCCTCCTGATAATCTTCTCCATAACTTTGCATACTATACACGTCAGTGACATGGGTCTATAGTTTAGTACCTCTTTTCTGTCTCCTTTTTTAAAAATGGGAACTACATTTGCTGTGTTCCATACCTCAGGTAGTTGCCCAGTTTCCAGGGATGTGTTGAAGATTGTGGTAAGTGGCACACACAGCATATCTGCTCCCTCTCTAAGGACCCGGTCCCATTGCCTTTGAGGTATCTATGTCCCTTAGCAGCTTCTTCACCTCCTCCTTTGTATTTATGTCATCCAACACCTGTTGGTATGTTCCTTGCTGGTGTCCCCATCTGGTCTGTCCCCCCAGAGGCCTTCCTGTCTCCACTGTAAATACTTCCTTAAATCTCATGTTGAGCTCCTCACATACCTCTTCATCGTTTCTTGTGAGTTCTCCACCTTCTTTCTTCAGCCTTATCACCTGGTCTTTGACTGTTGTCTTCCTTATGTGACTATACAGCAGTTTCGGGTCAGACTTGACTTTCGATGCTATGTCGTTTTCTTACTGTCGCTTGGCCTCCCTCCTTATCTGTGCATACTCGTTTCTGGCTCTTCTACTAATCTCCTTATTTTCCTGGGTCCTTTGCCTCCTGTACCTTTTCCATTCTCTGGTGCACTAAGTTTTTGCCTCCCTACACCTTCTGGTAAACCAAGGACTCGCTTTGGTCTTCCTATTATTTCTATTTCCCTTGGGAACAAACCTTTCCTCTGTCTCCTTGCACTTTGTTGCCACATATTCCATCATCTCGTTTACTGATTTTCCTACCAGTTCTCTGCCCCACTGAACCTCCTGCAGGACGTTCCTCATGCCTGTGTAGTCCCCCATTTTATAGTGTGTGTACTCACCTAGTTGTACTCACCTAGTTGAGGTTGCAGGGGTCGAGTCCAAGCTCCTGGTCCCGCCTCTTCACTGGTCGCTACTAGGTCACTCTCCCTGAACCGTGAGCTTTATCATACCTCTGCTTAAAGCTATATATGGATCCTACCTCCACTACATCGCTTCCCAAACTATTCCACTTCCTGACTACTCTGTGGATGAAGAAATACTTCCTAACATCCCTGTGATCCATCTGTGTCTTCAACTTCCAACTGTGTCCCCTTGCTACTGTGTCCATTCTCTGGAACATCCTGTCTTGGTCCACCTTGTCAATTCCTCTCAGTATTTTGTATGTCGCTATCATGTTTCCCCTATATCTCCTGTCCTCCAGTGTCGTCAGGTTGATTTCCCTTAACCTCTCCTCATAGGACATACCTCTTAGCTCTGGGACTAGTCTTGTTGCAAACCTTTGCACTTTCTCTAGTTTCTTTACGTGCTTGGCTAGGTGTGGGTTCCAAACTGGTATCGCATACTCCAATATGGGCCTAACGTACACGGTGTACAGGGTCCTGAACGATTCCTTATTAAGATGTCGGAATGCTGTTCTGAGGTTTGCTAGGCGCCCATATGCTGCAGCAGTTATTTGGTTGATGTACACTTCAGGAGATGTGCCTGGTGTTATACTCACCCCAAGATCTTTTTCCTTGAGTGAGGCTTGTAGTCTCTGGCCCCCTAGACTGTACTCCGTCTGCGGTCTTCTTTGCCCTTCCCCAATCTTCATGACTTTGCACTTGGTGGGATTGAACTCCAGGAGCCAATTGCTGGACCAGGTCTGCAGCCTGTCCAGATCCCTTTGTAGTTCTGCCTGGTCTTCGATCGAATGAATTCTTCTCATGAACTTCACGTCATCTGCAAACAGGGACACCTCAGAGTTTATTCCTTCCGCCATGTCGTTTATAAATACCAGAAACAGCACTGGTCCTAGGACTGACCCCTGTGGGACCCCGCTGGTCACAGGTGCCCACTCTGACACCTCGCCACGTACGTACGTGTGTGTGTGTGCGTGTGCGTGTGTGTGTACTCACCTAATTGTGGTTGCAGGGGTCGAGACTCAGCTCCTGGCACGCCTCTTCACTGATCGCTACTAGGTCCTCTCCCTCTCTGCTTCCTGAGCTTTGTCATACCTCTTCTTAAAACTATGTATGGTTCCTGCCTCCACTACTTCACTTGCTAGGCTATTCCACTTCCTGACGACTCTATGACTGAAGAAATACTTCCTAATGTCCCTGTGACTCGTCTGAGTCTTCAGCTTCCAGTTGTGACCCCTTGTTTCTGTGTCCCATCTCTGGAACATCCTATCTCTGTCCACCTTGTCTATTCCCCGCAGTATCTTGTATATCGTTATCATGTCTCCCCTGACCCTTCTGTCCTCCAGTGTCGTCAGTCCGATTTCCCTCAACCTTTCCTCGTACGACATCCCCCTGAGGTCTGGAACTAGCCTTGTTGCAAACCTTTGTACTTTCTCTAACTTCTTGACGTGCTTGACCAGGTGTGGGTTCCAGACTGGTGCTGCATACTCCAGTATGGGCCTAACATACACAGTGTACAGTGTCTTGAACGATTCCTTATTAAGGTATCGGAACGCTATTCTCAGGTTTGCCAGGCGCCCATATGCTGCAGCAGTTATTTGGTTGATGTGTGCCTCCGGTGACGTGCTCGGTGTTATGGTCACCCCAAGGTCTTTCTCCCTGAGTGAAGTCTGTAGTCTTTGTCCACCTAGCCTATACTCTGTCTGCGGTCTTCTTTGCCCCTCCCCAATCTTCATGACTTTGCATTTGGCAGGGTTGAATTCGAGAAGCCAGTTTCTGGACCTCATGTCCAGCCTGTCCAGGTCTCTTTGCAGTCGTGTGTGTGTGTGTGTGTGTGTGTGTGTGTGTGTGTGTGTGTGTGTGTGTGTGTGTGTGTGTGTGTGTGTGTGTGTGTGCGTGCGTGTGCGCGTGCGTGCGCGTGCGTGTGCGCGCGTGCGTGTGCGTGCGTGCGTGCGTGCGTGTGTGTGTGTGTGTGTGTGTGTGTGTGTGTGTGTGTGTGTGTGTGTGTGTGTGTGTGTACTCACCTAATTGTGGTTGCAGGGGTCGATTCATAGTTCCTGGTGTGTGTGTATGTACACTGAAAGACACTTCAAAAGGTGTAAGTCTTTCAGTATACATACACCTACATTAGAGGCGTATGTTTGTCAATGTGCATGCAACTAGAGCTCTATGTCACTCATTGTGTGTACGTTGTGAGCTGAATGTCAACCGGTGCATATTTACTGAGTCTAATCCCTAAAATACGGATTAAAGAAAAGCATTCTTGACAGGTAGTGAACAGGTATGTTAAGCCATAATGGTAACACTCGCCTCACACACTGAGTGTCCGTGGTTCGATTCCCGGCAAGGGTAGAACATTGGGCATGTTTCCTTACACCTGTTATCCCGTTCACATAGCAAGCAGGTAGGTACCTGGATATTAGTCAACTGGTGTAGGTCGCATCCTGGGGGACAAGATTTAAGGACCCCAGTGGAAATAAGATAGAGTCCTCGGTGACGCACTGACTTTCTTGGGTTATCCTGGGTGACTAACCCTCTGGGGTTAAAAATCCGAACAGAACCTTAGTAGTGAACTTCATAATAATAAAGAAGTTATTGGGTGGACTGCATCATGGCATAGGTGTTGGTGTGTATTATGGTCGTCAGGAAACATTACAGTATCTCCTGACTCGGGTGTATCCCACATGATGACCACTCACTTAGTGGTTAAACATCCGCTAGCTTACTGTGCCTAGGTTTTCCACCCCTTCTAAAATATAAAGGATCACCACATAGTGTCCTATGATATTGTCTAGCTGTAGGTGCCACAAAGTCAGGTATCACTGATAACATTCCACAGACAAGCTGTAATAATGTTCTCTGGTTCTAATTCTTCAGTACCTGGCCATGGTACACTGGAAGCCCAAGATCCTCCAGACTCTTTGTTTGTTTGTACTCTGTATGTATCGTAATTTCTAATCGTTGTTTAGTATCATTATAAACCTCAGAGTGACCACAAACTTTCTAGTATAATTTTGGAGTTGAATGTAACTTGTTATTATTAACACATTATTTTTTTTTTCATTAATATGCTTAATATTAAAACAGATATTCTTTTTCTCAAAGAATTAAAATTCAGTATATATCAGTAATACTACTCACCAAACTTGCATTGGCAATGAAAGTAACGAAGGGCGCTGACCAGTGCTGCCAACCAATCATAACCTCTCGTACTGAATGGGTGTGGCAACCAGCCACTCAGAGATGGTCTAAGTAAAACAAGCTCGAAGCGTCTTAGCTGGGAAGTTCAGTTGCCAACATTACCTAAAT
The DNA here is from genome assembly GCF_038502225.1 of Cherax quadricarinatus. Classification (NCBI taxonomy): domain Eukaryota; kingdom Metazoa; phylum Arthropoda; class Malacostraca; order Decapoda; family Parastacidae; genus Cherax; species Cherax quadricarinatus. The sequence goes on along the minus strand of NC_091303.1, from coordinate 15,119,502 downwards.
ATACAATCTGCGTGTTTAAGGATTTCACTACATTAGTGTAAAAATCATTGTAATTCAAAAATACTGTTAAGGAAGAACACTTTCGTACCACACTTTATAATTAACATGTATCACACCAGCATTAATAAAAATACTAACTGGTAGGTTGTACTCAGCGCTAGCATAAAACTGAAGCCACGGCGAGGTGTAAGTTATTGCTCGTGGGGATTCCTTAACGTCCTTATAGGGTGGAGCTGCTCCTCGGGTGCCATCACAAATCACACCAACAATGGTAAGTTGTCTCAAGCACTCAGAGAGGGCAAGCTAAATTTTGAAGTGGGACGATAGATTACTGACGGTGTAGAAACCAATGAGGTAAGTTTAAGTGTCCAGTCTTACGGTGTATAAAACTAGTGGGTGAAGATGTAGTGACAGTGTAGACAGATCTTCCACTACACAGCACCCACACACGTGAATGTGACACTAACACCTTCCACTACATAACAGACTGTAACCCCAGAGGAGTGCAGCTATGCTTCAGCTGGTTGTAATACGACGTGTACAACATTTAGTAAAAGCCAGCTAAGGGGGATGGGAGGCTGACGTATCATTAATGTACAGCATTAGTAAGATCTACAGAGTGGAGCACTGGTAAAGCCGGCCGTCACTACTACCTTGCCTCGTCACCTTCAGGAGTGTGTGTCAAGACGCACACCCTCCTACGTCCACGCCTCTGTGTACGTACCACAGATGTCATGACAAACACCCATGTCAGTTGACTGACAATAGAATCTTACAGGTATACCAGTTGTCAGTACTGTGCCTTCTATCATCCGGGCTTTTCCGTTCATCGTTGTGCGCCACTCCGTAAATTCTTCTGCACCGCTTTGTCCATCCTCTGCTCCGTTTTTCGTTCACCTTCTGCGCTGTTTCGTACACCATCTACGTCTTTTTGTACACCTGTGCCGTTCAGTTCATGCTTCGCGCCGTTTTCACTCCTCTGCGTCATCTCTTGCATCCTCTGACTGCTCCGCTCATCCTCTGTGCATCCGACCACATCATCCATCGTCCGTCGTTGTTCCCTCCATCCATCTGCGTTGTTACATCCATCATCTGGGCCCTTCCGTCCGTGTCGTTCCGTCCATCCGCCCGTGTCGTTCCGTCCATCCGCCCGTGTCGTTCCGTCCATCCGTCCTCTCCATCCCGTCAGTTGTCTGCGTCCATCCGTGCTGTTCCATCGGTCGTCCACCCTGACTCTCGGAAAAGACTTAAGGGGCGCGTAAGTTTCCCTATGTCTTAATATCATGTTTATTTTTGCCCTATAGTCTACCTTGTCCATAATTATTATCGCATTTGCTCTGTCGGAGAGGTCAGACCTCTCCAGCACAATTGTCCTAAAAGATTTGTTAAGTTATACCATGAAAAACCATACCACGGGTGGAGTTTGAACCCGCCGTCAGTCTCAAAACTCCAGACCGTGGGTTCAAACCCCACCCGTGGTATGGTTTGTTTGCAATAGTGTCATTACGATTTCGTGAGTCAGTTATACCATGAATTATGGAAAGATCCTACACGTCATCTTACGAAAGCAGACAAAGTAAATGCGATAGTAATTATGGACAAGGTAGATTATAGTGGAAAAATTTACATGTTATTAGAAGACGGGGGAACTTACGTGCCTCTTAAGATAGTCAACAAATATAATACGATCGCTCAGGGAAGAAGATTGAATATGTTAATATTGTTGTTAACATTATGTTAGACTTGTTGTTATATTAATACTGTTGTTATTTCGATGGCGGTGGGAAAGCTTCGGAAAAATTACAAAAGCGGAATAATGCGCAAATTTCTGAAAAAAAAAACACTTTAATTTCCCAAGTTCAAGTGGGTAGTTGTGTACAGCCAGGGTGTTGCAAAGGTCGTCTGCTGCTGTTGCAACAGAAACATGTCTTCTGCTGGTGTGACAACAGAGGAAATGTTGCACAGTGTTAACCTAGCCAAGTTTACTCACTGTTTCCCGTTAGACTAACAGAAGGTTAAGGCATCGGTGTTTAGTCTATAATCTAGGCTATGTATTATACATGGATGTTCAGCCTATAATCTACGTTACGTATAATACATGGGCTTTCAGCCTATAGACTAGGTTTATATGAGGTTCCGCCTATAAACTTTTTAAAATAAAATATGCAGCCTCCATTCGCATGACATTTAGATTTTGGTACATTTAAACCTGCACTCACGTACAGGTGTGTGCGTTTATAGCGTACACACGAGGCCATCACTTACGGATGTGTACACAAATATACACACGTATCTAGTCACGTGCGTTTGTGTACATGTACACACGCTGGTGGTGGGTGTACATACATACCAGCATCCATGTAGAGTTACGGGAGCTAAGTGAGACAGTTTCAGTGGTACCGAGTTGTTTACACTTCATGTATGCGGTCACATCTTCGGTAATTGAAACGATAATATTATCACATTCGTAGGCGGAGCGCTACACCCGTAGGAATCATACAGCGCCTGGGAGAACGGAAGGCATTCGGACTCAGTTCAATGAATTAGAGCATAGGTGCGGTTTCTTAGATCAAGAGCCCCTCGCCAGCATCAAGGAAACTCCCTTAAGAAGGAGAGGGAGGGAACCACAACAACAAATGTTGTAGTCTCGTCAAATGTTTGAAAACTAGCGTGTAACATTAATAAATAACAAAAAGGCACAATACCGTGACTGGAACGATACACAAATAACCCGCACATAAAAGAGAGAAGCTTACGACGACGTTTCGGTCCGACTTGGACCATTGACAAAGTCACACAGTGTGACTTTGTCAATGGTCCAAGTCGGACCGAAACGTTGTCGTAAGCTTCTCTCTTTTATGTGCGGGTTATTTGTGTAGCGTGTAACATTCTTTTCGTTACAGACATATGATCCTAGTAGGTTTAGCGCTTTGATGTAATTATAATAATAACTCTTTTCGTTACAGAGACACCAATAGTCCAAGGAACTATTGGTGACTAAAAAAATAATAGGCACCAATAGTCCAAGGGACTATTGGCGCCTATTATTTTTTTAAACATACCGGCTGTCTCCTACAGGCGTAGGGTGACCAGAAAAAGAAAAAACATTTTCATCATCACTCACTCCATCACTGTCTTATCAGAGGCGTGCCGATACTACATTTGAAAACTGCAAATATCCCCATGTCCTTCAGAGTGTAGGCACTCTACTTCATGATTATATTTATATTTATCGAGAAACACTCATACAACGCCTGAAGAATGTGAGGTAATCAGGTTTGAGTCAAGGAAAGGAAGGGTATCTCCAATTTCATGGCTCAAGAAACCTTCAACAATAGAGCGCTCCACCTTGAAGGGTCTCAACAAGTTTCACCCCTCAAGGAAGGTTCCTTGATGTTGGTGAGGGGCTCTTGATTTAGGGAATTGGATCTGTGCTCCAGTTCCCCAAATTAAGCCTGAATGCCTTCCACATCCCCCCCCAGGCGCTGTATAATCCTCCGGGTTTAGCGCTTCCCCCTTGATTGTAATAATAATAATAATCAACAAGTTTCAGCTGTATAGCCCTTGTGGCTTAGCGCTTCTTTTTGATTATAATAATAATCAACAAGTTTCAGTAATTAGAATTATTTACAGTAGGTGAGGCTAGATTATTTGGCTTGAATTTTTGGTATTATGTCTTTATTGAGTTAATATGTAGAAATATTAAAAGTGTTGTCTGCGGGGATATAGTGACCACATATTGGTAGGAGATTAGTAAATAATACTTGTCATACATGGAAGATGGAGCTTCCAGTCTATGACAAGACCAGAGACTGGAAACACTCATAATCTGAGCCATTTAATTACTTTGTTAGAATTATAATTAACGCTTATCGCATTAATTAAAATTACTTTAATAATATAGTGTGATTATAATAAACTCAGTGTTGACAAAGAGATGTGCACCTCTGAGCTGGAGATCAACTTCTCCCAAAAGTCACGAAAAATCCGCAGCACAAGAAAACGATACGCTTTATGATGAGTTAATTACTCATCTGAAGTCTCTGAGCTCAGGCTGACAGATTTCAGAACCTCGAGTGTAAACCCGTCCTGCGAGATGGAACACCACATGAAAACCATCCTACGTGAGGGATGTGTTACGTAACTACATTATTTTCTTTTAAACTTGCAAAATTATCACGTGAAAAAAAGGTGTTTGGCACCCGACCAAAATACCGTCGACAAGTGAGGGGGGGACAACAGCCCCCCCTCAAAAAAAAAAGACAGCAATTTGCCAGTGGCTCAGGGCAAAAAGAACCGTGCATACCACACCAATGTTCAACAGAAACACCAGTGGTTATTATAAAATTAACTAGAGAAGCCATCTTGAGCCTTTATGGGGGAGGTGTGTTGGAATTTCTCGATTTTCTTTTTTTTTTCGCATTCAAATAATGACGTAAGGTATGAGAGTTCTGCTGATGAAGTTTACATTTTGTTGGGTGTCGAGCAGGTGATGGTGGTACACAGTGAGAACCAGTGTAAGTGTAGCCCAGCCACCACACTCAGTGGTAAGGCCTCACACATTACACTGGAGTTATTTACCCACCTCTGTCTCACGTCAGTAACCACCACTACGATACCCGTGTCTTCACTTCAGAGGCTTCTCTTCCTTCCCACTTCTAACATCATCTTCCCTTCATTTTCTTATATTACTACGTTTACACACATAAAAGTGCTAAACCCACACGGGGTCATTCCTCTAAAATTATATATTCATTCTCGTTCTCCCTAGCGGCTTTCCACTGTGATCCTGGTGGGAAGGTAACTTCTGTTTATGGTAGATTAAATTTAACCCATGCTTCTTCCTCCATCACTCATCCCCCCCCACTTCCCCTCCCCCACTTCCCCTCCCACACACGGGCACGCGCAAAGGTACACCTGCTTACAGACACACATGTACACGCGCTCGCACACACGCACACGCGCGTACACATATACGTACACACACACTCAGGAGCTGAGTCTCGACCCCTGCAACCACAAATAGGTGAGTACACATACCGGAAATACTAAGGTGCCCTGGTTGTGCGAGGCTAGTTACCACCCAAGCTTGGCGATTGTGGTAGCAGGTGATTGTGGTTCTTTACGGGCGAGTGATTGTGGTTCTTTACTGAGGGGTGGTGGTGGTTGTTTACTGGTGGGTAGTTGTGGTTGTTTATTGGTGGGCGGTAGAAGCGGTTGTGGTTGTTTGCTAGTAGGTGATTGTGGTTCTTTACTGGTAGTTGGCGGGGGTGGTGGTGGTTGTTTACTGGTAGTTGGTGGAGGTTGTGGTGGTTGTCTACTGGTAGTTGGTGGAGGTTGTGGTGGTTGTCTACTGGTAGTTGGTGGAGGTGGTTGTTTACTTGTAGTTGGTGGAGGTTGTGGTGGTTGTTTACTGGTAGTTGGTGGAGGTGGTGGTGGTTGTTTACTGGTAGTTGGTGGAGGTGGTGGTGGCTGTTTATTGGTAGTTGGAGGTGGTGGTTGTTTACTGGTAGTGGTGGTGGTGGTTGTTTACTGGTAGTTGGTGTAGATGATGCTTGTCTACTGGTAGATGGTGGAGGTGGTGGTGGTTGTTTACTGGTAGTTGGTGGAGGTGGTGGTGGTTGTTTATTGGTAGTTGGAGGTGGTGGTTGTTTACTGGTAGTTGGAGGTGGTGGTTGTTTACTGGTAGTTGGTGGAGATGGTGGTTGTTTACTGGTAGTTGGTGGAGGTGGTGGTGGTTGTTTATTGGTAGTTGGAGGTGGTGGTTGTTTACTGGTGGTGGTGGTGGTTGTTTACTGGTAGTTGGAGATGATGGTTGTCTACTGGCAATTGGTGGAGGTGGTGGTGGTTTACTGGTAGTTGGTAGAGGTGGTGGTGGTTGTTTACTGGTAGTTGAGGGTGGTGGTTGTTTACTGGTAGTTGGTGGAGGTGGTGTCATGTGTGGGGGGGTTCGATTACGTGGATTGGGTAATAACACTCACGTTGGATGTTCTAGTACGTATATTGGAGGGTAAATATGGGGAGCACCACGCCTGGCCTGCCTCTCTGCTAACTCTCTCTAAGACTGACTCACGAATTGGGTCGTAGGGGTGAGCGGCGTTCAAAAACATGCTATGGTCAGCAGCAACATGAATAACAGTCAGTGATTCACACAGATGGTTGGTAGAGAGTCATACTACTGGTAACTGGTTACTGGTAACTGGTACTACTGGGAACTGATACTACTGGGAACTGATACTACTGAGAGTGGTGGTGGTTGTTTACTGGTAGTTGGTGGAGGTGGTGGTAGTTGTTTACTGGTAGTTGGTGGAGGTGGTGGTGGTTGTTTACTGGTAGTTGGAGGTGATGGTGGTTGTCTACTAGTACCATCACAGTGCACTATGCTACACCAAGCATGGTGTATTAGCTGTTATAATGACGGTGTTGGAGAGTGTTGCTGTTGCTGCTTAATCAAAATATTTCGTGGAAAAATGCCACACTTTTTTAAAAACAAAATTAACACCCCAGTAACAATTTCAACCTTCTTCTAAGTAGGATATATCACTGTTATAAGTTTAAAGCCGATCAGAGTTATCATATGGAAACAAAATCAGGGAATCAATATAACACTGACCAGAGGACTCCTGCAAATGCGAAAAAATGCATGCATCTTACTCTAGCTACATTGTATATACTTTGCAAATCTGAAACCGATCTGAAGAGGTGTTCTTGAGTTATGAATGAAAACGTTGAAGGAATAAAAAAAAAATAAAGGTGTACTAGAAATATGATAGTATAGAGGTGAGGAAATGTTGATGACCGAGCACAACACACGCCAGGAGGTACATCAACCCATGTTCCGGTACAGTAAACCAGTACTAGAAAGTTGAAATCAATCGGATGAGGCGTTCTTAGGTTATAAACAAAAGTCTGGAGGAAGAAAAAAAAAAGAAAATCAGGCAGTCACTTTAGGGTGCCCGTCCTGGGGATGCCTAACAAGTGCTATTATTGGCTTATCCTTGGTAAATGTATATAATACGTGTGTCCATAACTTCTGTGTCCTTTCAAGATCATTGTAAAATCTGAGTAAAAACTTACCTTGGTCAACTTATAATTTTGATAAATAAAGGAGTTTGGATAACTAAGTTTATTTGGAAATCCTCAGGTAGGTTTCCTAATACACTGTATTATGTCAGCGTCAGTAACCCGTGAGACTAAGACGCCACACCTGCCTCTTAGTCTCACATAATTAACAAAAGAGCCATCTTTGTCCTGTGAATCAATTATGTTTTTCAGAGATCGTGACGAGTGAAGTTTGGCAAGATGGAGAAGAGAGAGATACAGGGAGTGAGAGAGGAAGAAAAGGACACAGGGATGAGGAGAGGAAGAGAAAGACAAGGGGAGGAGAGAAGATGTACAGGAAGGGGGAAGAGGAGGAGGAACGGGGAGGGGGAGAGGAAAAGAGAGACACAAGGAGAAGAGGGGCAGAGATACAGGGAATAGTGAATAAAGCAGGAGAGAGGAACTGATGGAGGAGGTGGTTATTTTAGGTTTCTCCTTGTTAGACACGGCAGTAGCCGTGACATTTGTTCTTGGTCACACACATTTTAACACCGTGTAGACTTAAAAGTTATGAAATTCCAAGAAATTTTTAATGAGAAATAATTCGACTGATTTTATTTTTTCCGATTAAAATTTATACTGTCTTTAAGAAATATTTACTTTGCTTAATTCATCGGTCAAGGACGAGGCTGTGACCACATGTACAAACGTTCATTTACTAAACATACCTGGAAGTAGGCACAGTACCGGCAGTGTGTGGGAGGCACAGTACTAGCAGTGTGAGGCTGCTTCACCCCTGGCATTACTGAGTCTCCAATACTGAAGCAGCCTTTGTCCGCCTCTCTCCAACTCTAGCCTCACTTAACGTGGTTCTACTCAGGTCACCCTCATCTCGACGCGTTCCACTACACTCTCAGGTAGACAGTTTAACTGTGTAAAACGGATTCAGTTATTAGGAATTCTCAAGCATGTTGAGGAAGTGGGAGACTTCTGTCCTTTCCTTCCACTAGCCCCGGACGCTCGGCTGCAGTATTAAAGTTGCTCTTTCAAATGCATCTTTCTTCCAAACCAGAATTCGATATGGGGAAAAAATGCGAAAATTAGCAGGCGAGTACTCTCCTGAAGCAGCTTCAGTCCTGGACATTGCATTGAAGTAGCATTAGGAAGTAGCAATAGGAAGTCACTTTCCACACGTTTCCTGTGGGTCACTTCTATCTGACTTCCTTTGGTCTTCACTTCTTTCATAAATGAACCTATAGCTCTTATTAGTTTCACGAAGAAGGGGAAGTTCTACTTCTGATCATCTAATCCGGCTCGATACACATCGTGGAATTCTTTTTCGACTAAGAACAAGTATACTATACGACATGACGATATCACATCTTATTTCGGGTTCATTCTCTTGGCCTAAGAGGCTAACTCTCAGTTTTTCTCAAGACGTTCATGACAGCGACACTGTAGTGTCCAGATCAGCAACATCTCTTCAGACTGCTGTATAGCCCTTGTGGCTTAGCGCTTCTTTTTGATTATAATAATAATAATCTCTTCAGACTATTCAAGCAGAAGGCGTTTCAAAAGGGGTAAGTTCTTAGCACAACCCTGGTTTTGTTAGCAAATAATGGTCTAGTTTCAGTGCTACTTCAGGATATTTGATCCTCTTTATACGTGGATGAATTCGTCATTTTTTCATCAAGTATTATTCCTCTTTCATGAAGTGTGCGTCTCGACGGGCTACATCATTGCTTCAAATTCTCAGTATTTAAAAATAACTCTACTATATTTACTCGGCTCTCAGTTATTCCCTGTTTCTCACTTTTCCTGTATGCTTTCCCCTATCCCAGTCTGCCAGACATAAACTTCTTGGCCTCCACTTTGACTGGAGACTGTCAGGGGAAATTACGAACGAGAACATTTTGTCACATTTTACCTGGAGGACTGACAGGCGAATAAATGTATGAATTTTACCCTAGTTACAGTGCACAATATTTGTAAATCTGAAGCCGGTTCGGAAGAGGCGTTTAAGAGCTATAAATGAAAACTTTGATTCTAATTTTAATTATGGAGAATCAGGTGTATTCATTTGCTTCAACAGCTAATTTTTTCCAAGCTTGATGCTATACACCATCAAGGACTACGTCTGTGTCTTGGTACCTTCCACAAGAGCGTCAAGACACTTACTGTCTACTCTGTCTTGTTCGCTGACATGAGCTTCATGGCCCTGAGACCTATAGAATAGTCACAGACATAAGTAAAGCTGATTATTCCAATAATCGTTCTTGTTTATTACGTACTTTTGATCATTAGTTTTGAACTCTAGTTACTTCTCTCTATCTGCTCTCCTTTTCTGATCCGCTGTTCATTTGTTTTCTATTCCATCTTGGGAGGTACTGATGATTAGGTATGTGCCTTCACCTTTTCCTTGCCAAAGTCTCGTCTCACTGCCCTGGACATGCGTTCCCTCTTTCTTGATCATTTATCGTTACACTCACTTGCCACTCCTGTGTACACCGATGGTTCTAAGTCCTCTGATGGTGCAGGATGTGCAGCTATTTTTTTCCGAGTAGTGTGATACCGAGTCGCTTACCGGAAATGGCTAATACTGTATTTCCACAGTAGTTACACGATCTTCTCGCAGACTTCTTCCACATTACTTCTTTACCTATTTTTTTGCTTGGTTTATTACTCAAGTCAATTTTACAGGCTAAGAGTTGTTATCCTACCTCAGTTCATTTAAAAGACCAGCCCTAAAGTATAATACCACCCTCAGGATGCTACCCACAACATTTTGTTATAATCTCTGACTCTCAAAGAGCATTTGCAAGCTACCTAAAGATTTGCTTCCTCGCATCCCGCCGTCATTTGCAGTCAACGCTGGCTGTGTCGTCTCTTCGGCTGAGTCCCTGGTCATGCTTGTGTCCAGAGCAATGAACTTGCAGATTTCTGCACATGTAGCTCACGACCTCTTTTTCGCAGGGATATGCCATATTTAGACAATTTTCCAGTTTTATCTAAGAGCATTGGGGATCGATGACAGCGTTATTGGAGGGGTTAGAGAACGACAAGTTGTTGATTTAGCCACAGTTGGATTCTTGGTCGACTTCTTATCATCACTGTCACGTCTGGGAAACTTCTCACAGGACTGCGTATTGGCCATACAAGACTGACACACAGCTACCGCACTGAGAGGCCTCTGGCAACCTGTCACATTATGTAGACAACCATTTATCAAAGAGCATATATAGTTCACTTTCGGTCCATTTTTCATCGCCTGGGCACTCTCGCCTTACTTGCTCTCCTCTCAGACAGCCTCGCTAACAGGACAGACAATAAGATTTTTTTTATCAAAACAGATTTATTGTGCCAACTACAACTTTATTTGTTAGTTCCCCTATGTTGGTAGCTTCCCTCAGACTTTTAGTGTCTCATGACCAGTTCGGGTTTGGTAAATTTTCTGAATACAATAACAATATACTTCCAAGCTCATCTCGCATGGAAAATGCAGAACGTAGTTAAAAAAAATATAGAAATTTAAACCTACAAAGTCCAAAATCATTCCCAAGTTTCCTCACAATAGAAACAACTGTGTTTTAAATATGAAGGCGATCAGAAGAGGCACTCTCAAGCTACCACATGGGTACCATGGCGGATGATGAAACACACATTGGTATTCAGGTATCAGAGGCACCTGTGACCCTTAAAAGTTGTGGCAGGTGACACCTGATACCCTGGTGAGGTGTGGCAGGTGACACCTGATACCCTGGTGAGGTGTGGCAGGTGACACCTGATACCCTGGTGAGGTGTGGCAGGTGACACCTGATACCCTGGTGAGGTGTGGCAGGTGACACCTGATACCCTGGTGAGGTGTGGCAGGTGACACCTGATACCCTGGTGAGGTGTGGCAGGTGACACCTGATACCCTGGTGAGGTGTGGCAGGTGACACCTGATACCCTGGTGAGGTGTAGCAGGTGACACCTGATACCCTGGTGAGGTGTAGCAGGTGACACCTGATACCCTGGTGAGGTGTAGCAGGTGACACCTGATACCCTGGTGAGGTGTGGCAGGTGACACCTGATACCCTGGTGAGGTGTGGCAGGTGACACCTGATACCCTGGTGAGGTGTGGCAGGTGACACCTGATACCCTGGTGAGGTGTGGCAGGTGACACCTGATACCCTGGTGAGGTGTGGCAGGTGACACCTGATACCCTGGTGAGGTGTGGCAGGTGACACCTGATACCCTGGTGAGGTGTGGCAGGTGACACCTGATACCCTGGTGAGGTGTGGCAGGTGACACCTGATACCCTGGTGAGGTGTGGCAGGTGACACCTGATACCCTGGTGAGGTGTGGCAGGTGACACCTGATACCCTGGTGAGGTGTGGCAGGTGACACCTGATACCCTGGTGAGGTGTGGCAGGTGACACCTGATACCCTGGTGAGGTGTGGCAAGTGACACCTGATACCCTGGTGAGGTGTGGCAGGTGACACCTGATACCCTGGTGAGGTGTGGCAGGTGACACCTGATACCCTGGTGAGGTGTGGCAGGTGACACCTGATACCCTGGTGAGGTGTGGCAAGTGACACCTGATACCCTGGTGAGGTGTGGCAGGTGACACCTGATACCCTGGTGAGGTGTGGCAAGTGACACCTGATACCCTGGTGAGGTGTGGCAAGTGACACCTGATACCCTGGTGAGGTGTGGCAGGTGACACCTGATACCCTGGTGAGGTGTGGCAAGTGACACCTGATACCCTGGTGAGGTGTGGCAAGTGACACCTGATACCCTGGTGAGGTGTGGCAAGTGACACCTGATACCCTGGTGAGGTGTGGCAAGTGACACCTGATACCCTGGTGAGGTGTGGCAAGTGACACCTGATACCCTGGTGAGGTGTGGCAAGTGACACCTGATACCCTGGTGAGGTGTAGCAGGTGACACCTGATACCCTGGTGAGGTGTGGCAAGTGACACCTGATACCCTGGTGAGGTGTAGCAGGTGACACCTGATACCCTGGTGAGGTGTGGCAAGTGACACCTGATACCCTGGTGAGGTGTAGCAGGTGACACCTGATACCCTGGTGAGGTGTGGCAGGTGACACCTGATACCCTGGTGAGGTGTAGCAGGTGACACCTGATACCCTGGTGAGGTGTGGCAAGTGACACCTGATACCCTGGTGAGGTGTGGCAGGTGACACCTGATACCCTGGTGAGGTGTAGCAGGTGACACCTGATACCCTGGTGAGGTGTAGCAGGTGACACCTGATACCCTGGTGAGGTGTGGCAGGTGACACCTGATACCCTGGTGAGGTGTAGCAGGTGACACCTGATACCCTGGTGAGGTGTAGCAGGTGACACCTGATACCCTGGTGAGGTGTGGCAGGTGACACCTGATACCCTGGTGAGGTGTAGCAGGTGACACCTGATACCCTGGTGAGGTGTAGCAGGTGACACCTGATACCCTGGTGAGGTGTGGCAGGTGACACCTGATACCCTGGTGAGGTGTAGCAGGTGACACCTGATACCCTGGTGAGGTGTGGCAGGTGACACCTGATACCCTGGTGAGGTGTGGCAGGTGACACCTGATACCCTGGTGAGGTGTGGCAGGTGACACCTGATACCCTGGTGAGGTGTGGCAGGTGACACCTGATACCCTGGTGAGGTGTGGCAGGTGACACCTGATACCCTGGTGAGGTGTGGCAGGTGACACCTGATACCCTGGTGAGGTGTGGCAGGTGACACCAGGTTTACTCTATATAAAAGAATATCTATATTTTTTTAAATCTGGATATTAATATATTACTAACCTTACCCATTACTGTCTCCTCGTCTCTCCCTTCATGTGTCCTCTCTCCCTTCATGTGTCCTCTCTCCCTTCATGTGTCCTCTCTCCCTTCATGTGTCCTCTCTCCCTTCATGTGTCCTCTCCTCTCTCCCTTCATGTGTCCTCTCCTCTCTCCATGCATCCTCTCTCCCTTCATGTGTCCTCTCCTCTCTCCCTTCATGTATCCTCTCTCCCTTCATGTGTCCTCTCTTCTCTCTCTTCATGTGTCCTCTCCTCTCTCCCTTCATGTGTCCTCTCCTCTCTCCCTTCATGTGTCCTCTACTCTCTAACTTCATGTGTCCTCTCCTCTCTCCCTTCATGTGTCCTCTCCTCTCTCCCTTCATGTGTCCTCTCCTCTCTCCCTTCATGTGTCCACTCTCTTCATGTGTCCTCTCCTCTCTCCCTTCACGTGTCCTCTCCTCTCTCCCTTTATGTGTCCTCTCCTCTCTCCCTTCATGTATCCTCTCTCCCTTCACGTGTCCTCTCTTCTCTCTTCATGTGTTCTCTCCTCTCTCCCTTCATGTGTCCTCTCCTCTCTCCATGTATCCTCTCTTCCTTCATGTGTCCTCTCCTCTCTCCAACCATACATCCTCTCTCCTTTCATGTGTCCTCTCCTCTATCCATGCATCCTCTCTCCCTTCATGTGTCCTCTCCTCTCTCCCTTCATGTGTCCTCTCCTCTCTCCCTTCATGTGTCCTCTCCTCTCTCCATGCATCCTCTCTCCCTTCATGTGTCCTCTCCTCTCTCCCTTCATGTTTCCTCTCTCCCTTCATGTGTCCTCTCTTCTCTCTCTTCATGTGTCCTATCCTCTCTCCATGTGTCCTATCCTCTCTCCATGTGTCCTCTCCTCTCTCCCTTCATGTGTCCTCTCCTCTCTCCCTTTGTGTCCTCTCCTCTCTCCCTTTGTGTCCTCTCCCCTCTCCCTTCATGTGTCCTCTCCTCTCTCCCTTCATGTATCCTCTCTCCCTTCATGTGTCCTCTCCTCTCTCCCTTCATGTGTCCTCTCCTCTCTCCCTTCATGTGCCCTCTCTTCTCTCTCTTCATGTGTCCTCTCTCTAACTTCATGTGTCCTCTCTTCTCTCCCTTCATGTATCCTCTCTCCCTTCATGTGTCCTCTCTTCTCTCTCTTCATGTGTCCTCTCCTCTCTCCATGTGTCCTCTCCTCTCTCCCTTCATGTGTCCTCTCCTCTCTCCCTTCATGTGCCCTCTCTCTAACTTCATGTGTCCTCTCTTCTCTCCCTTCGTGTGTCCTCTCCTCTCTCCCTTCATGTGTCCTCTCCTCTCTCCCTTCGTGTATCCTCTCTCCCTTCATGTGTCCTCTCTTCTCTCTCTTCATGTGTCCTCTCCTCTCTCTCTTCATTCATCCTCTCTCCCTTCATGTGTCCTCTCTTCTCTCTCTTCATGTGTCCTCTCCTCTCCATGTGTTCTCTCCTCTCTCCCTTCATGTGTCCTCTCCTCTCTCCCTTCATGTGTCCTCTCCTCTCTCCCTTCATGTGTCCTCTCCTCTCTCCCTTCGTGTGTCCTCTCCTCTCTCCCTTCATGTGTTCTCTCCTCTCTCCATGTGTCCTCTCCTCTCTCCCTTCATGTGTTCTCTCTCCCTTCATGTGTCCTCTCTCCCTTCATGTGTCCTCTCACTTCATGTGTCCTCTCCTCTCTCCCTTCATGTGTCCTCTCTCTTCATGTGTCCTCTCCTCTCTCCATGTGTCCTCTCCTCTCCCTTCATGTGTCCTCTCCTCTCTCCCTTCATGTGTCCTCTCCTCTCTCATGTGTCCTCTCTCCCTCCATGTGTCCTCTCCTCTCTCCCTTCATGTGTCCTCTCCTCTCTCCCTTCATGTGTCCTCTCCTCTCTCTTCATGTGTCCTCTCCTCTCTCCCTTCATGTATCCTCTCTCTCCCTTTATGTGTCCTCTCCTCTCTCCCTTCATGTGTCCTCTCCTCTCTCCCTTCATGTATCCTCTCTCCCTTCATGTGTCCTCTCCTCTCTCCCTTCATGTATCCTCTCTCCCTTCATGTGTCCTCTCTTCTCTCTCTTCATGTGTCCTCTCCTCTCTCCCTTCATGCATCCTCTCTCCCTTCATGTGTCCTCTCCTCTCTCCCGTCATGTATCCTCTCTCCCTTCATGTGTCCTCTCTGCTCTCTCTTCATGTGTCCTCTCCTCTCTTCATGTGTCCTCTCCTCTCTCCCTTCATGTGTCCTCTCCTCTCTCCCTTCATGTGTCCTCTACTCTCTAACTTCATGTGTCCTCTCCTCTCTCCCTTCATGTGTCCTCTCCTCTCTCCCTTTATGTGTTCTCTCCTCTCTCCCTTTATGTGTCCTCTCCTCTCTCCCTTCATGTGTCCTCTCTCTTCATGTGTCATCTCTCCCTTCATGTGTCCTCTCCTCTCTTCATATGTCCTCTCCTCTCTCCCTTCATGTGTCCTCTCCTCTCTTCATGTGCCCTCTCCTCTCTCCATGTGTCCTCTCTCCCTTCATGTGTCCTCTCCTCCCTTCATGTGTCCTCTCCTCTCTCCCTTCATGTGTCCTCTCCTCTCTCCCTTCATGTGTCCTCTCCTCTCTCCCTTCATGTGTCCTCTCCTCTCTCCCTTCATGTGTCCTCTCCTCTCTCCCTTCATGTGTCCTCTCCTCTCTCCCTTCATGTGTCCTCTCCTCTCTCCCTTCATGTGTCCTCTCCTCTCTCCATGTGTCCTCTCCTCTCTCCCTTCATGTGTCCTCTCCTCCCTTCATGTGTCCTCTCTCTCCCTTCATGTGTCCTCTCTCCCTTCATGTGTCTTCCCTCCATGTGTCCTCTCCTCTCTCCCTTCATGTGTCCTCTCCTCTCTCCCTTCATGTGTCCTCTCCTTTCTCCATGTGTCCTCTCCTCTCTCTCTTCATGTGTCCTCTCCTCTCTCCCTTGTGTCCTCTCCTCTCTCCCTTTATGTGTCCTCTCCTCTCTCCCTTCATGTGTCCTCTCCTCTCTCCCTTCATGTATCCTCTCTCCCTTCATGTATCGTCTCTCCCTTCATGTGTCCTCTCCTCTCTCCCTTCATGTATCCTCTCTCCCTTCATGTGTCCTCTCTTCTCTCTCTTCATGTGTCCTCTCTTCTCTCCCTTCATGCATCCTCTCTCCCTTCATGTGTCCTCTCTCTCATGTGTCCTCTCCTCTCTCCCTTCATGTGTCCTCTCCTCTCTTCATGTGTCCTCCTCCCTTCATGTGTCCTCTCCTCTCTTCATGTGTCCTCTCCTCTCTCCTTTCATGTGTCCTCTCCTCTCTTCATGTGTCCTCCCTTCCTTCATGTGTCCTCTCCTCTCTTCATGTGTCCTCCCTTCATGTGTCCTCTCCTCTCTTCATGTGTCCTCTCCTCTCTCCCTTCATGTGTCCTCTCCTCTCTCCCTTCATGTGTCCTCTCCTCTCTCCCTTCATGTGTCCTCTCCTCTCTCCCTTCATGTGTCCTCTCCTCTCTCCATGCATCCTCTCTCCCTTCATGTGTCCTCTCCTCTCTCCCTTCATGTGTCCTTTCCTCTGTCCCTTCATATGTCCTCTCTTACTCATGCTCTCTCCTCCTTCCTTCTCGTGCATTATTATACTCCTCTTGTCTTCACATCTCCCTTCTTCGCCGCTGCTTCTATCTCTTTGTGATCTCCCCTCGTTTCCCTCACCAGATAAGTAGTTCTAGTAATGCACTAAACGAGGTCTGTCTCCCCATCACCCCATGATTCTCTCCTCACCCCTTGACTCACCCCTCACCCTCTGACTAACACTCACACCCATTGACATATACACACACCTCATGGGTTAGTGTGGATGTGTGATTGCCGGTGAGAGTGCGTGGCTGGGTAAAAGTGCGTGTGTTTGTGAGAGTGCGTGGCTGGGTAAAAGTGCGTGTGTTTGTGAGAGTGCGTTGCTGGGTAAAAGTGCGTGTG
The DNA here is from genome assembly GCF_038502225.1 of Cherax quadricarinatus. NCBI lineage: Eukaryota > Metazoa > Arthropoda > Malacostraca > Decapoda > Parastacidae > Cherax > Cherax quadricarinatus. The sequence continues at coordinate 15,102,747 of NC_091303.1, read as the reverse complement.
TTTGTGAGAGTGCGTGGCTGGATAAAAGTGCGTGTGTTTGTTAGATTGCGTGACTGGGTAAAAGTGCGTGTGTTTGTGAGAGTGCGTGGCTGAATCTGTGAGTGGATGGGTGAGGAGCTGGATAATCTTGACTGTTGTCCAGACACAGCAACTGGTGGTGTTTCAGCCACGACCGGAAGCAACAGCTCCGCCATCAGCGTCTAAGACGTGTCCTCTGAGGTTGTTCGCAGGATAATGGTAGATGATTGGTCAGTTTTGTACCCGAGTATCGCAATAAGCTTTCCTCGGCTGCTACGTGATTGGTCAGTTCCCAGAAGTGCGTGTCACGAAATTGGACGTTTACGACGGGACGTCTGTTTTATACCGTGAATAAAGCAAACAAGAAACATTGTTTGCATCTTAGTTAAGAACCAAAACAAACAGAGAGCACAGGGTGTCTCTCCAAGCTAAGAGATATAACCAAAGGAGAAGCAAACAGTGTCTCTTAAGAAACATGAACAAAGCAGACACACACACACACACACACACACACACACACACACACACACACACACACACACACACACACACACACACACACACACACACACACACACACACACACATACACACACACACACACGGAAGGCAAATCCTGTGTCACAAACCTTCTGGAGTTTTATGATAAAATAACAGAAGTAAGACAAGAGAGAGAGGGGTGGGTTGATTGCATCTTCTTGGACTGCAAGAAGGCCTTTGACACAGTTCCTCACAAGAGATTAGTGCAGAAGCTAGAGCATCAGGCGCATATAACAGGAAGGGCACTGCAATGGATCAGAGAATACCTGACAGGGAGGCAACAACGAGTCATGGTACGTAATGATGTATCACAGTGGGCACCTGTGACGAGCGGGGTCCCACAGGGGTCGGTCCTAGGACCAGTGCTATTTTTGGTATATGTGAACGACATGACGGAAGGGTTAGACTCAGAAGTGTCCCTGTTTGCAGATGATGTGAAGTTAATGAGGAGAATTAAATCTGATGAGGACCAGGCAGGACTTCAAAGAGACCTGGACAGACTGGACACCTGGTCCAGCAAATGGCTTCTCGAATTTAATCCTGCCAAATGCAAAGTTATGAAGATAGGGGAAGGGCACAGAAGACCACAGACAGAGTATAGGCTAGGTGGCCAAAGACTGCAAACCTCACTCAAGGAGAAAGATCTTGGGGTGAGTATAACACCGAGCATGTCTCCGGAAGCACACATCAATCAGATAACTGCTGCAGCATATGGGCGCCTGGCAAACCTGAGAACAGCATTCCGATACCTTAGTAAGGAATCATTCAAGACACTGTACACCGTGTATGTCAGGCCCATACTGGAGTATGCAGCACCTGTTTGGAACCCGCACTTGATAAAGCACGTCAAGAAACTAGAGAAAGTACAAAGGTTTGCAACAAGGTTAGTTCCAGAGCTAAGGGGAATGTCCTATGAAGAAAGATTAAGGGAAATCGGCCTGACGACACTGGAGGACAGGAGAGTCAGGGGAGACATGATAACGACATATAAAATACTGCGTGGAATAGACAAGGTGGACAAGGACAGGATGTTCCAGGGAGGGGACACAGAAACAAGAGGCCACAATTGGAAGTTGAAGACACAAATGAGTCAGAGAGATAGTAGGAAGTATTTCTTCAGTTATAGAGTTGTAAGGCAGTGGAATAGCCTAGAAAATGACGTAGTGGAGGCAGGAACCATACACAGTTTTAAGACGAGGTTTGATAAAGCTCATGGAGCGGGGAGAGAGAGGGCCTAGTAGCAACCGGTGAAGAGGCGGGGCCAGGAGCTAGGACTCGACCCCTGCAACCACAAATAGGTGAGTACAAATAGGTGAGTACACACACACACACACACACACACACACACACACACACACACACACACACACACACACACACACACACAGTTTGTACATTTACCGAGGTTGAACTCAAGTAGCCACTTTAAATTTTTGTAATCTAGATTGTCCTGTAACCTCTTTAAGTCTTCAACAAGTGTTCTATATACTGACTTTGCATCGTCTTTAAGCAGTGACACGCAGCAGTCTACCAAGTGTCCATCTACCTCACCAACCCTTGATTAGGTAGAATTCTGAATCTACCACTGATCAGTAGACCTGTTGCATAGCTTCACCACCACCGTCACCACCACCGTCACCACCACCACCGTCACCACCACCACCGTCACCACCACTACCGTCACCACCACCGTCACCACCACCATCGTCACCACCACCACCGTCACCACCACCACCGTCACCACCACCATCGTTACCACCACCATCGTCACCACCACCACCGTCACCACCACCACCGTCACCACCACAACCGTCACCACCACCATCGTCACCACCACCATCGTCACCACCACCATCGTCACCACCACCATCGTCACCACCACCATCGTCACCACCACCATCGTCACCACCACCATCGTCACCACCACCACCGTCACCACCATCACCGTCTCCACCACCACCGTCACCATCACCACCACCACCACCGTCACCACCACCGTCACCATCACCACCACCACCACCATCGTCACAACCACCGTCACCACCGCCGCCACCACCACCACCACCACCGTCACCACCACCACCGTCACCACCACCGTCACCACCACCACCACCACCACCATCACCACCACCACCACCGTCACCACCACCGTCACCACCACCACCACCATCACCACCACCGTCACCACCACCACCACCACCGTCACCACCACCACCGTCACCACCACCACCACCGTCACCACCACCGTCACCACCACCGTCACCACCGCCACCACCACCACCGTCACCATCACCACCACCACCACCGTCACCACCACCACTACCACCGTCACCACCACCGTCACCACCACCACCACCATCACCACCACCGTCACCACCACCGTCACCGTCACCACCACCACCGTCACCACCACCGTCGCCACCACCACCACCGTCACTACCACCACCGTCACCACCACCGTCACCATCACCACCACCACCACCGTCACCACCACCGTCACCACCACCATCGTCACCACCACCGTCACCATCACCACCACCACCGTCACCACCACCACCACCACCACCGTCAGCACCACCACCACCACCGTCACTATCACCACCACCACCGTCACCACCATCGTCACCACCACCACCGTCACCACCGTCACCACCACCACCACCGTCACCACCACCGTCACCACCACCACCACCGTCACCACCACCACCGTCACCACCACCACCACCGTCACCACCACCGTCACCACCACCGTCACCACCGCCACCACCACCACCGTCACCACCACCACCACCACCACCGTCACGACCACCACCACCGTCACCACCACCGTCACCACCACCACCACCATCACCACCACCGTCACCACCACCGTCACCGTCACCACCACCACCGTCACCACCACCGTCACCACCACCGTCGCCACCACCACCACCGTCACTACCTCCACCGTCACCACCACCGTCACCATCACCACCACCACCACCGTCACCACCACCACCGTCACCACCACTACCGTCACCACCACCGTCACCACCACTACCGTCACCACCACCGTCATCACCACCGCCACCACCACCGTCACCACCACCGTCACTACCACCACCACCGTCACCACCACCGTCACCACCACCACCGTCAGCACCACCGTCACCACCACCACCGTCACCACCACCACCACCGTCACCACCACCACTACCATCACCACCACCACCACCGTCACCACCACCACCACCGTCACCACCGCTACCACCGTCACCACCATCCCCACCATCACCACCATCACCACCATCAGAACCACCACAACCACCACCACCACCATCACCATCACTACCACCATCATCACCACCACCAGCACCATCACCACCACCACCACCGTCATCACCACCACCACCACCGTCATCACCACCACCACCTTCACCACCACCACCACCATCACCACCACCATCACCACCACCACCACCATCACCACCACCATCACCATCACCACCACCACCACCATCACCATCACCACCACCACTACCATCACCACCACCACCACCGTCACCACCACCATCACCACCACCATCACCACCACCACTACCATCACCACCACCACCATCATCACCACCACCATCACCACCACCACCACCGTCACCACCACCGTCACCACCACCATCACCACCACCATCACCATCACCACCACCACCACCACCACCACCACCATCACCACCACCACCACCATCACCACCACCGTCACCATCACCACCACCACCACCATCACCATCACCACCACCACTACCATCACCACCACCACCACCGTCACCACCACCATCACCACCACCACCACCGTCACCACCACCACCACCATCACCACCACCACCACCGTCACCATCACCACCACCACCACCATCACCACCACCACCACCGTCACCACCACCACTACCATCACCACCACCACCACCGTCACCACCACCATCACCACCACCACCACCATCACCACCACCGTCACCATCACCACCACCACCACCATCACCATCACCACCACCACTACCATCACCACCACCACCACCGTCACCACCACCATCACCACCACCGTCACCACCACCACTACCATCACCACCACCACCACCGTCACCACCACCATCACCACCACCACCACCGTCACCACCACCACCACCATCACCACCACCACCACCGTCACCATCACCACCACCACGTTCCTGTTTACAATGTTCTACCTTATTCGAAATAATTTGTTAATTATTTTCTCGTATGAGTTCTGTCTGACAGACCAAAATTATCAGCATTGTGTCCTCAATACCAACTAATCGAAATTATTGTTAATGTATTTAGTGGGTAACACTAATTGTACAGGAGTCAAGCAGCGCCAGGGAAACGAAGCAGCAATCAAGTTCGATCCAAAGGAAGGATAAGCTCAATTTCTTGGATAAAGAGATCCTTTACCCAATAAAGGCGAGAAGGGTACACAACCCGCACTTATGATCATGTTTCGGTCCATCTTGGAGCAGTGACAATGAAATTCTACATCAAGTAGACACTGTATGTGTGTGTGTACTCACCTATTTGTGGCTGCAGGGGTCGATTCACAGCTCCTGGCCCCTTGTGTTTGTGTGTGTGTAGGGATGATTTATGGATGGTAAGAGGGGGAAGATAATGTGATGGTTAAGGTGGTGGGGGTCTAGGAAGGTTCCTTCAAGAAGGATGACGCTAATCAGCTTCCGGTCGGCGGCGAGGGAGTAGCGGAACTGACCGGATGTGGCGGTAATGCTAACAGTGGTGTCGGTAATGTCTGCGGCAGCGGTGGTAATAACCGCGGTGGTGGCGACCGGACTGCGGCGATACGGGGAACACTGCGGTTTTAGTCCTCAGATTTCATACGCTGACTCGGAATGAGCAACATTGTAATGGCAGCCATAATTACTTCAGCACTTATGGTTTACGAATGTACCTGCCTGTGGTGGGTGACGGTACATGTAGCCAGGGTGGGAGAGGGTGCACCTGCAGGTGTGGGGGTGTAGGTAGACATGCAGATGTGGGGGTGTAGGTGCACCTGCAGGTGTGGGGGTGTAGGTACACCTGCAGGTGTGGGGCTGTAGGTACACCTGCAGGTGTGGGGTGTAGGTACACCTACTGGTGTGGAGGTGTAGGTAGAGATGCAGGTGTGGGGGTGTAGGTACACCTGCAGGTGTGGGGGGTATGTAGACATGCAGGTGTGGGGGTGTAAGTAGACATGCAGGTGTGGGGGTACATGTGAGGGTGCAGAAGTTGGGGTACAGACGAGAGTATGGGAATGGAGGTACAGGTGTGGAGGTACAGGTGTGGAGGTACAGGTGTGGAGGTACAGGTGTGGAGGTACATGTGTGGAGGTACAGGTGTGAAGGTACAGGTGTGGAGGTACAGGTGTGGAGGTACAAGTGTGGAGGTACAGTGGGGGAGGTACAAGTGTGGAGGTACAGGTGTGGAGGTACAGGTGTGGAGGTACATGTGGAGGTACAGGTGTGGGGGTACATATGAAGATACAAGTGTGAAGGTACAGGTGTAGAGGTACATGTGGAGGTACAGGTGTAGAGGTGCATGTAGAGGTACATGTGTAGAGGTACATATGTAGGGTACATGTGGAGGTACAGGTGTAGAGGTACAGGTGTAGTGGTACATATAGAGGTACAGGTGTGGACGGACAGGTAAGTAGACAGGCGGACGGAAGTCAGTAATGGAACTTCCCCTCCCCTTCCATCCACCTTCATTTGTCAGAAACACACCAACAATCATCAACACACCAACAATCAGCAACACACCAACAATCATCAACACACCAACAATCAGCAACACACCAACAATCATCAACACACCAACAATCAGCAACACACCAACAATCAACAACACACCAACAATCATCAACACACCAACAATCAGCAACACACCAACAATCAACAACACACCAACAATCAATAACACACCAAAACTCATCAACACACCAACAATCAACACACCAACAGTCAACAACACACCAACAATCAGCAACACACCAACAATCAACAACACACCAACAATCAATAACACACCAAAACTCATCAACACACCAACAATCAACACACCAACAATCAACAACACACCAACAGTCAGCACCACACCAACAATCAACACACCAACAATCATCAACACACCAACAATCATCAACACACCAACAATCATTAACACACCAACAATCATCAACACACCAACAATCATCAACACACCAACAATCAGCAACACACCAACAATCAACAACACACCAACACTCATCAACACACCAACAGTCAACAACACACCAACAATCAACAACACACCAACAATCAACAACACACCAACAATCAACAACACACCAACACTCATCAACACACCAACAGTCAACAACACACCAACAATCAGCAACACACCAACAATCAACAACACACCAACACTCATCAACACACCAACAGTCAACAACACACCAACAATCAGCAACACACCAACAGTCAACAACACACCAACAATCAGCAACACACCAACAATCAACAACACACCAACACTCATCAACACACCAACAATCAACAACACACCAACACTCATCAACACACCAACAATCAACAACACACCAACAGTCAACAGCACACCAACAATCACCAACACACCAACAATCAACAACACACCAACAATCAACACACCAACAATCATCAACACACCAACAATCAACAACACACCAACAATCAACAACACACCAACAATCAGCAACACACCAACAATCATCAGCACACCAACAATCAACACACCAACAGTCAACAGCACACCAACAATCACCAACACACCAACAATCAACAACACACCAACAATCAGCAACACACCAACAATCATCAGCACACCAACAATCAACACACCAACAGTCAACAGCACACCAACAATCACCAACACAGCAACAATCATCAACACACCAACAATCAACACACCAACAGACAACACACCAACAATCAACAACACACCAACAATCATCAACACACCAACAATCAACACACCAACAGTCAACAACACACCAACAGTCAACAGCACACCAACAATCAACAACACACCAACAATCAACAACACACCAACAATCAACAACACACCAACAATCAACAACACACCAACAATCAACAACACACCAACAATCAACAACACACCAACAATCAACAACACACCAACAATCAACAACACACCAACAATCAACAACACACCAACAATCAGCAACACACCAACAATCAACAACACACCAACAATCATCAACACACCAACAATCAGCAATACCAACTGTCAGCATAGTTGCTGATCCCTGTGTTATATAGCATAGCATATTAGTATCACCCATGTGCTTTAGATAGGAGATCCCTTGTAGGCCTGTGACTTTGTGTGACGTCACGGGATGCGCATGTGTAGGCTCGTACCTCTGCCTCCCCCTCAGTCGGCGTAGACATCCAGGCTAGGACAGGCAGAGGCTGGGCTCCATTTCCCATTACCACAGTCTGACAATATATCGTTACCATCCAACAAGTGTGTCTACCTTCAACCCTCGATATCTCCATTTAAGAACCCCTACGATACAACAATCAACACACCAACAATCAGCAACACACCAACAATCAGCAACACACCAGCAATCAACACACCATCAACAGCACATCAACAATCAACAACACACCAACAATCAACACACCAACAATCAGCAATACACAACAACACACCAACAATCAGCAACACACCAACAATCAACAACACACCAACAATCAACAACGCACCAACAATCATCAACACACCAACAATCAACAACACACCAACAATCATCAACACACCAACAATCAACAACACACCAACAATCAGCTACACACCAACAATCAACAACACACCAAAAATCAACAACACACCAACAATCAACACACCAACAATCATCAACACGCCAACAATCAACAACACACCAACAATCAACACACCAACAATCAACAACACACTAACAATCAACAACACACCAACAATCAACAACACACCAACAATCAGCAACACACCAACAATCATCAACACACCAACAATCAACACACTAACAATCAACAACACACCAACAATCATCAACACACCAACAATCAACACACTAACAATCAACAACACACCAACAATCAACAACACACCAACAATCATCAACACACCAACAATCAACACACCAATCAACAACACACCAACAATCAACACACCAACAATCAACAACACACCAACAATCATCAACACACCAACAATCAACAACACACCAACAATCAACAACACACCAACAATCAACAACACACCAACAATCAACAACACACCAACAATCAACACACCAACAATCAGCAACACACCAACAATCAACACACCAACAATCAACACACCAACAATCAACACACCAACAATCAACACACCAACAATCAACACACCAACAATCAGCAACACACCAACAATCAACACACCAAAAATCAGCTCACCAACAATCAACAACACACCAACAATCAACAACACACCAACAATCAACACACCAACAATCAACAACACACCAACAATCAACAACACACCAACAATCAACACACCAACAAT
>NC_091303.1:15006085-15088585 GCF_038502225.1 Cherax quadricarinatus | reverse complement strand
CGTAGTGAGTGATTTTCGTGTGCAAGTTCGGTACTAGTCCCTCTAGGATTTTCCAGGTGTATATAATCATGTATCTCTCCCGCCTGCGTTCCAGGGAATACAGGTTCAGGAACCTCAAGCGCTCCCAGTAATTGAGGTGTTTTATCTCCGTTATGCGCGCCGTGAAGGTTCTCTGTACATTTTCTAGGTCAGCAATTTCACCTGCCTTGAAAGGTGCTGTTAGTGTGCAGCAATATTTCAGCCTAGATAGAACAAGTGACCTGAAGAGTGTCATCATGGGCTTGGCCTCCCTAGTTTTGAAGGTTCTCATTATCCATCCTGTCATTTTTCTAGCAGATGCGATTGATGCAATGTTATGGTCCTTGAAGGTGAGATCCTCCGACATGATCACTCCCAGGTCTTTGACGTTGGTGTTTCGCTCTATTTTGTGGCCAGAATTTGTTTTGTATTCTGATGAAGATTTAATTTCCTCGTGTTTACCATATCTGAGTAATTGAAATTTCTCATCGTTGAACTTCATATTGTTTTCTGCAGCCCACTGAAAGATTTGGTTGATGTCCGCCTGGAGCCTTGCAGTGTCTGCAATGGAAGACATTGTCATGCAGATTCGGGTGTCATCTGCATGTATTCATCTCAATTTAATATTTCTTGCTGCCATCCTTACCCAACTGTATATTTTCACTTTTTGTTTCCATTCTTTAATTTATATTTCAAGAAATATTAATGTGAGAGTACAGGTATTATGGGAGTCTTGTGGATGCGGGGGCTGTTAGGTACTCGTATTAACGTTGTAATATTTACGGGGAAGCGCTAAGTCCGTAACTGTTCTTGAATGAAAGTTTTTTTTTTTTTTTTTTGTTTTTTTTTTTTTTTTTTTTTTTTTTTTTTTTTTTTTTTTTTTTTTTTTGGTTGTGAACTGTATAGTCAGCGCTTGATTATAATAATAATAATGTGAACCAGTTGGTTGACTGCGAGGTTAACTGAAGCTGCATGTAACCTGTTCACTACCAGTCAAGGATACTTTAATCCCTAAAATAAGAATTAAATTAAACTTTCAGTGCATTAAAAAAAACGTAGTTATGCATCTCTTGGAGCATATATCCTTGTGTGGACCGAAGTCGTTACAGGAACTTGTAATGTATACTGACTTGATGCCGACGAAGCGCTCAAGGATTATGGCTACAAGATCCACACCCAGTATTTCTAATTAAGGAGTTCAGTGCTGTATTCATGTATAATATACAGTAGAGAGCCTATATACGGTGCTTGACAAAAATTTTACATAATCGTACATACACTCCTACTTACCAGTGTGCTGTTATATATCTCTTGTGTGTTAGATGAGGTTCGTGCTGGCACCTACCGTCAGTTGTTCCACCCAGAACAACTCATCACAGGGAAGGAGGACGCTGCCAACAACTATGCTCGTGGTCACTACACTATTGGCAAGGAGATTGTTGACCTCGTACTGGACAGGCTTCGCAAAATTGCAGATATGTGCACTGGCCTCCAGGTAAGATAAAATAAACTTTTTAATGTTATGCTGCGTAATTATCCCTCACATATATATGTTGCACTTGTGCTAGATACTATCAAGGCGATAAACATTATCACAAATCCTAGAATATAACTGTTAGTATTTTTCTGTTACATTCTTTGACCAGGGCGGTGAGACTAAAGCAATATTCTGAAGCTCATCTATGTTTACAGCATTTGAAAGAAAATTGTTAAAAATCAGAATTTAGCAAAACCATTTTTCCTTGCCTGAAACTTACTACCAAGTTGTATATTAGACTTATAGATTACAAGAGCACAGGTCAAGCAGCCAAGAGTATACAAGGCATTCTTTTTTTTAATGAGCCTGGTTGTTGGGGTGTGAAATGATGGCACTAGTTGGTGCTGGGTAGGTTGTCTGCACTCTCATCCACCACTGAATATTGAGTTCCGTTACTCCTGGATTTTATTCCTATCCACTACACTAGGGGTATTAAGTGCAAATAAAATAAGGGGTCTTGGACAGTTGAAAAAAAAAATATCACTCATATAACCTTGAAGAACAAACAATTTGTAAATTACGGTCACAAACTCTAGCATGAGTGCATAGTTTCTGTATGGTCAGAGTCGATCACTATCGTACAGTAATAACTATATATCATTCTAGTGTTAAGCTGTAGTTTATGGTGGCCCAAACCAGGAATTTCAACTTTAGTTAATAAATATTTGTCAACAACATTAAACCCAATGTTTTTAACCATTTAATGATTTTCAGGGCTTTTTGATCTTCCACTCTTTTGGTGGTGGCACAGGCTCAGGCTTCACTTCCCTGCTGATGGAACGACTTTCTGTTGACTATGGCAAAAAGAGTAAATTGGAATTCTCTGTGTACCCGGCACCACAGGTGAGCCCATCTCTCGTGTGTCGTTCTGAAGTACAAAAATGTGCGGCTAATCTGTTCATCATAATAAAGTTTAAAAGTTACAGTGTAAATATTCAACCTGTAATGATATTACAATCATTAATGCAATATTTTTTTTTGTCCAATTCATTTATTTTTTCACTAAATGCATTACTGGCGTCAGTAGCTCAGTATTGCTGTGTTAAAAGACGACAGAATTTTGAGGTCCAGGTGATGGACCTACTGTGTTCAGCGTACAGGGTGACTTCGACCAGCAGGTTGGGCGTGGGGTACATAAACCCACTAATCAGTAATTTCTTATGGGATAGCTTTTGTTATTTTGATATCACAAAAACTGCACAAAGCTGTGTTTTTTGTTCATGATGCTCTGAGGATGAGAGAGCAAAGGTGTCAGGACTGTGCTTTGTGGAAGTGAGTTGTTGATCGTGTTTAAATTGGCTTATGTTTAGCTTTCTGTATTGCGTCTGTGTAACCTGTTAGAAAACTGAATAGCTGCTTCTTTGCTATGTACACTTTTTCACATATTTAAGCAAAATCAGAATTGCTTCTACATATTGTTTCTCTTCAAATATCACCGTAATTTTGTCATAGTAGTCTAATGCCTTTCAGAAACAAAAACTTGTTGTTCCAGAGCCATGGTGACTTTCCATAGAACTACTAAGATGTCTTAGCAATCCTCTCACTTATGATGAATGATGTTAGTCATTCTGGTCTTGAGTTTGTTGCCACCATTCTGCTACCTCTTTTGTGAAGAGGGATCATATCTATGGTACTGAAGCTTCTAGGATCCATCACCCAGCTCTATCTACATCCTTCTTCGTGCAATGAGTGGTAATTTTCGTTCAGTATACAACATTCTAGGATTCTGGTCCCGGTGCTGAGAGCATTTCACGGTGTCACTTTATTTTTAGGATATCTTCATTATATAGGCTAATGCAATATCAGATATGTCGTTTAAACAGTGGGCCAAATTTATAGGAAAACATCTTGATCATCCATTCATTTTGTGAATGAGCAATCCATTTCTTTTCTAAATAGTTCAATAGTATTATAAGTGGACTAGTTCTGTGCCTATAATATTTTGAATACGTTTCCCATCTTTTAGGTGACTGTTATCCAGAAGACGAGTCTGGGTTGCATAATAATACTATGATGTTGACAGAATTGATTTTTTACTCTGAACTTTTTTACTTACACTTCTAAACATGAATTCATACTGTCATTTCAGAATTTCAGTAGTTTTAAAAGGTAAACTACAGAAATTTCACATGATTAATGCATGCTAAAAGACTTATGTTGTCTGAACAGTGGTTTAGACAGCTTGAAGCTGTTATGCTAGATTTTTTGGGGTGATGGAAGCTTACATTATCCATAAACTCGTAAGGGTTAGACAGCGCCTAGGAAACGGGAGGTAATACTATTCCTTTGATCAAGATCTCTTTACTGTCATCAAGGTACACGACTGTATGAGTGACTTTACTGTCATCAAGGCACACGACTGTATGAGTGACTTTACTGTCATCAAGGTACACGACTGTATGAGTGACTTTACTGTCATCAAGGTACACGACTGTATGAGTGACTTTACTGTCATCAATGTCTTTACTGTCATCAAGGTACACGACTGTATGAGTGACTTTACTGTCATCAAGGTGCACGACTGTATGAGTGACTTTACTGTCATCAAGGTAAACGACTGTATGAGTGACTTTACTGTCATCAAGGTACACGACTGTATGAGTGACTTTACTGTCATCAAGGTACACGACTGTATGAGTGACTTTACTGTCATCAAGGTACACGACTGTATGAGTGACTTTACTGTCATCAAGGTACACGACTGTATGAGTGACTTTACTGTCATCAAGGTACACGACTGTATGAGTGACTTTACTGTCATCAAGGTACACGACTGTATGAGTGACTTTACTGTCATCAAGGCACACGACTGTATGAGTGACCTGAGTGTCCTGTACAAGATGGGTTGGTAAGATTATAAAAGTTGAAACCCTGGATAGCATTGAGAATAAGCTGGACATATTTTTGTTAGAAGATTTGGATTTGAGAAGGACTTGTCTAGTGTGGGTCAGCAGACTTGTTGCAGTGTTCTAGTGTGGGTCAGCAGACTTGTTGCAGTGTTCTAGTGTGGGTCAGCAGACTTGTTGCAGTGTTCTAGTGTGGGTCAGCAGACTTGTTACAGTGTTCTAGTGTGGGTCAGCAGACTTGTTGCAGTGTACTAGTGTGGGTCAGCAGACTTGTTGCAGTGTTCTAGTGTGGGTCAGCAGACTTGTTACAGTGTTCTAGTGTGAGTCAGCAGACTTGTTACAGTGTTCTAGTGTGGGTCAGCAGACTTGTTGCAGTGTTCTAGTGTGGGTCAGCAGACTTGTTGCAGTGTTCTAGTATCGGTCAGCAGACTTGTTGCAGTGTTCTAGTGTGGGTCAGCAGACTTGTTGCAGTGTTCTAGTGTGGGTCAGCAGACTTGTTGCAGTGTTCTAGTATCGGTCAGCAGACTTGTTGCAGTGTTCTAGTGTGGGTCAGCAGACTTGTTGCAGTGTTCTAGTGTGGGTCAGCAGACTTGTTGCAGTGTTCTAGTATCGGTCAGCAGACTTGTTGCAGTGTTCTAGTGTGGGTCAGCAGACTTGTTGCAGTGTTCTAGTATGGGTCAGCAGACTTGTTGCAGTGTTCTAGTGTGGGTCAGCAGACTTGTTGCAGTGTTCTAGTGTGGGTCAGCAGACTTGTTGCAGTGTTCTAGTGTGGGTCAGCAGACTTGTTGCAGTGTTCTAGTGTGGGTCAGCAGACTTGTTGCAGTGTTCTAGTGTGGGTCAGCAGACTTGTTACAGTGTTCTAGTGTGGGTCAGCAGACTTGTTGCAGTGTTCTAGTGTGGGTCAGCAGACTTGTTGTGTTCAGTGTTCTAGTGTTCTAGTGGGGTCAGCAGACTTGTTGCAGTGTTCTAGTGTGGGTCAGCAGACTTGTTGCAGTGTTCTAGTGTGGGTCAGCAGACTTGTTGCAGTGTTCTAGTGTGGGTCATTGTTACAGTGTTCTAGTATGGGTCAGCAGACTTGTTGCAGTGTACTAGTATGGGCCAGCAGACTTGTTGCAGTGTTCTAGTATGGGTCAGCAGACTTGTTGCAGTGTTCTAGTGTGGGTCAGCAGACTTGTTACAGTGTTCTAGTATCGGTCAGCAGACTTGTTGCAGTGTTCTAGTGTGGGTCAGCAGACTTGTTGCAGTGTTCTAGTATGGGTCAGCAGACTTGTTGCAGTGTTCTAGTGTGGGTCAGCAGACTTGTTGCAGTGTTCTAGTGTGGGTCAGCAGACTTGTTGCAGTGTTCTAGTGTGGGTCAGCAGACTTGTTGCAGTGTTCTAGTGTGGGTCAGCAGACTTGTTGCAGTGTTCTAGTGTGGGTCAGCAGACTTGTTACAGTGTTCTAGTGTGGGTCAGCAGACTTGTTGCAGTGTTCTAGTGTGGGTCAGCAGACTTGTTGCAGTGTTCTAGTGTGGGTCAGCAGACTTGTTGGTGTTCAGTATGGGTCAGCAGACTTGTTGCAGTGTTCTAGTGTGGGTCAGCAGACTTGTTGCAGTGTTCTAGTGTGGGTCAGCAGACTTGTTGCAGTGTTCTAGTGTGGGTCAGCAGACTTGTTGCAGTGTTCTAGTGTGGGTCAGCAGACTTGTTGCAGTGTTCTAGTGTGGGTCAGCAGACTTGTTACAGTGTTCTAGTGTGGGTCAGCAGACTTGTTGCAGTGTTCTAGTGTGGGTCAGCAGACTTGTTGCAGTGTTCTAGTGTGGGTCAGCAGACTTGTTGCAGTGTTCTAGCATCGGTCAGCAGACTTGTTGCAGTGTTCTAGTGTGGGTCAGCAGACTTGTTACAGTGTTCTAGTATCGGTCAGCAGACTTGTTGCAGTGTTCTAGTATCGGTCAGCAGACTTGTTGCAGTGTTCTAGTGTGGGTCAGCAGACTTGTTGCAGTGTTCTAGTATGGGTCAGCAGACTTGTTGCAGTGTTCTAGTGTGGGTCAGCAGACTTGTTGCAGTGTTCTAGTGTGGGTCAGCAGACTTGTTGCAGTGTTCTAGTGTAGGTCAGCAGACTTGTTACAGTGTTCTAGTGTGGGTCAGCAGACTTGTTGCAGTGTTCTAGTGTGGGTCAGCAGACTTGTTGCAGTGTTCTAGTGTGGGTCAGCAGACTTGTTGCAGTGTTCTAGTATCGGTCAGCAGACTTGTTGCAGTGTTCTAGTGTGGGTCAGCAGACTTGTTGCAGTGTTCTAGTGTGGGTCAGCAGACTTGTTACAGTGTTCTAGTATCGGTCAGCAGATTTGTTGCAGTGTTCTAGTGTGGGTCAGCAGACTTGTTGCAGTGTTCTAGTATGGGTCAGCAGACTTGTTGCAGTGTTCTAGTGTGGGTCAGCAGACTTGTTGCAGTGTACTAGTATGGGTCAGCAGACTTGTTACAGTGTACTAGTATGGGTCAGCAGACTTGTTTCAGTGTTCCCCCACTCTTCTGCTCTAATGTTCTTAAGCTTCTCAGGATTATTCTGCACATTCATCCCTTCAACAGATTTCACAATTCGTGACAAGTTGCAGTTTCTCTTATTTTTTTTATTCCCTCTTCTCTAATATTCACAATCCTCTTACATGTCATTCTTCTGTTTCTTATACATCTCTTCGTTATAGTGATAAGTATATCAATATAGAAATATTTCACCCTACGTATCCTCCATTCTCCTTGTGAGGTTTATGTTATATTAGTAAGTGTTCATAACAATAATACCAGTGTGATTCTTTGTTGCTTCTATGTTTTATTAATTTTATATTTGTTTTTGATGAAGAATTAGACATGTGCAATATTTGGGTATATTTATTTGTAGACGTTTCGCCATCCAGTGGCTTTATCAGTACAAGGACTTGATGTTTTTAATGTGTTGTATATATCTTTTATGGCTATGATCGCTGAGTGGCATACACGGTCAATATGCTCATTAAATGTCACAACAGTGTTCCTCACACTGACAACAGTGTACCGTATATAGGTTGGTTTTTAATGCTTGGTGTTGTCTCAGGTTGCAACAGCAGTGGTGGAGCCTTATAACTCTATCTTAACTACCCACACCACCCTCGAGCACTCTGACTGTGCATTCATGGTCGACAACGAGGCCATCTACGATATCTGTCGCAGGAACCTGGACATAGAGCGGCCCTCATACACCAACCTCAACCGACTTATTGGCCAAATCGTCTCCTCTATTACAGCCTCACTCAGGTTGGTTGTTTAATGAGTTTAAAGCTTATCGACTACACGATGGTCATTAAGGCTGCATGTCACTTGTTCACCTCCAGTCTAACATAGGGATCAGAGTAAACCCTTAGTGTATGGGTATATATCATGTGACTCTGGTACATCCAGGAGACAACTTATTTTCCACCTCTTTTGTGACAGTTAGATATACCTTGGCAAAACCTAAATACCATAAATAACATTTAAGAAAATAAACTTTAATAAAATTTTTTTATAATCTGTAGAGTTTCTATACCTGATAAACATTCCAAAGAATATGTTGGTGGTAACATTACAGCTGGATTGACTTATTCACCTCTTTTAATTACAAAATATTTGTAGTTAAAGATTCGGGCTTGTACTATACTCGCTATATTTTGTCTATCCTCAGGAATTTAGCATTTTACTGGCTATTAAGACTTATTTAAATATTATTGTGGGTTTTACTGTGTGTGTGTGGGGGGGGGGGCTGGAATATTTTACTTTATATTTATTATAGATTATTTTATTTTATTGAAAGAATATGATAGTATCAGTTAAAGTGTTATGATCAGTACAGTACAGTCCACAACACTTATCTTAAACAACATCATTAGAGTTTGAGGAATTTCTAAAATTTTCTTTTATCAGAATCAAGTTAAATTAACAATGATATCAGTACTTTAAGTTGTAGGATAACTGTAACTGTGTAGAGTAAACCCATTAAAACATGTCTCAAAAATTAAGTGAATACACAAATAACCCGGAAATAGAAGAGAGAAAAGCTTGTGACGACGTTTCGGTCCGACTGAACCATTCAAATTTCACAAGTCACAGCGGGATTTGTGAATGGTCCAAGACGGACCGAAACGCCGTGATACGATTTTCTCTCTCCCATTCTTGGGTTATTTGTGTATTGTTCCAGCAACATACTGTTGCTGGGAAATTTTCTGATTCACAATAAAATTTGATAAAAACATCATGTGAAATATACGGCGAGCCATCACAGGCTGCACGCTTTCCTCTGCCAATCAATCCCAATAGTCAAGACGGTAATCAGATGCTTCAAACATTCAGCACACCATCAGAATTCTAGCCCTGAGTGAGCCCCAAGGTTCAAAAGCTCTGCATGGCTTGCTACGTCACATCTTTCCAGCTACTCCAAGTAAAACATCTGCTCACACACACACAAAAAAAAAAAAGCAGATCTTGCAAATCAATCCTAAAAATTCCAAACCAACGCTCTTACTGCATTAGATATGGAGATTTTAGGATCATTTGCCCACGGGCCAAGTCCTCTGGATTGTTTATTGTGTTACTGCGAGTTGGACAGTCGGCTCGTCATTGCTTGTCATATTTTTTCTCTTTCTTCCGCAGGTTTGACGGTGCTCTCAACGTTGACCTCACCGAGTTTCAGACCAACCTGGTGCCCTACCCACGCATCCACTTCCCACTGGTCACTTACGCTCCGGTCATCTCAGCAGAGAAAGCTTACCACGAGCAGCTGTCCGTCTCTGAGATTACTAATGCTTGTTTTGAACCAGCCAACCAGGTATGTAGGCTATATCAGCCAACCAGGTGTGTAGGTTATACCAGACATCCAGGTGTATAGGTTATATCAGCCAACCAGGTGTGTAGGTTATACTAGCCAGCCACGTGTGTAGGCTATACCAGTCAGCCAGGTGTGTTGTTATATCAGCCAGCCAGGTATGTAGGCTCTACCAGCCTATACACTTGGGTGGTGTCTAGGCTGGTATAGCAAGACACATTTGCAACACTAAGATTCTTTATTGACGAAATGTTTCGTCTCTGAACTTTTCACCTCTAGCCAGATCGTCTTGCACCTAGGGTGATGCACTGATCGTCTTGCACCTAGGGTGATGCACTGATCGTCTTGCACCTAGGGTGATGCACTGATCGTCTTGCACCTAGGGTGATGCACTGATCGTCTTGCACCTAGGGTGATGGACTGATCGTCTTGCACCTAGGGTGATGCACTGATCGTCTTGCACCTAGGGTGATGCACTGATCGTCTTGCACCTAGGGTGATGCACTGATCGTCTTGCACCTAGGGTGATGCACTGATCGTCTTGCACCTAGGGTGATGCACTGATCGTCTTGCACCTAGGGTGATGCACTGATCGTCTTGCACCTAGGGTGATGCACTGATCGTCTTGCACCTAGAGTGGTATCTCCAGCAGTGCGATTCATCTTTATATTCGACTGATGAAGCCTGTAACTCAGGCGATACGTTACTTCAGTAATGATTCTGTGTGATGAAGAATTAGACGCATGTAAAATAACTAGGTATCTTTATTATGCAGACGTTTCTTTAACCAGTTGCTTTATACAGTAGAGGAAGAAAAAGAAGAGACTAAAGTGAGAGAAGATGAAGTAGTCAGTTGGTCAGTCTAGCAGCAGGTGTCCAGTGCAGTGTTTTGATGAATCTCAGATTCATCAAAACTACTGTATTGAACACCTGCTACTAGGCTGAGGGACTGATTACCTCATCTTCCGGCTTCTTCAGCCAATTTGTGTTTGTCCCTTGGTTGTACTGAAGCCACTGATTGGCGAAACGTCTAATCAAAATACCCAGTTGTTGCGTATGTCTCTAATGCTTCAACTTGTTGGTATTGACGTTATGATTCCTAGTGTTGCACATGTGTCTAATTTATCAACTTTCTCGGTATTGTTTATCATTTATAATACGATGCATAACTCTGCAGATGGTGAAATGTGACCCACGTCATGGGAAGTACATGGCTTGCTGCCTCTTGTATCGTGGTGATGTGGTGCCCAAAGATGTTAATGCTGCTATTGCCACAATCAAGACGAAACGCACAATTCAGTTCGTAGACTGGTGTCCCACGGGCTTTAAGGTAAATATGATACAGTCTCGTAAGTTTGAAGCCGAAGGGTAAAACACGCAAGTGATTTTTTTCGATAAATTGGACACGTGTGCAACACTTAGTTATCTTTGAGGAAACATTTCGTCACACTGTGGCTTCATCAGTCCATACAAAGGAGAATAGTGAAGAACAGTTTGAGGTAATCATTCCCTCAGCCTTAAGTCGATGTAATCAGTGCATCTTGAAAAGAATACAGTATATATGCGAAGAAGTGGCTTATATATTGTAGACAGGTGAGGTGAAGCAGTCGTAGGTGGTAATACACTTGACAAATCCAAATATGGGAGGGACTGATTACCTCAAACTTCTCCTGTTCTTCACAGTTCTCCTTTGTATGGACTGATGAAGCCACTGTGTGGCGAAACGTTTCCTCGATAAAGATACCCATTTTCGTTTATGCAGGAGCCCATAATGTGTCTTATGAGAAAGGAAGAACGTATCCGGATAATATTCGTGTATCACTAACAACAGTGGTAATACTGGTAATAGAGTGCAAATAAGACAGTGCAGTTTATGGCACTTTATTGTGAAGACATATCCTCCACCAGCGACTTTATCAATATAATAACAATACTGAGAGTCTTTGTGCAAGAATGGTATATAATACCGACAAGATGAAATTAAGACACATGTGCAACATCTGGGTATCTTTATTGTAGACGTTTCGCCATCCAGTGGCTTTATCAATACAAATTCTAGGACATAACTTGAAGACAGTAGAACTATATACAGAAGATGAGGTAATCAGTCCCTCAACCTAGGAGTAGGTGCGAAGAGCACCATAGTCGTGGAGATTCTGAAGCAGAATGTATGTATAATGTTCGCCAAGACCATAGTCCTGGCACGGGTCCCAATCTTGCAGAAGCAAGGAGTCTGGCGCTTATATAGTAACGTCAGGTGTAGCAGACGAGGACATAGTCACTGGTAGGCGGGATTCCCCAGTGGAAGTAGGTCCTTCCCAAAGAGATGGGTTAGTTGTAGTAGTAGTTGTCGTAGTCGTGAAGGTTATGTACATGTCCTCAGAATCAAGATTCCATGGTTGAGGGACTGATTACCTCATCTTCTGTACATAGTCCTACTGTCTTCAAGTTATGTCCTAGAATTTGTATTGGTAAAGCCACTGGATGGCGAAACGTCTACAATAAAGATACCCAGATGTTGCACATGTGTCTTAATTTCACTGAGAGTCTTTGCTGAACGACACATCACAAATGCCATAACCTGCGCTGTATGTTTTATATATTCAATAATACACCTTTATTAATACCGCTTATAAACTTTCCTCCTGTGGTTCCAGACTTATGAGACACTGTTTTTAACAATAAAGACAACATTACTGATTACGAAAAAGATAAAACAGGACGAAACATCAGAATGCAGTAGGCACATGTCGAAAAAAAAATAAATTAAGAAACCGACATGGAGACAGAAAAGCAGTGTGTATTTCGATGATAAGATAAGATAAGATTTCGTTCGGATTTTTAACCCCGGAGGGTTAGCCACCCAGGATAACCCAAGAAAGTCAGTGCGTCATCGAGGACTGTCTAACTTATTTCCATTGGGGTCCTTAATATTGTCCCCCAGGATGCGACCCACACCAGTCGACTAACACCCAGGTACCTATTTACTGCTAGGTGAACAGGACAATAGGTGTAAGGAAACGTGTCGAAATGTTTCCACCCGCCGGGAATCGAACCCGGGCCCTCCGTGTGTGAAGCGGGAGCTTTAGCCACCAGGCCACCGGGCCACCTATAATCGATCCCCGTCAGGAGTACCGAGGAAGTGAAAGGTGACCCGTAGCTTAGACCAGTACATCAACGAAGACCTTACGTCCCCGCGCTGCTCAAGACGATCTCAGACGAAGATCAAAATACAGTTTTTCTTTTCACAGTGTAATTTCTTTCTCTCTCTCCTCGTCGGTTTCCTCAGTTCAGGATAACACATTTACAGTCCTATGTGTTGAAGTTATTATAATATTTATTACTGACTTTTATTAACTAGCCACTGTTTAAGTCTTTACAGAAAATATTAAACACTGTATTAATGATTGTAATTCTGTTTTAAATACATTGTTTTTTTTCTCCACCATGATGTGGTGAGTCAGGGATGGGAAGCTTACACCATGATGTGGTGAGTCAGGGATGGGAAGCTTACACCATGATGTGGTGAGTCAGGGATGGGAAGCTTACACCATGATGTGGTGAGTCAGGGATGGGGAGCTTACACCATGATGTGGTGAGTCAGAGATGGGAAGCTTACACCATGATGTGGTGAGTCAGGGATGGGAAGCTTACACCATGATGTGGTGAGTCAGGGATGGGAAGCTTACACCATGATGTGGTGAGTCAGGGATGGGGAGCTTACACCATGATGTGGTGAGTCAGAGATGGGAAGCTTACACCATGATGTGGTGAGTCAGGGATGGGAAGCTTACACCATGATGTGGTGAGTCAGGGATGGGAAGCTTACACCATGATGTGGTGAGTCAGGGATGGGAAGCTTACACCATGATGTGGTGAGTCAGGGATGGGAAGCTTACACCATGATGTGGTGAGTCAGGGATGGGAAGCTTACACCATGATGTGGTGAGTCAGGGATGGGGAGCTTACACCATGATGTGGTGAGTCAGAGATGGGAAGCTTACACCATGATGTGGTGAGTCAGAGATGGGAAGCTTACACCATGATGTGGTGAGTCAGGGATGGGAAGCTTACACCATGATGTGGTGAGTCAGGGATGGGAAGCTCACACCATGATGTGGTGAGTCAGGGATGGGAAGCTTACACCATGATGTGGTGAGTCAGAGATGGGGAGCTTACACCATGATGTGGTGAGTCAGAGATGGGAAGCTTACACCATGATGTGGTGAGTCAGGGATGGGAAGCTTACACCATGATGTGGTGAGTCAGGGATGGGAAGCTTACACCATGATGTGGTGAGTCAGGGATGGGAAGCTCACACCATGATGTGGTGAGTCAGGGATGGGAAGCTTACACCATGATGTGGTGAGTCAGAGATGGGGAGCTTACACCATGATGTGGTGAGTCAGAGATGGGGAGCTTACACCATGATGTGGTGAGTCAGAGATGGGGAGCTTACACCATGATGTGGTGAGTCAGGGATGGGAAGCTTACACCATGATGTGGTGAGTCAGGGATGGGAAGCTTACACCATGATGTGGTGAGTCAGGGATGGGAAGCTTACACCATGATGTGCTGAGTCAGAGATGGGAAGCTTACACCATGATGTGGTGAGTCAGGGATGGGGAGCTTACACCATGATGTGGTGAGTCAGGGATGGGAAGCTTACACCATGATGTGGTGAGTCAGGGATGAAGAGCTTACACCATGATGTGGTGAGTCAGGGATGGGGAGCTTACACCATGATGTGGTGAGTCAGAGATGGGGAGCTTACACCATGATGTGGTGAGTCAGGGATGGGAAGCTTACACCATGATGTGGTGAGTCAGGGATGGGGAGCTTACACCATGATGTGGTGAGTCAGGGATGGGGAGCTTACACCATGATGTGGTGAGTCAGAGATGGGGAGCTTACACCATGATGTGGTGAGTAAGGGATGGGAAGCTTACACCATGATGTGGTGAGTCAGAGATGGGAAGCTTACACCATGATGTGGTGAGTCAGGGATGGGGAGCTCACACCATGATGTGGTGAGTCAGAGACGGGAAGCTCACACCATGATGTGGTGAGTCAGAGATGGGGAGCTTACACCATGATGTGGTGAGTCAGGGATGGGAAGCTTACACCATGATGTGGTGAGTCAGGGATGGGGAGCTTACACCATGATGTGCTGAGTCAGGGATGGGAAGCTTACACCATGATGTGGTAAGTCAGGGATGGGAAGCTTACACCATGATGTGGTAAGTCAGGGATGGGAAGCTCACACCATGATGTGGTGAGTCAGAGACGGGAAGCTCACACCATGATGTGGTAAGTCAGGGATGGGAAGCTCACACCATGATGTGGTGAGTCAGAGACGGGAAGCTCACACCATGATGTGGTGAGTCAGGGATGGGGAGCTTACACCATGATGTGCTGAGTCAGAGATGGGGAGCTTACACCATGATGTGGTGAGTCAGAGATGGTGAGCTTACACCATGATGTGCTGAGTCAGGGATGGGAAGCTTACACCATGATGTGGTGAGTCAGGGATGGGAAGCTTACACCATGATGTGGTAAGTCAGGGATGGGAAGCTCACACCATGATGTGGTGAGTCAGAGACGGGAAGCTCACACCATGATGTGGTGAGTCAGGGATGGGAAGCTTACACCATGATGTGGTAAGTCAGGGATGGGAAGCTCACCCCATGATGTGGTGAGTCAGAGATGGGAAGCTCACACCATGATGTGAGTCAGAGATGGTAATCTCATACCATGATGTGGTAAGTCAGGGTTTGTAAGCTCACACCATGATGTGGTGAGTCAGGGTTGGTAAGCTCACACCATGATGTGAGTCATAGATGGTAAGCTCACACCATGATGTGAGTCAGGGATGGTAAGCTCACACCATGATGTGGTGAGTCAGAGATGGGAAGCTCACACCATGATGTGGTAAGTCAGGGATTTTAAGCTCACACCATGATGTGGTGAGTCAGGGATGGGAAGCTCACACCATGATGTGGTGAATCACGGATGGGAAGCTCACACCATGATGTGGTGAGTCATAGATGGGAAGCTCACACCATGATGTGGTGAGTCAGAGATGGGAAGATCACACCATGATGTGGTGAGTCAGAGATGGGAAGCTCACACCATGATGTGGTGAGTCAGAGACGGGAAGCTCACACCATGATGTGGTGAGTCAGAGACGGGAAGCTCACACCATGATGTGGTGAGTCAGAGATGGGAAGCTCACACCATGATGTGGTGAGTCAGAGATGGGAAGCTCACACCATGATGTGGTGAGTCAGAGATGGGAAGCTCACACCATGATGTGGTGAGTCAGAGATGGGAAGCTCACACCATGATGTGGTGAGTCAGAGATGGGAAGCTCACACCATGATGTGGTGAGTCACGGATGGGAAGCTCACACCATGATGTGGTAAGTCAGGGATTTTAAGCTCACACCATGGTGTGGTGAGTCAGGGATGGGAAGCTCACACCATGATGTGGTGAGTCAGAGATGGGAAGCTCACACCATGATGTGGTAAGTCAGGGATTTTAAGCTCACACCATGATGTGGTGAGTCAGGGATGGGAAGCTCACACCATGATGTGGTGAATCACGGATGGGAAGCTCACACCATGATGTGGTGAGTCAGAGATGGGAAGCTCACACCATGATGTGGTAAGTCAGGGATTTTAAGCTCACACCATGATGTGGTGAGTCAGGGATGGGAAGCTCACACCATGATGTGGTGAATCACGGATGGGAAGCTCACACCATGATGTGGTGAGTCAGAGATGGGAAGCTCACACCATGATGTGGTGAGTCAGAGATGGGACGCTCACACCATGATGTGGTGAGTCACGGATGGGAAGCTCAAACCATGATGTGGTGAGTCAGAGATGGGAAGCTCACACCGTGATGTGGTGAGTCAGAGATGGGAAGCTCACACCATGATGTGGTGAGTCAGAGATGGGAAGCTCACACCATGATGTGGTGAGTCAGAGATGGGAAGCTCACACCATGATGTGGTGAGTCAGAGATGGGAAGCTCACACCATGATGTGGTGAGTCAGGGATGGGAAGCTCACACCATGATGTGGTGAGTCAGAGATGGGAAGCTCACACCATGATGTGGTGAGTCAGGGATGGGAAGCTCACACCATGATGTGCTAAAAACTTGAGTAGCTTTAAAATAAGTTTAGACAAATACCCGAGTAAAAAGGTATTTGATTAGACGTTTCATCTGCTTAGTAGACTTCAGTCGAAATACAGACAGCAGAAGAACTGAAGGTGTAGACACGAGGCGATCAGTCCCTCAGCCAGGGGAAGTGAGTTTTCGTTCAGATGATGAGTCCTTCAGCATGGAGAAGTGAGTTTAAGGTGATCACTCCCTCAGCATAAGAACGTAAGAATGGAGGAACACTGCACAAGGGCTACTGGACCATACAAAGCAGGTCTTTATCAAAACCACTCCTTCCCAAAGCCATTCAAGAATTTACTCCCGTACCCACGACACCAGACAAACCCAGCCCCTCCCGCTCATATATTTGTCCAATCTCTTCTTGAAGCTACCCAGGGTAGCTTTAAGAAAAAGTGAGTTTAAGGTAGTCAGTCCCTCAGTTTGGAGTGAGTTTAAGGTGCGTTTACCTCTATAAGTTTTTTAATGTAATAAAGTTGGTAGAATTACCAACAATATGTAAAGTAAAAGGACACAAGTGCAACTAATGTGACATTTTTATTGTAGCAACGTTTCGCTCTCCAGGAACTTTGTCAAGCCGTTACAAACAATACATACCTTCTGTGTCCATGTACTGTTTGTAACGGCTTGATAAAGCTCCTGGAGAGCGAAACGTTGCCACAATAAAAATGTCACATTAGTTGCACTTGTGTCCTTTTACTTTACAGGTTATTTAATAAAAACATCAATTTGTTACACATACGTTTACTTTTCGGCATTGTTTACGAGTGATAATGACCCGGGCTGTATCTGAGGACATGCTTAGCATGGGCCAGTACGTCTTCTGCAGTGCTCATTTCTTTTGCTTTTGTGTTCTTGTATAACCTGTTCTCTGGAGACTAATACAATTTTGATTTGTCAGGTGGGCATCAACTACCAGCCACCAACAATAGTGCCCGGTGGTGACCTGGCCAAGGTGTCCAGAGCTGTGTGTATGTTATCTAATACCACAGCTATAGCTGAAGCTTGGGCACGTCTTGACCACAAATTTGATCTTATGTACGCGAAGAGAGCTTTTGTACACTGGTAAGTGGTTGGCTCAGCAGAGCGCGCTGTTATATCCATTGTTGGCTAAACATACAAGATTTTCTGCTGTGGTTTGATAATCTGAATTATAGAAACTGCTATAAAAATATTAAGTACAGACGGTGTTGTCTGAAGGACATTAGAGTTAACTCTATAGTAGTTATTATAGTTAAGCTTATGCTCACTGCATACAGTGTAAATATAACTAACTGTTACTAAGGTGATTCATCACATTTAATACAAGTTAAAATATGTTAGGTAAGACACATATGCAACAGTTAGGTATCTTTATTATGAAACGTTTCGCCTACACAGTAGGCTTCTTCAGCCGAGTACAGAAAAGTTGATAGAAGCAGAAGATACTTGAAGACGATGTAATCAGTCCATCACCCTTAAAGTTTTGAGGTGGTCAGTCCCTCAGTCTGGACTGATGGACTGATTACATCGTCTTCAAGTATCTTCTGCTTTTATCAACTTTTCTGTACTCGACTGAAGAAGCCTACTGTGTAGGCGAAACGTTTCATAATAAAGATACCTAACTGTTGCATATGTGTCTTACCTAACAACCTGTCGGTATTTTATACCATTTTAATGTTCAAGTTAAAATATGACAGGTGTGACAGTCAGCTGTCATGCACTTGTTTTACGGCAGAAGTTGAAAAACAGTGAAGGTTCACACTATATTTATAAAATTAATGTTGTAAAAAATATTATTTTGATTTGTAACTTAATACAAAATTAAAAAAAAATGAAGGTAGTATAAGTCATGCTTACAAGTTAATATAATAATCATAGCAGTATTACTGATGTTTGAATGGTCATTTGAATGACTTCCCTGGTAAGACAGTTGTTGAATGAGTCATGGTGAATGTGGTTTTTCCTTTGAGTCACCTTTCTTTAATAAAAAATGTCTGATGTAATAGAAAACTAGCTACACATAGGCGAGAATATACAACATACTGGAAAATCATATGCTAGAAATCAACAAAACTAATTCGTACTGCTTCTTAATTTAAGCTCATTGAGTTTATTTTCAACTTGAGGTACGTGGGTGAGGGTATGGAGGAGGGGGAGTTCTCTGAGGCCCGCGAGGACCTGGCTGCCCTAGAGAAGGACTACGAGGAAGTTGGTGTTGATTCTGCTGATGGTGACGGAGAGTTAGAGGGAGAAGAGTACTGAAGAAGTTATATTCGACCTTCCAACACCTGCTGCCACTGTTCATCTAGCTGGAAATATATACAAACCCAGGAGTTGCTGGATTGTTGTGGGTCGCATCCTAGGGAGGACCTAAGAGTACCTTTGGGAATAAGTCACACTGATTTGGCTTTGTTGTACTATTCTGGGGTAATAACCCTCTGGGTTAATAATCCAAAATCTTCTCCTTCTCCTCTTAATGTTTTAATTAACTGGAGAAATATTTTTACATTACGGAATATACAGTGACCAAAAGTTTTAAATTATAATTACATTTAGTTTTAATATATGATCATTTCACTTTTTGTCAATATCGCATCATTGTGTGAAGCCTTCCAGGTTAACTCGCAGTTTGTGTCTTATTTGGTGGAACTGAAAATATATGATGGTACACCATCCCGAAATCACGTTTTATTTTCCCAAACAACATGTATAGCCTTAATATTTAATATATTAAATTGTGTCACGATTATCTGATTATGCAGATCTACCAGTGTGTAGATAAACAAAATATATACTCCGTGAGGTGTGTGTATCTATCTATAGGTAGGTAGGTAGGTACGTAGATACACACACACACAGAGGCCACTTTATTAGGTACATCTGTACACCTACTCGTTAATGCAAATATCTAATCAGGCAATCATATGGCAGCACCTCAGTGCCTAAAAGCATGTAAACATGGTTAAGAGGTTCAGTTATTGTTCAGATCAAACATCAGAATGAGGATTTTGATCATACAATGATTGTTGGTGCTAAATAGTGTGTTGAGTATCTTACAAACTGCTGATCTCCTGGGATTTTCATGCACAAGAGTCTCTACAGCTTACAGAGAATGGTGCGAAAAATACAAAACATTCAGTGAGTGGCAGTTCTGTGGGTGAAAAAGCCTTGTTAATTACAAAGGTAAGAGGAGACTGGTCAAACTGATTCAAGCCGACAGAAGGTGACAGTATCTCAACCACGTGTTACAACAGTGGTATGCAGAAAAGCATCTCTGAACACACAACACATCAAACCTTGAAGTGGATGGGATACAGCAGCAGAAAGGCACACCGGGTTCCATTCTAATCAGCTAAGAACAGGAGACTGATGCTAGAGAGGGCAGAGGCTCACTATAACTGGGCACCGGAAGACTGGAAAAACGTCGCCTGGTCTGACGAATCGCAATTTCTGCTGCGACGTGCAGATGGCAGGGTCAGAATTTGATGTAAACTACCTGAATCCATGGATCCACCCTGCCTTGTGTCAACGGTTCAGACTGGTGGTGGTGGTGTAATGGTGTGGGGAATATTTTCCTGGCACACATCAAGCCCCATAATGTAAATTGAGCATCGATTAAATGTCATAGTTTACCCATCTTTCAGTGGCTACATCCAGCAGGATAACACGCCATGTCACGAAACTTGTCATCTCAAGCTGGCTCCACGAACATGACAGTGAGTTCAGTGTACTGCAGTGGCCTCCCCAGTCGCAAGATCTCAGTCCAACAATACTTTTGAGATGTGACGAAACGAGATTTGAAGCATGAACGTGCAGCAGACAAATCATCAGCAACTGCGTGAGGTTATCATGTCAACATGGACCAGAATCTCTTTGGAATGTTTCCAGCACCTTATTGAAGCCAAGTCAGGAAGAATTCAGGCTGTTCCGGGGGCAAACGGGAAGCCCTACCAAGTACTAGAAGGGTGTACCTAATAAATTGTCCGCAGAGTGTGAATATATTTATTTAATTCATTTTACTCACTCTTTTAGGAATTAAAGCTTTCTTGACTGGTGGTGAACAGGTTTCATGCAGCTTTATGACCCTAATGTAGTATACAGACTAACTATTAATCAAGATAAATAGAGGCCTTTTTCGTCATGGTTATTTAAAAACAAAAGAATAAAGTTTACAGAGAAGATCTCTGTGACAGCCTTTTATCATTAGCATCTACCGGTGTGTACCCACCTCTTTGTGGTTGCAGGGGTCGATTCATAGCTCCTGGCCCCTCCTCTTCACTGATCTCTACCAGGTCCTCTCTCTCCCTGCTCCATGAGCTTTATCAAACCTCGTCTTAAAACTATGTATGGTTCCTGCCTCCACTACGTCACTTGCCAGACTATTCCACTTCCTGACAACTCTATGACTAAAGAAATGCTTCCTAACATCCCTTTGACTCATCTGAGTCTTCAGCTTCCAATTGTGACCTCTTGTTTGTGTCCCATCTCTGGAACATCCTGTCTTTGTCCACCTTGTCAGTTCCTCGCAGTATTTTATATGCAGTTATCATGTTAATCTCCAGGGTTTGTTACCTGGACCTCAGCAATGAGAGTGGCTGAACATCAAAATGGTATACAATACCGACAGGTTGTTAGGTAAGACACATATGCAACAGTTAGACAACTTTATTCCGAAACGTTTCGCCTACACAGTAGGCTTCTTCAGTCGAATACAGAAAATAGGCAGGAACAGTAGAGATGTGAAGACGATGTAATCAGTCCATCACCCTTGTAGTCGTAGAATTTGAGGTTGTCAGTCCCTCGGCCTGGAGAAGTTCAGTTCCATAGTCAGGAACTATCTGAAGATCAAGCGACAGTGCGGAGACTTAAATACTGTCGGAAGGAGAGGTGCATAGTAGTAGTAGTAGTAGTAGTAGTAGTAGTAGTAGTAGTAGTAGTAGTAGTAGTAGTAGTAGTAGTAGTGAGAATGTAACCACTGATAGGTCATGTCCCTCTCAGATCCAACACTTCTCACTTGAAAAGCTTGTCCAAGGTGTTTTCTGTACCAAGATGCCACGTGTTGCAGTGTCTGACAAGATGAACATCAAAATGGTATACAATACCACTATGCACCTCTCCTTCCGACAGTATTTAAGTCTCCGCACTGTCGCTTGATCTTCAGATAGTTCCTGACTATGGAACTGAACTTCTCCAGGCCGAGGGACTGACAACCTCAAATTCTACGACTACAAGGGTGATGGACTGATTACATCGTCTTCACATCTCTACTGTTCCTGCCTATTTTCTGTATTCGACTGAAGAAGCCTACTGTGTAGGCGAAACGTTTCAGAATAAAGTTGTCTAACTGTTGCATATGTGTCTTACCTAACAATGAGAGTGGCTACTCTCACCGCTGGGCAACGGCGACCAAACAACTCTATACAATGCAAGAACTAGACATGCCAGATAGAGAACATCCTATACAAGTTGTAAATACCACGGATTATATCATCAATACTCCTTCTCACAGGACTCAAAGAATGACTCTCCCACAGAGGCTCCGTTGTTTTATTCATAAAGATGATTATCATCGACCAATGATATTGAGCAACCTCCCTGATGAAGATGATTGGGTAACACCAGAACCCTTCTATGTTTACTGAGAAATCATCGCCCCCAATTAGGGAGACATCTTATATAACATTCTACTGTAGAAATTATACTGTATTTACTATGGCGGGACACCACCTGTAAGAAGCTGGCCAGGAAATTATTGCCTTCATTGTCACTTAAATATCCGTTGTGCAATCGCAAAAAAAAGGCAATTGCAACTTGTATATTTACTACCAATTCAGAGTCATGTACTTATATATCTGTTATATCTATGTGACTCTGATGGGTTAGTATTATACCCCTTTAAAAATATCTTATTATCTCACATACACTTTTTAAATTACACCAAAGTGGTTGGGCCACTTACCTTTTATATCCTACCTCTCTCCCCCCTCCCACTCTTTTCCAATATTTCTATCCTTACCCATCCTTCTTCCTTACCCATCTTACCAAAGCTCTGGTCATAAGAAGAAGTTATCATGTCGTCTTTAACTCTAATGTCCTCCAGTGTCGTCAGGCCGATTTCCCTTAACCTTTCTTAGTAGGACAGTCCCTTTAGCTCTGGGACTAGTCTTGTTGCAAACTTTTGCACTTTCTCTAATTTCGTGACGTGCTTGACCAGGTATGGATTCCAAACTGGTGCAGCATACTTCAATATGGGCCTGACGTACATGGTGTACAGATTTTTGAGTCCTTACTGAGGTATCGGAACGCTATTCTTAGGTTTGCCAGGCGCCCATATGATAAAACAGCTATCTGGTTAATGTGCGCCTCAGATGTGCTCGGTATTATACTCACCCCAAGGTCTTTCTCCTTGAACGAGGTTTGCAGTCTTTGGCCACCTAGACTATACTCTATCTGCGGTCTTCTTTGCCCTTCCCCGATCTTCATGACTTTGCATTTGGTGAGGTTAAATTCCAGGAGTCATGCACCATCACAGGTGATCATGCACCATCACAGGTGATCATGCACCATCACAGGTGGTCATGCACCAACACAGGTGGTCATGCACCATCACAGGTGATCATGCACCATCACAGGTGGCCATGCACCATCACAGGTGGTCATGCACCATCACAGGTAGTCATGCACCATCACAGGTGGTCATGCACCATCACAGGTGGTCATTCACCATCACAGGTGGTCATGCACCATCACAGGTGGTCATGCACCATCACAGGTGGTCATGCACCATCACAGGTGGTCATGCACCATCACAGGTGGTCATGCACCATCACAGGTGGTCATGCACCATCACAGGTGGTCATGATGGGTCGAGTCTTAGCTCCTGGCCCCGCCTCTTCACCGGTTGCTACTGGGCCCTCTCTCTCCCCGCTTCATGAGCTTTATCAAACCTCGTCTTAAAACTGTGTATGGTTCCTGCCTCCACTACGTCATTTTCTAGGCTATTCCACTGCCTTACAACTCTATGACTGAAGAAATACTTCCTAATATCTCTCTGACTCATTTGTGTCTTCAACTTCCAATTGTGGCCTCTTGTTTCTGTGTCCCCTCCCTGGAACATCCTGTCTTTGTCCACCTTGTCTATTCCACGCAGTATTTTATATGTCGTTATCATGTCTCCCCTGACCCTCCTGTCCTCCAGTGTCGTCAGGCCGATTTCCCTTAATCTTTCTTCATAGGACATTCCCCTTAGCTCTGGAACTAACCTTGTGGCAAACCTTTGTACTTTCTCTAGTTTCTTGACGTGCTTTATCAAATGCGGGTTCCAAACAGGTGCTGCATACTCCAGTATGGGCCTGATATACACGGTGTACAGTGTCTTGAACGATTCCTTACTAAGGTATCGGAATGCTGTTCTCAGGTTTGCCAGGCGCCCATATGCTGCAGCAGTTATCTGGTTGATGTGTGCTTCCGGAGACATGCTCGGTGTTATACTCACCCCAAGATCTTTCTCCTTGAGTGAGGTTTGCAGTCTTTGGCCACCTAGCCTATACTCGGTCTGTGGTCTTCTGTGCCCCTCCCCTATCTTCATGACTTTGCATTTGGCAGGATTAAATTCGAGAAGCCATTTGCTGGACCAGGTGTCCAGTCTGTCCAGGTCTCTTTGAAGTCCTGCCTGGTCCTCATCAGATTTAATTCTTCTCATTAACTTCACATCATCTGCAAACAGGGACACTTCTGAGTCTAACCCTTCCATCATGTCGTTCACATATACCAAAAATAGCACTGGTCCTAGGACCGACCCCTGTGGGACCCCGCTCGTCACAGGTGCCCACTGTGATACATCATTACGTACCATGACTCGTTGTTGTCTCCCTGTCAGGTATTCTCTGATCCATTGCAGTGCCCTTCCTGTTATATGTGGTCATGCACCATCACAGGTGGTCATGCACCATCACAGGTGGTCATGCACCATCACAGGTAGTCATGCACCATCACAGGTGGTCATGCACCATCACAGGTGGTCATGCACCATCACAGGTGGTCATGCACCATCACAGGTGGTCATGCACCATCACAGGTAGTCATGCACCATCACAGGTGGTCATGCACCATCACAGGTGGTCATGCACCATCACAGGTAGTCATGCACCATCACAGGTGGTCATGCACCATCAAAGGTGGTTATGCACCATCACAGGTGGTCATGCACCATCACAGGTAGTCATGCACCATCACAGGTGGTCATGCACCATCACAGGTAGTCATGCACCATCACAGGTGGTCATGCACCATCACAGGTGGTCATGCACCATCACAGGTGGTCATGCACCATCACAGGTGGTCATGCACCATCACAGGTAGTCATGCACCATCACAGGTGGTCATGCACCATCACAGGTGGTCATGCACCATCACAGGTAGTCATGCACCATCACAGGTGGTCATGCACCATCACAGGTGGTCATTCACCATCACAGGTAGTCATGCACCATCACAGGTGGTCATGCACCATCACAGGTGGTCATGCACCATCACAGGTGGTCATGCACCATCACAGGTGGTCATGCACCATCACAGGTGGTCATGCACCATCACAGGTGGTCATGCACCATCACAGGTGGTCATGCACCATCACAGGTGGTCATGCACCATCACAGGTGGTCATGCACCATCACAGGTGGTCATGCACCATCACAGGTGGTCATGCACCATCACAGGTGGTCATGCACCATCACAGGTGGTCATGCACCATCACAGGTGGTCATGCACCATCACAGGTGGTCATGCACCATCACAGGTGGTCATGCACCATCACAGGTGGTCATGCACCATCACAGGTGGTCATGCACCATCACAGTCATACATTATTCTCAACACTGAACGAAAAAGAAACAAAATCTTATATTTTTCTCTAACTTCATTCCATCACTGACGTCAGTAACTCAAAATTCCATTCTGTCTCTGACGTCAAGGACTCAAAAATTCCACATACTAGCTGACGTCACAAATTTTTAAATTGAATTGTTGGGACACCATATGAACTGTGACTTACCGCGGGTCGTCAACCAAACAAGTTAATATAGAAAGATGTCATCGAAGACATCTCTGGGGAATCATGTTATGGGAATCTCGCATAGATTTAGCATTGTTAAATATGAACTATTCTTGCAATATGAATTATATTTGCTTTAACACACCAAGATAGAATGACCCGACAAAAATCGAGAAAACCTGCATAATTCAGATAAGTCTCTGAAGTCTGAACGGCAACATGTGCACTCGTCCTCCTCCTCAGAGTTCAGCAACTCCACTTGCCCACCTTCAGGACTCGTGTTTGGGCTACATGACATTGTACATATTTTATGAAGAAATGATAGATGCAGGCTTTAGAGGTCAATACTGTAAGTGGTATAATATAAAGTGTGCACAGTCCGTGAGAATTTTTCTCAGAGTAGCAACCCGCCCAGTGATTAACCACAGTACATCACCTCTCCTTCAAAGGACCTTCTTAACAGCATCATAAATGGACATATTTTTAGACTGGGTTTGGGTTGTGTAGGTGCCAATTTGCCAGTTTTATATAATTATCAAACTGGACTTTTCTTCTAGGATTGCAGAGAATTTTAAATAGAAAACAACTGCAAACAAGAAAACCTAGAAATATTGAAACCTACTTACTGTTTTCAGTGTTGTAGCCGCATGTATTGAACTGAAGAAGGTTGCTGCCCACGACACACACACCGTAAAGATCCCCAAGTGTCTTATTTATCAACTTGTTAATATTGTATACCATTTATAATAGAATACAAGGGAATGAAACAGCAAGACTGAACTTGGAATAAACAAACATGATTGAACCTGGTTATCTCTCATTCCCTTCTCACCAGTTCTTTTATCTCTCCTTACTTTCTCACCAGTTCCCTTATCTCTCCTTCCTTTCTCACCAGTTCCCTTATCTCTCCTTCCTTTCTCACCAGTTCTACTAAGTATTCAAGACACAGGGTGTACACTCACTGGCTGCTGGTGACACTCTCTCGTTTAATTTTCTTAAAAGAACTAGTGAGAAGGGAAGATTACATAAATAATTATCAAGAAAAAAAAACGGAACACTATGCAGCGATAAGAGATTATGTAAACAGATGGTTAAAGAACACACGATACGATTGCAAGACCAGCAGTGTACCGGGTGGCCCAGCCGTGTACCGGGTGGCCCAGCAGTGTACCGAGTGGCCCAGCCGTGTACCGAGTGGCCCAGCCGTGTACCGAGTGGCCCAGCCGTGTACCGAGTGGCCCAGCCGTGTACCGAGTGGCCCAGCCGTGTACCGGGTGGCCCAGCCGTGTACCGGGTGGCCCAGCAGTGTACCGAGTGGCCCAGCCGTGTACCGGGTGGCCCAGCCGTGTACCGGGTGGCCCAGCAGTGTACCGGGTGGCCCAGCCGTGTACCGGGTGGCCCAGCAGTGTACCGGGTGGCCCAGCCGTGTACCGAGTGGCCTAGCCATGTACCGAGTGGCCCAGCCGTGTACCGGGTGGCCCAGCCGTGTGCTGGGTGGTCCAGCCGTGTACCGGATTGTCCAGCCGTGTACCGGGTTGTCCCCCCCCCACACACATGCGAGCGAAAGAGAGAATATGAAGCAGTTTTTGTAGTATAAGTATGTGTAAAAAATGAAAGAAGGTAGAGGAAGTTTGTTGGATGTAAAGTGCATACTTATGACGGCTCAAATTTACGATTATATAAAATATCAGCAGGGAAGGGGGGAAGGGGGGAAGGCAGGGGGATGGGCTGGGAAGGTGGGGGGTTGGGGAGGTGGGGGTTGTGAAGGTAGGGGTTAGGAAGGTAGTGGTTGGGAAGGTGGGGGCTGGGTAGGGAGGGGCTGTGTTGATGGGACTGGACCAGGGACTGTGTCACAAGAGGTGGAAGCAGCAGGATGCGATAACTGCTATAGACAGAGGCAACAAACACATGTTTCCTGTCTGCAGGCAAGCACATGTCACCCCCACTTGTCTCATTGTTGCCTGAGTGATATACTGCCATCCATCTCTGATTGATCCGTGGCTGCCACCCATCTCTGATTGATCCGTGACTGCCACCCATATCTGACTGATCCGTGGCTGCCACCCATCTCTGATTGATCCGTGGCTGCCACCCATCTCTGATTGATCCGTGGCTGCCACCCATCTCTGATTGATCCGTGGCTGCCACCCATCTCTGATTGATCCGTGGCTGCCACCCATCTCTGATTGATCCGTGGCTGCCACCCATCTCTGATTGATCCGTGGCTGCCACCCATCTCTGATTGATCCGTGGCTGCCACCCATCTCTGATTGATCCGTGGCTGCCACCCATCTCTGATTGATCCGTGGCTGCCACCCATCTCTGATTGATCCGTGGCTGCCACCCATCTCTGATTGATCCGTGACTGCCACCCATATCTGACTGATCCGTGGCTGCCACCCATCTCTGATTGATCCGTGGCTGCCACCCATCTCTGATTGATCCGTGGCTGCCACCCATCTCTGATTGATCCGTGGCTGCCATCCATCTCTGAGTGATCCAGAGTTGGTTAATTGTCATTATTATAATGTTTCACAATACCAGAAAGTAGAGAAGACACACATGCAACAGTTAATAATAATAATAATAATAATAATAATAATAATAATAATAATAATAATAATAATAACATCTTTATTTCTACAATTACATGATTCAACTTATACAGACCATAGCTGACACCAGTGACATACTACTGTATAGAAAGCCTCTGGTTATACAGAACATTTCGGGCAACTTAGGTTTTTGTCCCCAGGATGCGACCTATACACCAGTCGACTAACACCCCGGTACCTACTTGCTGCTAGGTGAACAGTGACAGCAAGTGTCTTAGGGAAACAGACTCTAATGTTTCCACCCGTAAAGGGGTTCGAACCACGGACTTCAGCGTGTGAGCTGTGCCTCGTGTCTTAACCACCTACATCAATGTAACTACGGCAATTTGTGTGTCGTGTAGTAATTAAGACTTCCGTGAGCATCCAAAGTATTCAAATTACGCACGCACGCGCACTTGTAAACACACGCACGACCGCAGACGGAGTACGGTCTAGGGGGCTAGAGACTACAAACCTCACTCAAGGAAAAAGATCTTGGGGTGAGTATAACACCAGGCACATCTGAAGCGCACATCAACCAAATAACTGCTGCAGCATATGGGCGCCTAGCTAACCTCAGAACAGCTTTCCGACATCTTAATAAGGAATCGTTCAGGACCCTGTACACCGTGTACGTTAGGCCCATGTTGGAGTATGCGGCACCAGTTTGGAACCCACACCTAGCCAAGCACGTAAAGAAACTAGAGAAAGTTCAAAGGTTTGCAACAAGACTAGTCCCAGAGCTAAGAGGTATGTCCTACTAAGAGAGGCTAAGGGAAATCAACCTGACGACACTAGAGGACAGGAGAGATAGGGGGACATGATAACGACATACAAAATACTGAGAGGAATTGACAAGGTGGACAGACAGGATGTTCCAGAGATGGGACACAGTAACAAGGGGACACAGTGGGAAGTTGAAGACACGGATGAATCACAGGGATGTTAGGAAGTATTTCTTCAGCCACAGAGTAGTCAGGAAGTGGAATAGTTTGGGAAGCGATGTAGTGGAGGCAGGATCCATACATAGCTTTAAGCAGAGGTATGATAAAGCTCACGGTTCAGGGAGAATGACCTGGTAGCGACCAGTGAAGAGGCGGGGCCAGGAGCGTGGACTCGACCTCTGCAACCTCAACTAGGTGAGTACAACTAGGTGAGTACACGCACACGTACGCACACACACACACACACACACACACACACACACACACACACACACACACACACACACACACACACACACACACACACACACACACACATACAGCTGACCCGAAACTGCTGTTTAGCCACATTAGGAGGAAGACAACAGTCAAAGACCAGGTGATCAGGCTGAGGAAAGACGGTGGGGAACTCACAAGAAACGATCAAGATGTATGTGAGGAGCTCAACATGAGATTTAAGGAAGTATTTACAGTGGAGACAGGAAGGTCTCTGGGAGGACAGAACAGAACGGGACACCAACAAGGAATATACCAACAAGTGTTGGATGACATACATACAACTGAGGAGGAGGTGAAGAAGCTGCTAAGGGACCTTGATACCTCAAAGGCAATGGGACCGAACAGCGGGTTCTTAGAGAGGGAGTTAATATGCTGTGTGTGCCATTAACCACAATCTTCAACACATCCCTTGAAACTGGGCAACTACATGAGGTATGGAAGAAGGCAAATGTAGTAACCATTTTTAAAAAAGGAGACAGAAAAGAGGCTCTAAACTACAGACCAGTGTCACTGAAGTGTATAGTATGCAAAGTCATGGAGAAGAATATCAAGAGGAGAGTGGTGGAGCGCCTGGAATGGAACTAGAGTATAAACGCCAACCAGCACGGATTTATGGAAGGCAAATCCTGTGTCACAAACCTTCTGGAATTTTCTGATAAAGTAACAGAAGACACGAAAGAGAGGGGTGGTTTGATTGCATCTTCTTGGACTGCAAGAAGGCTTTTGACCTTTGACAGTTTCTCACAAGAGATTAGTGCAGAAGCTAGAAGATTAGGCTCGTATAACAGGAAGGGTACTGCAATGGATCAAAGAATACCTGACAGGGAGGCAACAACGAGTCATGGTACGTGATGAGGTATCACAGTGGGCACCTGTGACGAGCAGGGTCCCACAGGGGTCGGTCCTAGGATCAGTGCTATTTTTGGTATGGGAATGACATGATGGAAGGGTTAGACTCAGAAGTGTCCCTGTTTGCAGATGATGTGAAGTTAATGAGGAGAATTAAATTAGATGAGTATCAGGCAGGACTTCAAAGAGACCTGGACACACTGGACACCTGGTCCAGCAACTGGCTTCTCGAATTTAACCCCGCCAAATGCAAAGTCATGAAGATCGGGGAAGGACACAGAAGACCGCAGACAGAGTATAGGCTAGGTGGCCAAAGGCTGCAAACCTCGCTCAAGGAGAAAGATCTTGGGGTGAGTATAACACCGAGCACGTCTCCGGAAGCACACATTAACCAGATAACTGCTGCAGCATATGGGCTCCTGGCAAACCAGAGAACAGCGTTCCGATACCTTAGTAAGGAATCGTTCAAGACACTGAACACTGTGTACGTCAGGCCCATACTGGAGTGTGCAGCACCTGTTTGGAACCCACACTTAATCAAGCACGTCAAGAAATTAGAGAAAGTGCAAAGGTTTGCAACAAGGTTCGTTCCAGAGCTAAGGGAAATGTCCTATGAAGAAAGGCTAAGGGTTAGGGGAGACATGATAACGACATACAAAATACTGCGTGGAATAGACAAGGTGGACAGAGACAGGATGTTCCAGAGAGGGGACACAGAAACAAGGGGTCACAATTGGTAGTTGAAGACCCAGATGAGTCAAAGAGATGTTAGGAAGTATTTCTTCAGTCATAGAGAAGTCAGGAAGTGGAATAGCCTAGCAAGTGAAGTAGTGGAGGCAGGAACCATACATAGCTTTAAGATGAGGTATGATAAAGCTCATGGAGCAGGGAGAGAGAGGACCTAATAGCACTCGGTGAAGAAGCTGGGCCAGGAGCTGAGTCTCGACCCCTGCAACCACAATTAGGTGAGTACAATTAGGTTTGTACACATCCACACACCCACCCACCCACACACACACACACACACACACGCACACAGACACACACACACACACACACACACACACACACACACACACAGCAGTAGGCCTGAGGGAGTAGCGCCGCCATAACAGGCTGGGTGTCATCACAAATAAGTAGTGTACTTACCAAAAGTGAAGTGTAAATTATAAAAGTAGCAGTATACAAGTAATAAGTGTGGTAAATGAGGACTCAAAAGGGCAACGAGTTAAAAATAGCGAAGAAGCCAGCGGCGGAAGGGCGAGGTGCACGAGTCATCGTACAGCAAGCATCGTACAGCGAGCATCGTACATCAGGCATCTGGATGGACGTCCCCTCTGACCAGTAACGTACAAATCACCTGTTTTGTGGTTGGTGGGGAGTCTGAGTGATAGAGCCGGCCCAGCGGTCACTGGTAACTCGATATCTAAACCCTGCTCCAGAGCGATTATCATACACACAACACCTAGCAGTAGTAGGAAGATAAACTTTGTAGGAGTAAGGATTAAGCAGGAGGATTAAGTCGTGGCTAATGGGACTACAGCCCTGACAACAGTTTCGAGAGATAATGGTCTAGGACACAAAGACAGTACAATCTGAGAAGCAAGTACTGGGTACACATGTAGTAAAAAGGTAGTACATAACTAGGTGAAAGAATGACTTGTTAACACACGCTAGTATTATAATTATTAGAACTACTTTCAGTGTTAATGGTATCTCATTAGTATAACGGATACACAGAAGTGAATTGTATTTCTGGGACATATAAACAACTGACGTGCTCACACACACACACACGCGCGCACACACATACACACTCGGGGCCAGGAGATGGGTCTCGACCCCTGAAACCACAACTAGGTGAGTACACACAGCTGATCCTTGGAATTTGACCGCCTCCCCCACAGACCTCTTACCTTTCCCCTCCCTCGCGTTTCTCCCTCTCAATACCCTCTTTCCCTCCTTTCTCCCTCTCTCTCTTTCTCTCCCTCTCCCTCTCTTTCTCCCTCTCTCTACCCTTTCTCTCCCCCTCACATTTCTCTCTCTCCCCCTTGGTCTTATCCCTCACCCCCATACTCTCTCCTCTCTCTCCCTCTTTCTACCCTTTCTCTCTCCTCTCTCTCCCTCTTTCTACCCTTTCTCTCTCTCCCCCACACCCTCTCCCTCCTCTACACATGTACTAAAAGGTAGTACATAACTGGGTGAAAGAATGACTTGTTAACACACGCTAGTATTATAATTAGAACTACTCTCAGTGTTAGTGGTATCTCATTAGTATTACGGATACACAGAAGTGAATTGTATTTCTGGGACATATAAACAACTGACGTGCTCACACACACACACACGCGCGCACACACATACACACTCGGGGCCAGGAGCTGGGTCTCGACCCCGAAACCACAACTAGGTGAGTACACACAGCTGATCCTTGGAATTTGACTGCCTCCCCCACAGACCTCTTACCTTTCCCCTCCCTCGCGTTTCTCCCTCTCAATACCCTCTTTCCCTCCTTTCTCCCTCTCTCTCTTTCTCTCCCTCTCCCTCTCTTTCTCCCTCTCTCTACCCTTTCTCTCCCCCTCACATTTCTCTCTCTCCCCCTTGGTCTTATCCCTCACCCCCATACTCTCTCCTCTCTCTCCCTCTTTCTACCCTTTCTCTCTCCTCTCTCTCCCTCTTTCTACCCTTTCTCTCTCTCCCCCACACCCTCTCCCTCCTCTACACATGTACTAAAAGGTAGTACATAACTGGGTGAAAGAATGACTTGTTAAC
This sequence comes from Cherax quadricarinatus, assembly GCF_038502225.1. Lineage (NCBI taxonomy): Eukaryota > Metazoa > Arthropoda > Malacostraca > Decapoda > Parastacidae > Cherax > Cherax quadricarinatus. Next base: position 15,055,721 of record NC_091303.1, on the reverse strand, counting down.
ACACGCTAGTATTATAATTAGAACTACTCTCAGTGTTAGTGGTATCTCATTAGTATTACGGATACACAGAAGTGAATTGTATTTCTGGGACATATAAACAACTGACGTGCTCACACACACACACACGCGCGCACACACATACACACTCGGGGCCAGGAGCTGGGTCTCGACCCCGAAACCACAACTAGGTGAGTACACACAGCTGATCCTTGGAATTTGACTGCCTCCCCCACAGACCTCTTACCTTTTCCCTCCCTCGCGTTTCTCTCTCTCATAGCCTTCTTCTCTCCTTTCTCCCTCTCTCTCTCTTTCTCTCCCTCTCCCTCTCTTTCTCCCTCTCTCTACCCTTTCTCTCCCCCCTCACATTTCTCTCCCTCCCCCTTGGTCTTATCCCTCACCCCCATACTCTCTCCTCTCTCTCCCTCTTTCTACCCTTTCTCTCTCCTCTCTTTCCCTCTTTCTACCCTCTCTCTCTCTCCCCCACACCCTCTCCCTCCTCTAGCCTTCTGTCTGTGGTAATAAATAAAAAAAAAAAAAAAAAAAAAAAAAAAAAAAAAAAAAAAAAAAAAAAAATGGGTGGCCTTAGAGGACGGAAACCCAGAGATCTGGTGGACGAACCAGGGAGGAAAGACTGGGAGCTAGAGCTCCAAAAAAGGGAGGAAGAGTGGGGAAGGAAGATAGTAGAGCTTGGTAAGAAAATGGAGGAGCGGATAGCTGAAGAGTGCAGGAAGTGGGAAGTACAGGTCTTAGCAGCAGAAGCTAGGATACAGTGCTTAGAAGAGAAACTGCAAAGCCTGAAACAGATTAGAGAGACAAATGACAATTCAGGTGTGACATCAGGAAATTCAAAGTCAGGCGCAGACAAGGGGTTGGTAAGCAACAACGGAGACATGCCGAACATGAAGGCCCTATCAGACCCACGTGGGGCCAGGGAAAAGACGACGAGCACACTAAGATCAAACGACAGGTCCGAAGACAATGAAGGTATGCTATATGCAGAGATTCTAACAGCCAACTGCAGTAGCAAGGGACAGCTGGTCAGGAAAGACAGTCCACTGAGAATAGAAGTTTCAGATATGACAGGGACTGAAGGCAAGAACATGTCAATGGAAGGAAATAAAATGCCTCAGAGGATGCAGATGGAGACTCAGTGGGAGGAGGAAAGGGCGAGGTCAGTTTTTGTGTACGGGCTCCAAGAAGCCAAGGGGGCCAACTTTGAAGAAATAAAACAGGAGGAGAAAAAAATGATTGAAGGCATCATGAAAACAATAGGGGAGGGCAATATGACCCAGGTGACAAATTTTCAGAGAATTGGGTGGTTTGCGAGTGGAAGGATACGGCCTGTCAGAGTAACTTTCAAGGAAGAATCAGTTCGAACCAGGATTCTGCAAGAGAAAGCAAGACTGAGGGACAAAGAGGGGTACCAGAGAGTATACCTCGACCGCGACAGAACACAAGAAGAAAGGACTACACTGAAAGAGAGGGTACAGAGACGCAAGGAGGAACGAGAAGCAATGAAAATGAGCAGGACCCAGACACAGGAGGAAGGGCAAACACACCCCACAGAATCTCCCACCAAAAGACTCCACCCGTGATATTCCCAACGCAACTGAGCAACCTATACTACAACCCACTCACTGTTCCCTCTGCCACCAATCCCCATATCACAAACCTCACCCCAACAGCTGTCCCTTATGGGCATTCTGACCCCACCCCCATCAACACAAACCCCACCTACACCACAGCCCCATATAGGCCCCCACCAAGGCTCTCGCTCCCCCAACCCCAATATTATTGCTTGACCACAATGATAGAAAAGAAGCTAAAGGTTTGATACACAAATGCGGATGGAATAATGAATAAACATGAGGAGTGGAATGAAAGAATCAGTGAAAAATCCCCAGACATCATAGCAGTCACAGAAACAAAACTCGCTGAGACAATAACAGACACAATCTTCCCAACAGGATATCAGATCCTGAGGAAAGATAGAAGGAGTAGAGGGGGAGGAGGGGTTGCACTGCTCATAAAACACCGATGGGGATTTGAGGAAATGGAAGGCATGGACATGATTGGAGAAAGAGACTACATTGTAGGTACAATTCAGTCTGGAGAACATAAAGTAGTCATTGGAGTGATGTATAACCCACCACAGAACTGCAGGAGGCCAAGAGAGGAGTACGAAGAAAACAACAGGGTGATGGTGGACACACTGGCTGAGGTGGCAAGAAGAGCTCACTCGAGCAGAGCAAAGTTACTGGTAATGGGCGATTTCAACCACAGGGAGATCGACTGGGAAAACCTGGAGCCACATGGGGGTCCCGAAACATGGAGAGCCAAGATGATGGATGTGGTACTTGAAAACCTCATGCATCAACATGTCAGGGACACAACCAGAGAGAGAGGGGAGGATGAGCCAGCAAGACTGGATCTTGTATTCACCCTGAGCAGTTCAGACATTGAGGACATCACTTATGAGAGGCCCCTTGGAGCTAGCGATCATGTGGTTCTGAGTTTTGACTATATAGTAGAGTTACAAGTGGAGAAGGTAACAGGAACTGAAGGGGACAGGCCAAACTATAAAAGGGGAGACTACACAGGTATGAGAAACTTCCTGCAGGAGGTTCAGTGGGACAGAGAAATGGTAGGAAAATCAGTAAACGAGATGATGGAATATGTGGCAACAAAGTGCAAGGAGGCAGAGGAAAGTTTTGTTCCCAAGGGAAACGGAAATAATAGGAAGACCAAAACGAGTCCTTGGTTTACCCGAAGGTGTAGGGAGGCAAAAACTAAGTGCAACAGAGAATGGAAAAGGTACAGGAGGCATAGGACCCAGGAAAACAAGGAGATTAGTAGAAGAGCCAGAAACGAGTATGCACAGATAAGGAGGGAGGCCCAGCGACAGTATGAAAACGACATAGCATCGAAAGTCAAATCTGACCCGAAACTGCTGTATAGCCACATTAGGAGGAAGACAACAGTCAAGGACCAGGTGATAAGGCCGAGGAAAGAAGGTGGAGAACTCACAAGAAACGATCAAGAGGTATGTGAGGAGCTAAACAAGAGATTTAAGGAAGTATTTACAGTAGAGACAGGAAGGACTCTGGGGGGACAGACCAGACGGGGACACCAGCAAGGAATACACCAACAAGTGTTGGACGACATACATACAGATGAGGAGGAGGTGAAGAAACTGCTAAGGGACATCGATACCTCAAAGGCAATGGGACCAGACAACATCTCCCCGTGGGTCCTTAGAGAGGGAGCAGATATATTGTGCGTGCCACTTACCACAATCTTCAACACATCCCTGGAAACTGGGCAACTACCTGAGGTATGGAAGACGGCAAATGTAGTTCCCATTTTTAAAAAAGGAGACAGAAAAGAGGCACTAAACTATAGACCTGTGTCATTGACGTGTATAGTATGCAAAATTATGGAGAAGATTATCAGGAGGAGAGTGGTGGAGCACCTGGAACGGAACAGGAGTATAAATGCCAACCAGCACGGATTCACGGAAGGCAAATCCTGTGTCACAAACCTTCTGGAGTTTTATGATAAAATAACAGAAGTAAGACAAGAGAGGGGTGGGTTGATTGCATCTTCTTGGACTGCAAGAAGGCCTTTGACACAGTTCCTCACAAGAGATTAGTGCAGAAGCTAGAGCACCAGGCGCATATAACAGGAAGGGCACTGCAATGGATCAGAGAATACCTGACAGGGAGGCAACAACGAGTCATGGTACGTAATGATGTATCACAGTGGGCACCTGTGACGAGCGGGGTCCCACAGGGGTCGGTCCTAGGACCAGTGCTATTTTTGGTATATGTGAACGACATGACGGAAGGGTTAGACTCAGAAGTGTCCCTGTTTGCAGATGATGTGAAGTTAATGAGGAGAATTAAATCTGATGAGGACCAGGCAGGACTTCAAAGAGACCTGGACAGACTGGACACCTGGTCCAGCAAATGGCTTCTCGAATTTAATCCTGCCAAATGCAAAGTCATGAAGATGGGGGAGGGGCACAGAAGACCACAGACAGAGTATAGGCTAGGTGGCCAAAGACTGCAAACCTCACTCAAGGAGAAAGATCTTGGGGTGAGTATAACACCGAGCATGTCTCCGGAAGCACACATCAATCAGATAACTGCTGCAGCATATGGGCGCCTGGCAAACCTGAGAACAGCATTCCGATACCTTAATAAGGAATCATTCAAGACACTGTACACCGTGTATGTCAGGCCCATACTGGAGTATGCAGCACCTGTTTGGAACCCGCACTGTAAAGCACGTCAAGAAACTAGAGAAAGTACAAAGGTTTGCGACAAGGTTAAGAGCTAAGGGGAATGTCCTATCGGAAAGATTAAGGGAAATCGGCTGACCACACTGGAGGACAGGAGGGTCAGGGGAGACATGATAACGACATATAAAATACTGCGTGGAATAGACAAGGTGGACAAAGACAGGATGTTCCAGGGAGGGGACACAGAAACAAGAGGCCACAATTGGAAGTTGAACACACAAATGAGTCAGAGAGATAGTAGGAAGTATTTCTTCAGTCATAGAGTTGTAAGGCAGTGGAATAGCCTAGAAAATGACGTAGTGGAGGCAGGAACCATACACAGTTTTAAGACGAGGTTTGATAAAGCTCATGGATCGGGTAGAGAGAGGGCCTAGTAGCAACCGGTGAAGAGGCGGGGCCAGGAGCTAGGACTCGACCCCTGCAACCACAAATAGGTGAGTACAAATAGGTGAGTACACACACACACACACACACACACACACACACACACACACACACACCCACACACCCACACACACACACACACACACACACACACACACACACACACACACACACACACACACACAAACACACACACACACACACCCACACCCACACACCCACACACAACTGGCTCCTGGAGTTCAATCCCACCAAGTGCAAAGTCATGAGGATTGGGGAAGGGCAAAGAAGACCGCAGACGGAGTACAGTCTAGGGGTGCCAGAGACTACAAACATCACTCAAGGAAAAAGATCTTGGGGTGAGTATAACACCAGGCACATCTCCTGAAGCGCACATCAATCAAATAACTGCCGCAGCATATGAGCGCCTGGCAAACCTCAGAACAGCATTCCGACATCTTAATAAGGAATCGTTCAGGACCCTGTACACCGTGTACGTTAGGCCCATATTAGAGTATGCGGCACCAGTTTGGAACCCACACCTAGCCAAGCATGTAAAGAAACTAGAGAAAGTGCAAAGGTTTGCAACAAGACTAGTCCCAGAGTTAAGAGGTATGTCCTGTGAGGAGAGGTTAAGGGAAATCAACCTGACGACACTGGAGGACAGGAGAGATAGGGGGGACATGATAACGACTTACAAAATACTGAGAGGAATTGACAAGGTGGACAAAGACAGGATGTTCCAGAGACTGGGCACAGCAACACGGGGACACAGTTGGAAGCTGAAGACACAGATGAATCAAAGGGATGTTAGGAAGTATTTCTTCAGCCACAGAGTAGTCAGGAAGTGGAATAGTTTGGGAAGTGATGTAGTGGAGGCAGGATCCATACATAACTTAAAGCAGAGGTATGATAAAGCTCATGGTTCAGGGAGAGTGACCTAGTAGCGACCAGTGAAGAGGCGGGGCCAGGAGCTTGGACTCGACCCCTGCAACCTCAACTAGGTGAGTACAACTAGGTGAGTACACACACACACACACCCACACACACACACACACACACACCCACCCAACCACACCCACACACCCACACACACACACACACACACACACACACACACACACACACACACACACACACACACACACACCCACACACACACACACACACACACCCACACACACACACACACACACACACACACACACACACACACACACACACACACACACACACACACACACACACCCACACACACACACACACACACACCCACACACACACACACACACACACACACACACACACACACACACACACACACACACACACACCCACACACACACACACACACACACCCACACACACACACACACACACACACACACACACACACACACACACACACACACACACACACACACACACACACACACACACAGGGTGATGGGGAATTCACAAGAAACGACCGAGAGGTATGTCAGGAGCTTAACACAAGATTTCAAGAGGTATTTACAGTGGAAACCAGTAGGACTCCAAGAAATCAGAACAGGGGGGCACACCAGCAAGTGCTGGACGAGGTACATATAACCAAGGAGGAGGTGAAGAAGCTGCTATGCGAACTTGACACCTCAAAGGCGGTGGGACCAGACAACATCTCTCCATGGGTCCTTAAAGAGGGAGCAGAGATATTGTGTGAGCCATTAACAAAGATATTCAACACATCATTTGAAACTGGGCAACTCCCTGAGGTATGGAAAATGGCAAATGTAGTCCCAATTTTTAAAAAGGGAGACAGACATGAGGCACTAAACTACAGACCTGTATCACTAACGTGTATAGTATGCAAGGTCATGGAGAAGATCATCAGGAGGAGAGTGGTGGGGCACCTGGAAAGAAACAAGTGTATAATTGACAACCAGCACTGTTTCAGGGAAGGGAAATCCTGTGTCACAAACCTACTAGAGTTTTATGACAAGGTGACAGAAGTAAGACAAGAGAGAGAGGGGTGGATCGACTGCGTATTTTTGGACTGCAAGAAGGCCTTCGACACAGTTCCTCACAAGAGGTTACTGCAAAAGCTAGAGGACCAGGCACACATAACAGGAAAGGCACTGCAATGGATCAGAGAATATCTGACAGGGAGGCAACAACGAGTCATGGTACGCGACGAGGTGTCAGAGTGGGCGCCTGTGACAAGCAGGGTTCCACAGGGGTCAGTCCTAGGACCTGTGCTGTTCTTGGTATACGTGAACGACATAACGGAAGGGATACTCTCAGAAGTGTCCTTGTTTGCAGATGATGTGAAGTTAATGAGAAGAATCAAATCGGACGAGGATCAGGCAGGACTACAAAGAGACCTGGACAGGCTACAAGCCTGGTCCAGCAACTGGCTCCTTGAATTTAACCCTGCCAAATGCAAAGTCATGAAGATTGGGGAAGGGCAAAGAAGACCGCAGACACAATATAGTTTAGATGGCCAAAGACTGCAAACCTCACTCAAGGAAAAAGATCTGGGGGTGAGTATAACACCGAGCATATCTCCTGAGGCGCACATCAATCAGATAACTGCTGCAGCATACGGGCGCCTGGCAAACCTACGGATAGCGTTCCGATACCTCAGTAAGGATTCGTTTAAGACTCTGTATACCATCTACGTCAGGCCCATACTGGAGTATGCAGCACCAGTTTGGAATCTACACCTAGTCAAGCACGTCAAGAAATTAGAGAAAGTGCAAAGGTTTGCAACAAGACTAGTCCCAGAGCTACGGGGATTGTCCTATGAAGAAAGGTTGAGGGAAATCGGCCTGACGACACTGGAGGCCAGGAGGGTCAGGGGAGACATGATAACGACATATAAAATACTGCGCGGAATAGACGAGGTGGACAAAGACGGGATGTTCCAGAGATGGGACACAGACACAAGAGGTCACAATTGGAAGTTGAAGACTCAGATGAATCAAAGGGGTGTTAGGAAGTATTTCTTCAGTCATAGAGTAGTCAGGCCATGGAATAGCCTAGAAAGTGATGTGGTGGAGGCAGGAACCATACATAGTTTTAAGGCGAGGTATGACAGAGCTCAATTGTAGGCAAATTACTAGAGTCAATTATAGCTGAGATTATAATAAGCCATCTCGATAAGCATAGCTTGATTAATGATACTCAGCATGGATTCACAAGAGGCCGGTCTTGTCTAACTAATTTATTAACTTTCTTCAGTAAAGCTTTTGAGGCTGTTGACCACAATAAAGAATTTGATATTATTTACTTAGATTTTAGTAAGGCTTTTGATAGAGTTCCGCACCATAGACTGTTAAAGAAAGTGGCAGCTCATGGCATTGGGGGGAAAAGTGCTCTCGTGGATCGAGTCATGGCTCACTGACAGGAAGCAGAGAGTGTCCATAAATGGGGTTAAATCCGAGTGGGGATCTGTAACAAGTGGCGTTCCACAGGGATCAGTCTTGGGCCCTTTGTTGTTTATAATATATATCAATGATCTTGATGAGGGAATTACTAGTGATATGAGCAAATTCGCCTATGACACAAAGACAAGTAGGATAATTGATTCAAACGTAGATGTTATGGAACTTCAGGAGGATTTAAACAAACTCTATTCTTGGTCAGAAAAGTGGCAGATGCAGTTCAATGTAGATAAATGCAAGGTTCTGAAGCTTGGGAGTGCCCATAACCCTAGTACTTATAAGTTAAATGATGTAGAACTTAGCCATACAGATTGCGAAAAGGACTTGGGGGTTATCGTGAGCAGCAACCTTAAACCAAGACAGCAATGCCTAAGCGTACGTAATAAGGCAAATAGATTACTGGGATTTATATCAAGAAGTGTAAGCAACAGAAGTCCAGAGGTCATACTACAGCTTTATACATCATTAGTAAGGCCTCACCTAGATTATGCAGCTCAGTTCTGGTCTCCGTATTACAAAATGGACATAAATTCGTTAGAAAACATTCAGCGTAGGATGACTAAATTAATACATAGCATTAGAAATCTTCCTTATGAAGAAAGATTGAAGACTATTAAGTTACATTCACTTGTTAGACGAAGAATGAGGGGAGACCTGATCGAAGTGTATAAGTGGAAGATAGGTATTAATAAAGGGGATATTAATAAGGTCTTGAGGATGTCTCTCCAAGAGAGAACCCGCAGTAATGGATTTAAATTAGATAAGTTTAGATTTAGAAAGGACATAGGAAAGTATTGGTTTGGAAATAGGGTAGTTGATGAGTGGAACAGTCTACCTAGTTGGGTTATTGAGGCTGGGACTTTGGGTAGTTTCAAATCTAGGTTGGATAAGTACATGAGTGGGAGGGGTTGGATTTGAGTGGGACTTTCACATCAGAGCTTATTTCTTGGGTGGCATTGAAAATTGGGTTGGGCAAATGTTTTCTTAGTGGGATAAATTGTAAAGGACCTGCCTAGTATGGGCCAGCAGGCCTCCTGCAGTGTTCCTCCTTTCTTATGTTCTTATGTTCTTATGGGGCAGGGAGAGAGAGGACCTAGTAGCAATCAGCGAAGACGCGGGGCCAGGAGCTGTGACTCGACCCCTGCAACCACAAATAGGTGAGTACAAATAGGTGAGTACACACACACACACACACACACACACAAGTATCACTGAATATAAGACAACATTTCTTCACCTTAAAAGTAATGCAGAGGAACAATGACTCCAACACTGACCAAGTGGATGTGAAGATCATCACCAGCCAGGTCGAAAATATACGATACACGACTGACACTGTCGAAGATAATGATTGTGGTGGAGATGAAGGAGGGTGTGGTGGAGATGAAGGCGTGTGTGATGGAGATAAAGGAGGGTGTGGTGGAGATGAAGAAGGGTGTAGTAGAGATGAAGGAGGATGTGGTGTAGATGAAGGAGGGTGTGGTGGAGATGAAGAGTGTGTGGTGAAGATGAAGGAGGGTGTGGTGTAGAGGAAGGAGGGTATGGTGGAGAGGAAGAGTGTGTGGTGAAGATGGAGAGTGTGATGGAGAAGAGTGTGTGGTGAAGATGAAGGAGGGTGTGGTAGAGATGAAGGAGGGTGTGGTGGAGATGAAGGAGGGTGTGGTGGAGATGAAGGAGGGTGTGGTAGAGATGAAGGAGGGTGTGGTGGAGATGAAGGAGGGTGTGGTAGAGATGAAGGAGGGTGTGGTAGAGATGAAGGAGGGTGTGGTGGAGATGAAGGAGGGTGTGGTGGAGATGAAGGAGGGTGTGGTAGAGATGAAGGAGGGTGTGGTAGAGATGAAGGAGGGTGTGGTGGAGATGAAGGAGAGTGTGGCAGAGATGAAGGAGGGTGTGGTGGAGATGAGAGGAGAGGAGCTTGGGATGGGGGAGGGGGAAGAGTGACCTAGTTCAGCAGCTGTGTCACTTACACAAGGGGGTGAGACAACTTCCTGCTTAATTCTCAATACTCTTGAGGTCCTCTTGTTCAACATCCATTCCATGTGTTCAACAACCACTCCCTATGTTCATCAACCACTCCCTGTGTTCATCAACCACTCCCTGTGTTCATCAACCACTCTCCCTCCACTCCCTGTGTTCACCCTATACTCCCTGTGTTGAGTCCCACGTGAGAGGAGAGACGTAGATCTACGGTGCTGACACCTTCACACACACTAACCAGGTGACACAACTGTCTCTTGCGTCAGAGGATGAACACTGAACAGCCTAACATGGACCACCAAAGGTGGATGACTCACCAATCTGTTTTTCTCCGGTTTCCCTGCAAGTAGAAATTTAATAGGATTGTTTTCAGTCCTGAAGATCGTACAAGCACAGGCTCAGTGCGTGGGGTGAGTGGGGGAGGTATTATAATCCTAAATATCCTACAAGGACGGGTTTGGTGCTTGGGGGAAGAGTGGGGGGGAGGGAGTAGGGGAGGGAGTAGGCGGGAGTGGGAGGGAGGGAGTAGGGGGGAGGGAGTGATGGGGTTTTATTGTAATGGTGTGCATGAGCCAAGGATTGGCAGCGGCTGCCTGCTGCCCATCCATCAGCAGGGTGACCAACAGTCATGCAGGGAATGATGAGGAGGGAGGGGGAGGGAGGAGGGAGGGGGAGGGAGGAGGGAGGGGGAGGGAGGAGGGAAGGGGAGGGAGGAGGGAGGGAGGAGGGAGGGACGGAGGGAGGGGAGGGGAAAAAGACAGGAGAATTTCCGTTGCTGACCTTGTTCGTTCTCTCAGCTGGGCGACGTGCGCTGTAAATTAAGTGTACTGGATATACCAGGGTCGTGTTGACACACACACACACACACACCACAACTAGGTGAGTACACACACACACACACCACAACTAGGTGAATACACACACACACAGAGTATAGGCTAGGAGGCCAAAGACTGCAAACCCCATTCAAGGAGAAAGATCTGAGGGTGAGTATAACACCGAGCACGTCGCCGGAAGCCCACAGTTATTGAGGCTAAAACGATGTAGTTTTAAAAACAGGCTAGATAAATACATGAGTGGGTGTGGGTGGGTGTGAGTTGGACCTGACTAGTTTGTGCTGCTGGGTCTGGTGCCGTGCTACTTCCTTGAGTGGAGGTGACCAGACTGGGTGGGTCATTAGGTTAATCCGGGGGGGGACATGGACCTGCTCCGCATGGGTCAGTAGGCCTGTTGCAGTGCTCCTTCTTTCTTATGTTCTTAAATAACTGCTGCGGCATATGGGCGCCTGGCAAACCTGAGAATAGCATTCCGGTACCTCAGTAAGGAATCGTTCAAGACTCTATACACTGTGTACGTCAGGCCCATACTGGAGTTTGGAACAAACACCTGGTCAAGCACGTCAAGAAATTGGAGAAAGTGCAAAGGTTTGCAACAAGGCTAGTTCCAGAGATAAGGGGAATGTCCTACAAAGAAACGTTAAGGGAAATCGGTCTGACGACACTGGAGGACAGGAGGGTCAAGGGCGACATGATAACGGCATACAAAACACTGCGTGGAATAGATACGGTGGACCGAGACAGGATGTTCCAGAGATGGGACACATAAACAAGGGGTCACAATTGGAAGCTGAAGAATCAGATGAGCCAAAGGAATGGTAGGAAGTATTTCTTCAGCCACAGAGTTGTTAGGAAGTGGAATAGTATGGCAAGTGAAGTAGTGGAGGCAGGGACCATACATAGTTTTAAGACGAGGTACGATAAAGCACATGGAGCAGGGAGAGGGAGGACCCAGTAGCAATCAGTGAAGAGGCGGGGCCAGGAGATGAGTATCGACCCCTGCAACCACAATTAGGTGAGTACAATTAGGTGAGTACAGATGGGGAGCACAACTGTCCACAGAACCACCCACAGCATCCCCTCAACCACCCCCACTCCCAGGCACTAATACCACCACAACACCAGACAATCATTATATCTAGCCCTGTCTACCACACCCTCAGCCTGCACCAACCTCTCCTACACCCCAGAATACAGTTCTGGAAAGGAAGCTTAAAGTATGGTATACCATCTCCGATGGAGTAACAAATAAAAGTGGCGAGTGACAGGAAAGAATCACTGAGGCATCCTCGGACATCAGAGAACTCAAAGTGACAAAGCTCAGGGGGTGATTACACATGTGATCTACCTGTCTGGATATCAGATCCTGAGGAAAGACGGGAAACAGAAGGGGAGGGGGCCGAGGAGTTGTAGTGCTCATCAAAGACCAATCGAGTTTTGAGATGGGAGGACTAGTTAGTGGTGAAGCAGATGACTACACAGCAGGAACTCTTAACTGGGGGTTCAAAAGTGATGATAGCAGTGATGTACAACCCGCCACCGAACAGCAGGAGACCAAGACAAGAATACGATGAAAGCAAAAGATCAATGGTGGCCATGCTAGCCAAAGTGGCCAGAAGGGCCCACAAAAGCTGAGTAAAGTTACTCATCATGTGGGATTTCAACCACAAGGACATAGATTGGGAAAGTCTGGAGCCACATGGGGAACCAGAGCATAGAGAGCCAAGATGCTGGAGGTAGTACTGGAAAGCTTTGTGTACCGACATGTTAAGGACACAACCAGAGAGAGAGAGAAAGAAAGAAAAAGAGAGAGGAGACGACGAACCAGCAAGGTTGGACCTCGTATTCACCTTGAACAGTTCAGACATAGGGGAAATCACCCACGAAACGCCCCTCATTGCGAGCGATCATGTGGTCTTGAGTTTCGTATACACAGAGTTAACAATAAAGAGTGAAGCAGCACAAGAAGGATGAAAAAAATCTAACTTCAAAAAAGGGGACTACACATGTATGAGGCAATTCCTGTATGAGGTGCAGTGAAGAAAGAGAGCTAGAGGGGAAGATAGTAAATGAAATGATTGAACATGTGACTACTAAGTGCAGAAAGTGAGAGAAGTTCATGCCAAGGGGAAACAGAAACAACAGGAAGACTGAGCCCATGGTTTACCCAGAGGCGTGGAGAGACCACAACCAAGTGTGCTAGAGTATGGAAAAAGTATAGAAGGCAATGGACCTAGGAAAACAGGGAGTCTAGCCGAAGAGCAAGAAATGAATATGCATGGATAAAGAGAGAGGTATGAAATAGCACCAAAAGCCAAATCTGACACATAGTTGTTATACAGATACATCAGGAGGATAAGAACAGTCAAAGACCAGGTGATCAGGCTGGGCAAGGAAGCAGGAGAGCTCAGTTCAGGACTGAGGGAGGTATTCACAGTAGAGCAAGAGAGGCTTCCAGCAAACCAAGGGAGTAGGGTGCACTAGCAAGTGCTGGACACACTGCACACAGTCGAGGAGGAGGAGGAAGAAACTCCTAGGTAAACTAGATACCTCAAAGGTGGTGGGCCCAGATAACATCTCTCCTTGGGTCCTGAGAGAGAGAGCAGATGCACTATGTGTGCCATTAACAATAATCTTCAATAAATCTATTGAAACAGAGCAACTACCTGATATGTGAAGGATAGCAAACACAATTCCATTTTTTTTAAAAAATGGACAGACAGGCAGCACTAAACTACAGACCTGTGCCACTAACATGCAAAGTCATGGAGAAGGTTATCAGGAGAAGAGTGGTAGAGCACCTAGAATGGAACAGGCTCATAAATGACAATCAGCACAGTTTCAGGGAAGGAAATTCCTGCATCACAAACCTACTGGAGTTCTACGAAAAAGTAACAAAAGTAAGACAGAAGAGGGATATCCTCGGATATTCTGGAAACTGCAGCATTAGCAGACAATTACGAGATTTCTCACAAACTTGTACGTACTAAAACACAAAGAAACAAGGTAACTAAAAATTGTCCTAGAAGTTGGCAACCTAAATCAGCTGCTCATTGCCGGCCTGATGTACCTGCTACTGTAACTTCTCGTACCTTTACCAGGAAAACTCACAATCCTGAATCTGTCTCTGTGGCTAGACAGAAATCTGATATCGAGAAGAAGAAAGTTAAATGTACCTATTGTAACAGAAAAGGACATGCTAGAGAGTATTGCTATAAGTTGGAAAGAGATGCAAAAGACAGTCGTGCGGCTGGCGCCCCCACACAAGTCGTATCCTCTTCCGAGCAACAAAGGCACCAAAATCCTAGTAATACCTCTAATCCTACTGTTTTAGATAATATTACTCAGGACAGATGACTAGCGTCAGAAAGTATCTGACGAAAAGATTCGTTCAGCGATGAGTCCTTACTTTTCGAGAGATAAAGTAGGATTTGGCGAATCACATCTAACTGAGATAATTTCTTTCAGAGACACTGGCAGTTATCTCACGTTATTAAGAGAAGATGTACTGCCCATAACTGACGATACCTATTGCAAGATAGATGTATTGTTAGAAGCCTATGGTGGGGCTGTTATAAAAGTACCTCTTCACAAAGTTTATATTGAAACAAGCTATTATACTGGTTATATTTCAGTGGGTATATCCAGTGGTGTATTTCCCATCAGGTCAGTGGACTTGTTGATAGGGAACGATATCCTTCATGCTGGTATATGTAAAGAACCACTTGTGATTGATAATAACACTGATGATAATTATGCCATTGAAGCTTGTAGAGAGAAACCTATTTTATTTCCTCTCAGCGCAATTACTAGAGCTATGTCAAAGATACAACAACCATCCTTGTCTCCTGTTGAGTTAGTTGATGACAATGATTTGGGGTTGAATATGTTGTTTAGTGATGCTCTGCGCCCAGGATCATTAACACTGACTCCCCCCGGTCATCAACCTAGTCAAGACACAACTGACGTTAAATTTCTTACTCATGATGATTTAATCAAGGATCAGTTTGTTGATCAGTCACTGGAAAGACTGATATAGCAGTTACTGAAAGTGAAGCAAAGGATCTCGATAATTGTTACTATTATAGTAACGGTGTACTGATGGAGAAAAATACATGTAAGTTGTCAGCTGATAGTGTTTCCATCACAGTCAAGCATCTCGTTGTGTTACCAGTTACATTTCGTGAACAAGCCATTGATTTTGCTCACAATAGTCCCACAGGAGGACATTTGGGTGTCAAGAAGACACTCGGTAGACTGGCAAAACATTTTACTTGGCCAAAGATGAAGGAAACAGTAGCTGATCATGTGCGACGTTGCCACGTGTGTCAAGTGACAGGCAAGCCAGCGCACACACCTCCACCTGCGCCTCTCATTCCTATCACCGTGGATGGTGAACCATTCTCACGTCTTATTATAGATTGTGTTGGTCCTTTGCCTAGAACCAAACTAGGAAACCAATACTTATTTACTATTATGGACGCTGCAACACGCTATCCCGAAGCTATTCCTATGAGAAAAATTAATGCTCGTGCTATTGTGAGAGCGCTGATGAAATTTTTCTCCCAGGTTAGATTGCCACGAGAGATACAATCACTAGACGATTTTCTTAGTAACCTTGGGATTGATAAAGCTGGTGATATTAAAAACATGATTTTGCATTTCCCTGAATTGTTCAGTGATGTTCCTAAACGTTGCACTCTAGGTGTACATGACGTTGATGTACAGGGAGCATCACCCATTAAGCAATCACCATATAGGATGAGTCCAACAAAGCATAAAGCATTGAGAGAAGAGGTTGATTTTCTGTTATCTCACGGACTTATTGAACGCAGTAAAAGTCCATGGGCATCTCCCTGTATTTTAGTGCCTAAACCTGACGGTAGTTTCAGGATGTGCACTGATTACAGGAAAGTGAACTCTATCACCTTGCCTGATGGTTATCCTCTACCTCGCATTGACGACCTTATTGACCGTGTGTCAGGATCCCAGTATGTCAGCCGTTTAGATCTCTTACGAGGCTATTATCAAGTCCCGCTTACTGAACGTGCTCAAGAAATATCTGCTTTTACTGTTCAAGATGGATTGTTTAACTACCTCGTCACCCCCTTCGGCCTATGTAACGCGGCTTCTTCATTCCAACGTATAATGAACGAGTTGACCCACAACTTAGAAGGAGTAGAAGCCTACCTTGACGACTTAGTGGTGCACAGTGACGAGTGGGAACAGCACTTGACGCGTCTCAGAGCATTATTTGAGAGACTGGCGCACTACAACTTCACTGTTAACTTAGCTAAATGTAGTTTTGGTCAAGCCAAGATTACCTATCTAGGCTTTTGTATCGGCCAAGGTGAGGTTGCTCCTATTGAGGCTAAGGTTCGTGCAATTTCTGAATTTCCAGTGCCACAGGATAGGAAGGGAGTACAGAGATTCCTGGGTATGGCAGGATATTATCGCAGGTTCTGTCCAAACTTTTCTCAGATCGCAGCTCCTCTTACTGAGCTTACTAGTAGCAAAGTTCAGTTCAACTGGACTAGAGATTGTTCAGACTCGTTCAAAAGGTTGAAGCACTTGCTATTCTCTGCTCCTGTGTTGAAAAGTCCTAATTTCAATCTTCCCTTCTTTTTACATATAGATGCGAGTGGCTATGTAGTGGGTGCTGTGCTGCTCCAACAGTCAACATCCACTGACATTCTCCATCCTATATGTTACTATTCATCTAAGCTTAAACGACACCAGAAAAATTATGCCACTATTGAGAAAGAGGCTCTAGCTCTGGTGGTGTCCTTGGAACATTTTGACGTGTATTTGGGCACTTCCCCATTTAAAATTAACGTTTTTTCAGACCACAATCCACTCACTTATATTAACACTATGAAAAGTAAAAATGCTAGGATCATGAGGTGGGCCCTCAGAATCCAACCTTATTCTATTAGTATAAAACACATAAGTGGTCATTGTAATGTAATTGCTGACGCTCTGTCACGTCCTTAATAATTATCAGTTACATTAAATTAACGTAATTTTATGCCCAAATACCTTTTGTTACTTGCTATGTCAAATTCAGTAAAGTAACGTAATCCCTCCAGCCCATATTAACTATGTATACTCATGTCATGTCTAATTATTATATTTATATATTCACAGTATTGTTGTGTGAGGAGGAAACAAACTGAGTGATGAGTGGGTAGTGTGGTGTGGGCAATGTTACTGCTTGGCGGAACACTGTCCTGCCGCAGACCCCCCCCCCGTTCACTACACACCTTAAGCTGTTTCATACTCAGATGTTCATACTGCTTCGCATTCCACAACCACTACTTAAGAGTGGAATACAGTCTCCTCTACTATGATTGAGCCTCAAAGTGCCCTGCTCATCTACGCTATCCTGTCTCTACATTGATGTACATAACCACGAGTATGCAGAGATACAATACTGTGTACTGCCCTAGTACTAGGGGCATATCCTAGTGACGGACGCTGTGAAATTGTAGAGGTGCTTGGCACAAGAGACTGATTAATATTTATATTAAATTGTATTGATATGAGTAATCAGTAATAATGTGAAAGACATTAATGCAACTCCTAGTGCGACCGTCTGTCGTGTTGGGGGGGGGGGTGTTGCAACCCCTGAATGGGTTTCAATGATTATTATGTATATATATAATTATTACCTTTTCATTTAATTTTATATTGCTTATATTTGCGATAATAGCTAAATCGTAAATGTATTGCTTTATATTGTTATTTGACATAGTTTCCTTTGTTAGGTAGGATGTAACATATTATGTGCTCAGTTCAATTCTTGATTGTCTAACTACTGTAATTATCGCTGTTTGCTAGTTATATTGCCGGCTTCTTGCTGGGCGACTGCTGTCCACGGAGCTATCACGTGATCGAGGGGGGGGGTGTCCTCACCTCGCCTGAAGTATTCAGTCTGCTCTAGACTCGCTTGGTGGTCGGACAGATTGTCTGTCTCATTATTCTTGTTAGTTCTGTAGAACTCTGTTCACAGAACATTGTATAGACTTGGTGATTTTCGACGTTGTACTGAGGTTGTGTGTCTCATAGACACTCTGAGCATCTCAGGTCCTGAACTATAGCTTCTGACTTAATTTGTACTGGTTTCTGTGTATTATCACAGTCGGGGATTTTATGCTGAACTTAGATTCAGTAGTATGCGAGTTTTGTAACTTTTGTGGAGGATCTGCTGATGGTCCCTACTTAGTGTCGTTATATTATCTCCTTGTTCCTGATTCTGTGTCGCAGTTGCTTGTATTGCTATTGGGCTTAGCATTCTTTTTGTTGTTCAAGCAGACTGTTCTGGTTGCCAGTCGGTCAAGAAGTTAGTTTATTAGAGGACTTTGTTAGTCACTTGTTTAAGTCTAGTTGAGTCGTGAGACATAACGAACTACTTAGAGCACTTACACACATACACAAACTTGTACATATTTGTAATATCTTATTAAATGTTAATATACCAGACGGTACTTAAGAATTATAAATGTGATATGTGCTTTCAGCACAATAATATTGAACTCGAGAGATGATATTGTTTTTATTACTGTGATTAATTTAATTTAATTTAATTTGATAATATACCTCTAGACTTAATAAATTTATTAAATTTTAATTTCTCTAGTTAGTAGCCTACCAGTTGTAATCCTGAAGCACTATTGAATAATACTGAATTCTAATGGATAATTGGACAAGGATACTGACTACTTGTTACGAAAACCCAGTAACAGGCTGGATGCTAGATGGGCAGTCCTTTCTAGTATTCACTGGAGATCTCTAAGCTTTTAGAATCGCGTTTTTTGTAACAGGTAGACTGCATCTTTTTGGACTGTAAGAAGGCTTCCGATAAAGTACCAAACAAGAGACTGGTCGAAAAACTAGAGGAACAAGCAGGAATAGCAGGGAAAGTACTGCGTGGATTAAGGAATACCTGACAGGAAGGAAAAAAATGATGTTGGTACGTGATGAGGTGTCAGAGTGGGCGAATGTATCGAGTGGAGTTCCACATGGGTCAGTCCTAGGTCCGGTGCTGTTTCTAGTACATGTGAACGGCATGACATAAGGGACAGATTCAGAGGTGTCTATGTTCGCAAACAATATGAAGCTAATGAGAAGAATAAAAGGATATGGTAAGCCTGCAAGGAGATCAGGACAGGTTGCACGCCTGGTCTGACAAATGGCTAATGGATTTTAACCCCAGCAAGTGCAAAGTCATGAAGTTTGGGGAAGGACAAAGAAGACCGCAGACGGAGTACAGCCTAGGAGGTCATAGCCTGCAAAACTCACTGAAGGAAAAGAATCTTGGGGTGAGCATCATACCAAGCATATCTGAGGCGCACATCAGCCAAATAACGGCTACTGTAGCATATGGGCGTTTGGCAAACCTAAGAATAGCGTTTCGACATCTAAGTAAGGAATTATTCAAGACATTGTAAACCGTGTACGTCAAGCTCTTACTGGAGTACGCAGCACCAGTATGGAATCCATACATGGTCTAACACGTCAAGAAATGAGAGGAAGTGCAAAGGTTTGCAACAAGACTAGTCCCGGAACTAAGGGGTATGTCCTACCAGGAGAAGGGAAATCAACCTGACGACACTGGGGGACAGGAGGGATAGTGACAACATAATAACGACATATAAAATACAGAGAGGAATTGACAAGGTGGATAGGGACAGGATGTTTCAGAGATGCGACACAGCAACAAGCGGTCACAACTGGAAGTTGAAAACTCAGATGAGTCTCAGGGACGTTAGGAAGCATTTCTTCCATCATACAGTTGTCAGGAAGTGGAACAATCTGGAGAGTGATGTAGTGGACACAGGATCCATACATAGTTTTAAGAAGAGATACAATAAAGCTGATGGAGAAGGGAGACAGAGGACCTAGTAGCGACCAGCGAAGAGGCGTTGGGCAAAGAGCTGTGACTAGACGTCTGCAACTACAACTAGATGAGAAGTAGGTGAGTACGCACACAGGGGCCAGGAACTGTGAATCGACCCCTGCACCCACAAATAGTTAAGTACACACACACACACACACACACACACACACACACACACACACACACACACACACACACACACACACACACACACACACACACACACATACACACACACACACACACACACACACCTTAGCAAGGCTACACAAGAGGTGGATGGAAACAGCTGGAAGACTGCAAATGTGATTCCAAAACAGGAAAAGAAGAAAATGCAGGACACACTAAACTAGAGGCCAAGCTAGCTAACAACCATTCTAGAAAATACAACAAGAAATACAATAGTTGAGCACCTTGAGAGACATGGATACCTAAGAGATGCATCCAACACAGGGTCAGAAAAGGCAAATCTTGTCTCTTGAATCTCCTAGAGTTTTATGGTAGTGAAACAGAAATAAACCATTATAGAGAAGTTGGGATAAACTGTAGTTTCCTGGGCTGTAGGGAAGTACCTGATACAGTAGCACAATGATAGCTGCTATCGTGACTGTAGAAGTATGCAGGGGAAGCAGGAAACACTAAAGTGGAGATAAGAATACTTATTTAGTGAATAAAAGGCACTGTATAATGGTGAGGTCGGCGACATCGGGGTGAGCAAAGATGAAGAGTGGAGTTTCTCAAGGAACAGTTACTGGTCCCGTGCTGAGCTGTTTCTGATATACAAGCGACTTACTTAGGATTCGATTTACTCTTGTATCTTTCTTTGCAATGTGAAATTAATGAGGAGGATAACTGGAGAGGACAGAGAGAGACTTACAAGATCTGATCAATCTGTAAAGTGGTCAGGACAGTGGCTACTTTAATTCAGTCATAAAAACTGCAAGGTAATTAAAAAAGAAAGGGAGGGAGAAAATCGGACACAGAACACAATCTGGGAGTAGAGATTCTGCTGACACAGCGCAGTGAGGAACATCTGGGAGCAACCATTGCATCAAAAATGTCACTAAACTCATATATAATTAGGTAGCAGCATATACACGACTAGCTAACCTAAGAACTGCTCTCAGGACCCTGAAGAAAGACTCAGGGCATCATACACACCGCACGTTAAGCTCATCTTTGAATACGCGGCGTCAGCATGGAACCCGCAGTTGATCAAGCCCATGAAAAAATTAGAGAAGATCCAAAGGTTTCCAATGAGACTGGTGCAGGGACTGAGGAGTAGACTACGATGAGAGTAATGAACAACAACACCAGAAGAAAGGAGGACCAGGAGAGACATGATTATGATATACAAAATAATCAAAGGATAAGATAGAGTGGATAAAGATAGGTTGTTTGAGATGCCAGGAGAGGGATCCATAGAGAAGTTAGGAACTACTTATTCAGTCTTAGGATGGTGAGTGAGTGTGAAAAAACACTAGATGGAGGCAAACACTATACAGAGTTTCAGGAGCAGATATGATCGACACTGGAGGCCAGAAATCAGTGAAACCGATCGATGAAAATTAAAAGACTGAGCCACTAGCTAAGAATCTACCCCAGCAAGCACAGCTTGGGAGTTACCCCAGCAAGCACAGCTTGGGAGTTACCCCAGCAAGCACAGCTTGGAAGTTACCCCAGCAAGCACAGTTTGGGAGCTACCCCAGCAAGCACAGCTTGGGAGTTACCCCAGCAAGCACAGCTTGGGAGTTACCCCAGCAAGCACAGCTTGGGAGTTACCCCAGCAAGCACAGCTTGGGAGTTACCCTATCAAGCACAGCTTGGGAGTTACCCTAGCAAGCACAGCTTGGGAGTTACCCCAGCAAGCACAGCTTGGGAGTTACTCCAACAAGCACAGTTTGGGAGCTACCTCAGCAAGCACAGCTTGGGAGTTACCCCAGCAAGCACAGCTTGGGAGTTACTCCAGCAAGCACAGTTTGGAAGCTACCCCAGCAAGCACAGCTTGGGAGTTACCCCAGCAAACACAGCTTGGGAGTTACCCCAGCAAACACAGCTTGGGAGTTACCCCAGCAAGCACAGCTTGGGAGTTACCCCAGCAAGCACAGCTTGGGAGTTACCCCAGCAAGCACAGTTTGGGAGCTACCCCAGCAAGCACAGCTTGGGAGCTACCCCAGCAAGCACAGCTAGGGAGTTACCCCAGCAAGCACAGCTTGGGAGTTACCCCAGCAAGCAGAGCTTGGGAGTTACCCCAGCAAGCACAGTTTGGAAGCTACCCCAGCAAGCACAGCTTGGGAGCTACCCCAGCAAACACTGCTTGGGGGTTACCCCAGCAAGCACAGCTTGGGAGCTACCCCAGCAAGCACAGCTTGGGAGCTACCCCAGCAAGCACAGCTTGGGAGCTACCCCAGCAAACACAGTTAGGGATACACAAAGCCAGTAACTAATACTCGACCCATACAGCCACAACTTGGTGAGGACACACAGTATCCCCAGCTATGTCACAGTAACACAGTAAGTTACAAGTGGTGCATCACCTAGCTGACGAAACTTTCTGATTGTAGGCCTTAACAATCAAGTTGTTGATACTGGCAGCTCGCAGTCCAGCCTAGGCACCGCAGCCTGGCTGTTCAGAGATCTGCACGAAAATAAGCAGGATGTTCTCACTCAGCTCCTGACCTCACAGTTGAGGCATCAATAAGGAAAATGATTTCGATAACAGTAAATCTTGCACTGAACAATGTATACGAGCACAGACAGCTGTGACAGGCGAACACGAGGGGCGCCGCAATGAGGGTACTCGTTACACTCTATGTTGAACTTCGTTTAAAGTTCCCTGCAGGGAAGGACGAAGGGCCTCCGACAACGTGAACTTGACATTTGACCGCAAAGACAAACATGAACTGCAGTCGAGGATAACATTTTTATAAATCAGAAATGCCAACAGGAATAACCCTAAAGACTGGAAGATAGTCTAACGCCATCACGAGATGATCACACGAGGCACTGGCAGACGTAGCCTAGGTCCTCTCCTATACAATATACTACTACTACTACTACTACTACTACTACTACTACTACTACTACTACTACTAATAATAATAATAATAATAATAATAATAATAATAATAATAATAATAAATAATAACCTTTATTTCTACAAGTACATGTACAAGGTATACAGGTTCTAGCTGACATCAATGACATACTACTATATAGAAAGCCCCTTGTTATGCAGATCATTTGGGGCAAATTAAGTCAAATTTGTCCCCAGGATGCGACCATCACCAGTCGACTAACACCCAGGTACTCATTTTACTGTTAAATGACTGAAGGAAACACGTTCTAATGCTGCCATCCGTACCAGGGATCGAACCATGGGCCTCACTGAGCTACCGTGTAAACCATACGGCAGAATCTATAACCTTTTCTCTACAAGACATCCGCTTAATAAGAACCGACCGACTTGATACCAACTGGTTATAATTATAATCTTAATTTTTAAAGGGGTGGGCCGGTAAGCCAGCGGAAGGCCTCGGTCAAATGATCAAAAGCTCCAGTGGCCGGTCATCATATGACTAAGACTCGCGTCAGGAAACACTTGTCCTGTTTCCTGACGGATCTTACCTTACCTAACCTGATACCAGCACACAAGGTAAGTGGCAGGTAACTGACTTGTTCATGTTGAACTCTTAATGACCAACAGAAATATAGTTGAATCTACACAGATGCTCACAGTTTAATTCACAACTCACTCACTGGAAGACCTAACACTAGTCGCATGCTTACGGTACTCTAAGCTCTGCCCATGGTGGGCAGACTTAATTAAATTATTGTTATTATATTCGTGAGGAGGGGGCAAGAGCGCCAAACCCACAGGGGTTATACAGGGGGAATGTTAGACATCCAGACTCGATTCAAGGAATTAGAGCACAGCTCAAGATCAAGAGCCCCCGTGATCAGCATCAAGGAACCTCCCTTGAAGGGAGACTTGTTTAAAAGTCAGGCTATGTACCAGCACACAGGGCAAACATTTTCCTCCTCGGATAATGACATATATCACTATGATGCATCTCTTTTTTTTTGTAAGTAGAATGTGATTTGCAAAAGTCCAAGCAATGAATTGGCATTCTTATAATTAAATTCTAATAAACTGTTTTAATGCAAATTATGTCAAACAGATACAGACGACTAAGATTGAAGTTCCACTGAGGTGCATCCCAGCAGCTACTGAGCTGCAGCATAACACTGAGGTGCATCCCAGCAGCTACTGAGCTGCAGCATAACACTGAGGTGCATCCCAGCAGCTACTGAGCTGCAGCATAACACTGAGGTGCATCCCAGCAGCTACTGAGCTGCACCATAACACTGAGGTGCATCCCAGCAGCTACTGAGCTGCAGCATAACACTGAGGTGCATCCCAGCAGCTACTGAGCTGCAGCATAACACTGAGGTGCATCCCAGCAGCTACTGAGCTGCACCATAACACTGAGGTGCATCCCAGCAGCTACTGAGCTGCACCATAACACTGAGGTGCATCCCAGCAGCTACTGAGCTGCAGCATAACACTGAGGTGCATCCCAGCAGCTACTGAGCTGCACCATAACACTGAGGTGCATCCCAGCAGCTACTGAGCTGCACCATAACACTGAGGTGCATCCCAGCAGCTACTGAGCTGCACCATAACACTGAGGTGCATCCCAGCAGCTACTGAGCTGCAGCATAACACTGAGGTGCATCCCAGCAGCTACTGAGCTGCACCATAACACTGAGGTGCATCCCAGCAGCTACTGAGCTGCACCATAACACTGAGGTGCATCCCAGCAGCTACTGAGCTGCAGCATAACACTGAGGTGCATCCCAGCAGCTACTGAGCTGCACCATAACACTGAGGTGCATCCCAGAAGCTACTGAGCTGCACCATAACACTGAGGTGCATCCCAGCAGCTACTGAGCTGCACCATAACACTGAGGTGCATCCCAGAAGCTACTGAGCTGCACCATAACACTGAGGTGCATCCCAGCAGCTACTGAGCTGCACCATAACACTCCCACTTAACTTGAATAGCGCAAAATTACTTATTTGCTCATTTTAGATAATACTGAACTCTTAAACAGATTCTGTTTGTCTCAGGTTTCAAAAGTGCTCAATTATTGGTAGAGTGATACCAAGCTTCACTAAACAAAATAGCAATAATGGTATACAATACCGACATGATAAATAGGACACGTGCAGAACCTGGTTAGCTTTATTCTGAGGACGTTTTGCCAACCAGATGGCTTTATAAATTCAATAAGGAGGTTATCTGAAGGTGTTAGGATGGGACAACAGTTGAAGACGAGGTAATCAGTCCCTCTGTCTAGATGTTCACCACCGTAGTGAATACATTCATCACCTTCATGAAGGTGTTCACCACTAGGATGATGAACACTATTTAGACTAAGGGACTGATTACCTCGTTGGCAATACGTCTTCAGAATAAAGATGCCCAGGCGTTGCACATGTGGTTATTCTTCACTATGTGATAATCGCTTTGCTCCGAGAATCCGTCTCGCACATAATTACGAAACAAAACGTTCGTGGAATGTTGAAGTAAAAGAACTTTTTACCTTTTAATAAAACTGAGAAAATACACTACCACGAGTATCCTTAAAAGTTAAGTTTCTGCTCTTTGAACTGCAACTTCAAGACTCTTAACTCACACAACGTAACCCTTAAGTTAGTGACTCTTAAGCTAGTTGAGGGACCCCTTGAATATGAGTCTTCCGGGAAGGTTCTCTTGAACTAGTGAGCTTCGACGACCCACTAGTTCAGACTGGTGGTAATGAGAACGTCCGTGTGTGTGTGTGTGTCTGGTGCACCGACCGGTCCTCCACCCCTCACCTGTCATGTGCTGTTGGCTAATGATTAATGGGGTTTAAAGTTATCGACTAGTCTAGGATCATTAGGGCTGCACGTAACCTTTTCACGACCAGAAAAAAATACTTTAATGCCTAGAATAAGGATTAAACTCTCATCATATTTACGCTGCTTCTTGTACTGTTGTGTATGTGGTGTGTGGCAACAAGATAGGTGAGGGAGGGCAGGTGATTGGCAGTTGTTGGTGAGGGAGAGGGTAGGTGATTGGGAGTTATGGGTGAAGGGGAGACAGAGAGGAGGGGATGAGGAGGAACGATGGGGAAGGTTTCTCACATCTCAGTGGTAGAACGTTTGGCTTACAACAAAATGGACCCAGGTCGATTCCTGAACGAGGCGAGAGGTATGGGCAAGTCTCCTGACACCTGTTGCCCCTGTTATCGAGCAGTAAATGGATACCTGGGAGTTAGTCGACTGCTGTGTGTCGCATCCTGGGGGAGGACCTAAACATGACCCCCAACGAAGACGGAAGATATGAGGCTTAATTTACATCTAAACTACAATGTATTAAATTCACAACCTGGTAATGGTTCAGAAAGGTCAGAAACGTCATCTAGTTTTAATTTCCACTTTGTGAGTTTAGTTGTGAATTGTTGCAGCCACGGTATTGCGACTTATTCTTCTTGCGATTGTGCAGTTTAGCGATACCGCAGTAACTATCAAGACGAACATGTGGGTCTTTTTAGTTTCAGTGGGATCGCCTCTTAACACTGAGCTAATTGAAGTGATTTTAATTTGCCATAAACTCTCAACCTTTCCAGTGGCCACGACTGTTCTTGTAGTCTCTGGAACCATCAACTGGTCAATTCATGGTTCCTGCTCCAAAATTTGTGTGACTCGTGTCAGAAGAGCTTCACTTGATTATTTTCTGTTGTCTCAAGGTGGGGACAAGGGACTTTACTTGTCACCTCACAGAAGTGATCAATTCAGATATATGCTCCAACAAGGAAAGAATTGACGAATTGTGCAACGGAGCGAACACATTGTACCAACACAAGTATAATAATGCCGACAGATTGTGGGAATGGGATTGATAAAGCCACCAGTGGGAAACGTCTCCTTCAGTAAATGTCCTGATTGTATACATGTTCAAGTCCCACCGAGTAAACACACTAGAGGCTGACTACCATCATATTACAGTAGCGTTCGCTTACGTCCCTTAGAGAAAGATGTCGGTGGGTAGAAGGATAGACAAACTTAAATTTAAGGTTACCAAGCTTTAATTTCCTGTAGATACAAAGAATAACGCTTTCTTAAAGGTAAAGAATGCTTGGAAACCTAGCATGACACCGCATGCTAATGTAAGAGTTACCAGCATTAGATGTGATGTCCTTGAAATAGATTTCGGAGGCGATGAGACAGTATTAAGATACACAATTACACATCAGAACAGAAATTTTTCTAATTTGAAGCAAGAAACATTATATTTATGATATACATGGAGACGGAGGATACAGTGAGAAGATCACAGTAAGTCTGGGATAAATACAAGACGCGAATTTTAAAATGTAAGTAGAAAATAAGGTGAAGCGTAACTGCTTTTCTCGCCAACTGTTACCACAATATCTACATCCTCAGTCAAATTACTGGACTAAATACAACACTACAGGACATGTATAACCTTGAATACGACATAGGTTTTATTGACCTCTGGGATGATACAGTGAGAGTCTCATCTCGTGAAGACAGTGCTACCGGTCGTTGTGCAGTTTTTGGCAACCCTGTTTGAGTTCAGTTCTTACTAATAATTTTGCGTCTTCTGAGAATCAAAGACGTGTATCACACATGTATGTAGACGAGTTTGAGTGTGGAAAGGGTTGAGATCTTGCTCCTGCGCCGCCGTGCTTTGGGCAATTTTTTTCAGAATTCGCCAGAGATGTTTATTATTTTCAATTAAGTGAATGACACAAAGCAACCTGGAATATTGTTGACACCAGTTGCTCGTTTTCGTGATGATGATGATGAGGAGGAGGTGGTGGTGCAGGTGGCTGGAGGGTGGGGCATGCTGTGACCAGCTGCCCGCCCACCCACCAACACCTACAAGAGTGAAGGGCATCTTGCAGCAACCCAGACTGTCTCATAAGTGGAAAAATGGAAGCATGTTAAATGTTTTCCACTGTAAACAGACTTGTTCATCTTTACTTCGTCTTAGACACGCAAGTTGATGAGTCAGTACAACAAACAAGATGATTCAGTACAACAAACAAGTTGATGAGTCAGCACAACAAACAAGTTGATGAGTCAGTACAAGTTGATGAGTCAGTACAAGTTGATGAGTCAGTACAAGTTGATGAGTCAGTACAACAAACAAGATGATGAGTCAGTACAACAAACAACCCAAGTTGATGAGTCAACATTCAGTTATTCATCACTTAATATTTCCTACCAGTGTTTAGTCTTAAAATATTTCTTTTGTGTAGGACCTGTCTAGCATGGGTCATTAGGCCTACTGCAGTGTTGTGTAGGACCTGTCTAGCATGGGTCAGTAGGCCTACTGCAGTGTTGTGTAGGACCTGTCTAGCATGGGTCATTAGGCCTACTGCAGTGTTGTGTAGGACCTGTCTAGCATGGGTCATTAGGCCTACTGCAGTGTTGTGTAGGACCTGTCTAGCATGGGTCAGTAGGCCTACTGCAGTGTTGTGTAGGACCTGTCTAGCATAGGTCAGTAGGCCTACTGCAGTGTTGTGTAGGACCTGTCTAGCATGGGTCAGTAGGCCTACTGCAGTGTTGTGTAGGACCTGTCTAGCATAGGTCAGTAGGCCTACTGCAGTGTGTATGATCTGCCTAGCATGGGCCGGTAGACCTTCAGAAGGCAACAGAAAACTTGGGGAAGCGCTAAACCCGTAAGTTATCATACAGAGCCTTGGAAAAGGGAGATAATCTGCTTTGATATCAGAGCAAAAAGACTAGCTCACATTCCTTGAATCAAGAGCCCTTCACCAGCATTAAGGCCCATCCCTTCCCCTCCCACTTAAGTGATCAGAAGATGTTGACTCAAGTGTGTCCATAATGAAGGCTGAAAGTGACTCCACTTACTTGTGCATGTTGCTGTTCACTGTCACTGCCACTTGTTCACTGTCACTACCACTTGTTCACTGTCACTACCACTTGTTCACTGTCACTGCCACTTGTTCAACTTGTTCACTGTCACTGCCACTTGTTCACTGTCACTACCACTTGTTCACTGTCACTACCACTTGTTCACTGTCACTACCACTTGTTCACTGTCACTGCCACTTGTTCACTGTCACTACCACTTGTTCACTGTCACTACCACTTGTTCACTGTCACTGCCACTTGTTCACTGTCACTGCCACTTGTTCACTGTCACTACCACTTGTTCACTGTCACTGCCACTTGTTCACTGTCACTACCACTTGTTCACTGTCACTGCCACTTGTTCACTGTCACTACCACTTGTTCACTGTCACTACCACTTGTTCACTGTCACTGCCACTTGTTCACTGTCACTGCCACTTGTTCACTGTCACTACCACTTGTTCACTGTCACTACCACTTGTTCACTGTCACTGCCACTTGTTCACTGTCACTACCACTTGTTCACTGTCACTGCCACTTGTTCACTGTCACTACCACTTGTTCACTGTCACCGTCACTTGTTCACTGTCACTGCCACTTTTTCACTGTCACTGCCACTTGTTCACTGTCACTACCACTTGTTCACTGTCACTACCACTTGTTCACTGTCACTGCCACATGTTCACTGTCACTACCACTTGTTCACTGTCACTGCCACTTGTTCACTGTCACTACCACTTGTTCACTGTCACTGCCACTTGTTCACTGTCACTGCCACTTGCTCACTGTCACTGCCACTTGCTCACTGTCACTACCACTTGTTCAGTGTCACTACCACTTGCTCACTGTCACTACCACTTGTTCACTGTCACTACCACTTGTTCACTGTCACTACCACTTGTTCACTGCCACTACCACTTGTTCACTGCCACTACCACTTGTTCACTGTCACTACCACACGTTCACTGCCACTACCACTTGTTCACTGCCACTACCACTTGTTCACTGTCACTGCCACTTGTTCACTGTCACTACCACTTGCTCACTGTCACTACCACTTGTTCAGTGTCACTACCACTCGTTCACTGCCACTACCACTTGTTCACTGCCACTACCACTTGCTCACTGTCACTGTCACTTGTTCACTGTCACCGTCACTTGTTCACTGTCACTGCCACTATCACTTGTTCACTGTCACCGTCACTTGTTCACTGTCACTACCACTTGTTCACTGCCACTACCACTTGCTCACTGTCACTACCACTTGTTCACTGTCACTGCCACTTGTTCACTGTCACTGCCACTTGTTCACTGTCACTACCACTTGTTCACTGTCACTACCACTTGTTGACTGCCACTACCACTTGCTCACTGTCACTACCACTTGTTCACTGTCACTACCACTTGTCCACTGTCACTACCACTTGCTCACTGTCACTACCACTTGTTCACTGTCACTGCCACTTGTTCACTGTCACCGTCACTTGTTCACTGTCACTACCACTCGTTCACTGCCACTACCACTTGTTCACTGCCACTACCACTTGTTCACTGTCACTACCACTTGTTCACTGTCACCGTCACTTGTTCACTGTCACTGCCACTTGTTCACTGCCACTACCACTTGTTCACTGTCACTACCACTTGTTCACTGCCACTACCACTTGTTCACTGTCACTACCACTTGTTCACTGTCACCGTCACTTGTTCACTGTCACTGCCACTTGTTCACTGCCACTACCACTTGTTCACTGTCACTACCACTTGTTCACTGTCACCGTCACTTGTTCACTGTCACTACCACTTGTTCACTGCCACTACCACTTGTTCACTGTCACTACCACTTGTTCACTGTCACCGTCACTTGTTCACTGTCACTACCACTCGTTCACTGCCACTACCACTTGTTCACTGCCACTACCACTTGTTCACTGTCACTACCACTTGTTCACTGTCATTACCACTTGTTCACTGTCACCGTCACTTGTTCACTGTCACTACCACTCGTTCACTGCCACTACCACTTGTTCACTCCCACTACCTCTTGTTCACTGTCACTACCACTTGTTCACTGTCACCGTCACTTGTTCACTGTCACTGCCACTTGTTCACTGTCACCGTCACTTGTTCACTGTCACTACCACTTGTTCACTGCAACTATCACTTGTTCACTGCCACTATCACTTGTTCACTGCCACTACCACTTGTTCACTGTCACTACCACTTGTTCACTGTCACTGCCACTTGTTCACTGTCACTGCCACTTGTTCACTGTCACTACCACTTGTTCACTGTCACTACCCCTTGTTCACTGTCACTGCCACTTGTTCACTGTCACT
Organism: Cherax quadricarinatus; assembly: GCF_038502225.1. Classification (NCBI taxonomy): domain Eukaryota; kingdom Metazoa; phylum Arthropoda; class Malacostraca; order Decapoda; family Parastacidae; genus Cherax; species Cherax quadricarinatus. The sequence goes on along the minus strand of NC_091303.1, from coordinate 15,024,605 downwards.
ACCACTTGTTCACTGTCACTGCCACTTGTTCACTGTCACTACCACTTGTTCACTGTCACTACCACTTGTTCACTGTCACTGCCACTTGTTCACTGTCACTGCCACTTGTTCACTGTCACTACCACTTGTTCACTGTCACTACCACTTGTTCACTGTCACTGCCACTTGTTCACTGTCACTACCACTTGTTCACTGTCACTGTCACTTGTTCACTGTCACTACCACTTGTTCACTGTCACTGCCACTTGTTCACTGTCACTGCCACTTGCTCACTGTCACTGCCACTTGCTCACTGTCACTACCACTTGTTCAGTGTCACTACCACTTGCTCACTGTCACTACCACTTGTTCACTGTCACTACCACTTGTTCACTGTCACTACCACTTGTTCACTGCCACTACCACTTGTTCACTGCCACTACCACTTGTTCACTGTCACTACCACTCGTTCACTGCCACTACCACTTGTTCACTGCCACTACCACTTGTTCACTGTCACTGCCACTTGTTCACTGTCACTACCACTTGCTCACTGTCACTACCACTTGTTCACTGTCACTACCACTCGTTCACTGCCACTACCACTTGTTCACTGCCACTACCACTTGCTCACTGTCACTGTCACTTGTTCACTGTCACCGTCACTTGTTCACTGTCACTGCCACTATCACTTGTTCACTGTCACCGTCACTTGTTCACTGTCACTACCACTTGTTCACTGCCACTACCACTTGCTCACTGTCACTACCACTTGTTCACTGTCACTGCCACTTGTTCACTGTCACTGCCACTTGTTCACTGTCACTACCACTTGTTGACTGCCACTACCACTTGCTCACTGTCACTACCACTTGTTCACTGTCACTACCACTTGTCCACTGTCACTACCACTTGCTCACTGTCACTACCACTTGTTCACTGTCACTGCCACTTATTCACTGTCACCGTCACTTGTTCACTGTCACTACCACTCGTTCACTGCCACTACCACTTGTTCACTGCCACTACCACTTGTTCACTGTCACTACCACTTGTTCACTGTCACCGTCACTTGTTCACTGTCACTGCCACTTGTTCACTGCCACTACCACTTGTTCACTGTCACTACCACTTGTTCACTGCCACTACCACTTGTTCACTGTCACTACCACTTGTTCACTGTCACTGCCACTTGTTCACTGCCACTACCACTTGTTCACTGTCACTACCACTTGTTCACTGTCACCGTCACTTGTTCACTGTCACTACCACTTGTTCACTGCCACTACCACTTGTTCACTGTCATTACCACTTGTTCACTGTCACCGTCACTTGTTCACTGTCACTACCACTCGTTCACTGCCCCTACCACTTGTTCACTGCCACTACCACTTGTTCACTGTCACTACCACTTGTTCACTGTCATTACCACTTGTTCACTGTCACCGTCACTTGTTCACTGTCACTACCACTCGTTCACTGCCACTACCACTTGTTCACTCCCACTACCACTTGTTCACTGTCACTACCACTTGTTCACTGTCACCGTCACTTGATCACTGTCACTGCCACTTGTTCACTGTCACCGTCACTTGTTCACTGTCACTACCACTTGTTCACTGCAACTATCACTTGTTCACTGCCACTATCACTTGTTCACTGCCACTACCACTTGCTCACTGTCACTACCACTTGTTCACTGTCACTGCCACTTGTTCACTGTCACCGTCACTTGTTCACTGTCACTGCCACTTGTTCTCCGTCACCGTCACTTGTTCACTGTCACTACCACTTGTTCACTGTCACTACCACTTGTTCACTGCCACTATCACTTGTTCACTGCCACTACCACTTGTTCTCTGTCACTGCCACTTGTTTACTGTCACTGCCACATGTTCACTGCCACTACCACTTGTTCACTGCTACTATCTCTTGTTCACTGTCACCGTCATTTGTTCACTGTCACTACCACTTGTTCACTGCCACTATCACTTGTTCACTGTCACTACCACTTGTTCACTGTCACTACCACTTGTTCACTGCCACTATCACTTGTTCACTGCCACTACCACTTGTTCACTGTCACTGCCACTTGTTTACTGTCACTGCCACTTGTTCACTGCCACTACCACTTGTTCACTGCTACTATCACTTGTTCACTGTCACCGTCACTTATTCACTGTCACTACCACTTGTTCACTGCCACTATCACTTGTTCACTGCCACTACAACTTGCTCACTGTCACTGCCACTTGTTCACTGTCACTACCACTTGCTCACTGTCACTGCCACTTGTTCACTGTCACTGCCACTTGTTCACTGTCATCGTCACTTGTTCACTGTCACTACCGCTTGTTCACTGTCACTACCACTTGCTCACTGTCACTGCCACTTGTTGACTGTCACTGCCACTTGTTCACTGTCACCGTCACTTGTTCACTGTCACTACCACTTGTTCACTGCCACTACCACTTGTTCACTGCCACTACCACTTGCTCGTAGAGCCAGAAACGAATATGCACAGATAAGAAGGGAGGCCCAAAGACAATATGAAAATGACATAGCAGCGAAAGCCAAATCTGACCCGAAACTGTTGTACAGCCACATCAGGAGGAAAACAACAGTCAAGGACCAGGTAATCAGGCTAATGAAGGAAGGAGGAGAGACAACAAGAAATGACCGTGAAGTATGTGAGGAACTCAACAAGAGATTCAAAGAAGTGTTCACAGAGGAGACAGAAGGGGCTCCAGAAAGACGGAGAGGTGGGGCACACCACCAAGTGCTGGACACAGTGCACACAACCGAGGAAGAAGTGAAGAGGCTTCTGAGTGAGCTAGATACCTCAAAGGCAATGGGGCCAGATAACATCTCCCCATGGGTATTGAGAGAGGGAGCAGAGGCGCTATGTGTACCCCTAACAACAATATTCAATACATCTATCGAAACAGGGAGATTGCCTGAGGCATGGAAGACAGCAAATGTAGTCCCAATCTTTAAAAAAGGAGACAGACATGAAGTATTAAACTACAGACCAGTGTCACTGACATGTATAGTATGCAAAATCATGGAGAAGATTATCAGGAGAAGAGTGGTGGAACACCTAGAAAGCAACGATCTCATCAACAGCAGCCAACATGGTTTCAGGGACGGGAAATCCTGTGTCACAAACCTACTGGAGTTCTATGACATGGTGACAGCAGTAAGACAAGAGAGAGAGGGGTGGGTGGATTGCATTTTCTTGGACTTCAAGAAGGCGTTTGACACAGTTTCACACAAGAGATTGGTGCAAAAACTGGAGGACCAAGCAGGGATAACAGGGAAGGCACTACAATGGATCAGGGAATACTTGTCAGGAAGACAGCAGCGAGTCATGGTACGTGGCGAGGTGTCAGAGTGGGCACCTGTGACCAGCGGGGTCCCACAGGGGTCAGTCCTAGGACCAGTGCTGTTTCTGGTATTTGTGAACGACATGACGGAAGGAATAGACTCTGAGGTGTCCCTGTTTGCAGATGACGTGAAGTTGATGAGAAGAATTCACTCGATCGAAGACCAGGCAGAACTACAAAGGGATCTGGACAGGCTGCAGACCTGGTCCAGCAATTGGCTCCTGGAGTTCAATCCCACCAAGTGCAAAGTCATGAAGATTGGGGAAGGGCAAAGAAGACCGCAGACGGAGTACAGTCTAGGGGGCCAGAGACTACAAACCTCATTCAAGGAAAAAGATCTTGGGGTGAGTATAACACCAGGCACATCTCCTGAAGCGCACATCAACCAAATAACTGCTGCAGCATATGGGCGCCTAGCAAACCTCAGAACAGCATTCCGACATCTTAATAAGGAATCATTCAGGACCCTGTACACCGTGTACGTTAGGCCCATATTGGAGTATGCGGCACCAGTTTGGAACCCACACTTGGCCAAACACATAAAGAAACTAGAGAAAGTGCAAAGGTTTGCAACAAGACTAGTCCCAGAGCTAAGAGGTATGTCCTACGAGGAGAGGTTAAGGGAAATCAACCTGACGACACTGGAGGACAGGAGAGATAGGGGGGACATGATAACGACATACAAAATACTGAGAGGAATTGACAAGGTGGACAAAGACAGGATGTTCCAGAGATTGGACACAGTAACAAGGGGACACAGTTGGAAGCTGAAGACACAGATGAATCACAGGGATGTTAGGAAGTATTTCTTCAGCCACAGAGTAGTCAGTAAGTGGAATAGTTTGGGAAGCGATGTAGTGGAGGCAGGATCCATACGTAGCTTTAAGCAGAGGTATGATAAAGCTCATGGTTCAGGGAGAGTGACCTAGTAGCGATCAGTGAAGAGGCGGGGCCAGGAGCTCGGACTCGACCCCCGCAACCTCAACTAGGTGAGTACAACTAGGTGAGTACTGCCACTGCCACTTGCTCACTGTCACTACCACTTGTTCACTGTCACTGCCACTTGTTCACTGTCACTACCACTTGCTCACTGTCACTACCACTTGTTCACTGTCACTGCCACTTGTTCACTGTCACTACCACTTGTTCACTGCCACTACCACTTGTCCACTTCCACTACCACTTGTTCACTGTCACTACCACTTGTTCACTGTCACTGCCACTTGTTCACTGTCACTACCACTTGTTCACTGCCACTACCACTTGTCCACTTCCACTACCACTTGTTCACTGTCACTACCACTTGTTCACTGTCACTACCACTTGTTCACTGTCGCCGTCACTTGTTCACTGTCACTACCACTTGTTCACTGTCGCCGTCACTTGTTCACTGTCACTACCACTTGTTCACTGCCACTACCACTTGTTCACTGCCACTACCACTTGTTCACTGTCACTACCACTTGTTCACTGCCACTACCACTTGTCCACTGCCACTACCACTTGTTCACTGTCACTACCACTTGTTCACTGTCACTACCGCTTGTTCACTGTCACTGCCACTTGCTCACTGTCACTACCACTTGTTCACTGTCACTACCACTTGTTCACTGTCACTTCCACTTGTTCACTGTCACTACCACCTCACTACTACCACTTGTTCACTGTCACTACCACTTGTTCACTGTCACTACCACTTGTTCACTGCCGCTACCACTTGTTCACTGTCACTGCCACTTGTTCACTGTCACTACCACTTGTTCACTGTCACTACCACTTGTTCACTGCCGCTACCACTTGTTCACTGTCACTACCACTTGTTCACTGTCACTTCCACTTGTTCACTGTCACTACCACCTCACTACTACCACTTGTTCACTGTCACTACCACTTGTTCACTGTCACTACCACTTGTTCACTGTCACTACCACTTGTTCACTGTCACTACCACCTCACTACTACCACTTGTTCACTAGCACCACCGTTTGTTCACTTATTATATTTATCACACAACTATAACTACGCTCGAGTAGTTACATACATAGTCAACGTATACATAAAATACGTATGAACCAGTCACTGCAGACATGAATACGCATCACTATACACATACCTACACACAAAAAGTCATATTATACATATATGCAAATCATTATATTCATATACAAATACACATATACATAAATTCATGCATGTATAAAAATGCACACATACATACAAATACATACAGGGAAATAGACACGAAGACATTTCCCTTCAAGTTATCGACATTTGCCTTATTGATGTAATACATAAAGACATAGGAGGGAATATCGCCGTCAGACAGGCCGTTAGATAATGCAGAGTCAGCTCAGGACGGGATTTTGGAGGCTGTGCTGAAGGATTTTTTGGAAGAATCGGAGATTGGTGTGGAAAGTGATGTGAGGTCAGGTGATAACAAGGTGATGGATGAACAGAAGCAGGGTAAGGAAGACTTGAGTGAGGTTCGAAAGGAGAGCAATGTGGTGGTGGAGGTCCATCAAGAAGATGTGGTTGCAGAAGAAATGTATGTAGAGGGTAGCTCCCGCAAGAGATCAGCGGGGGCATCAGACATGGACGAGGTCCTCACACCAGCGCAGAGGCCTGGGAAGAAGATGTGGGCAGCTGTGGTTGCAAAGGCAAGTCAGGGAGGAGGGGGGGGGCAATGGGAAGCTAGGTGGGAAGGGACAGGGAGGGGTTGGAGGGCAGGAACGAGGGATTGATAGAGAAGAACCGAGACCTATGAAAGGAGGACCAAGTAAGCCTCAGCGGCACAGGGGTAAGCCGCCATTCTTGTAAAATTCAGGTGTGTAACTTTCAATGTAAACGGTCTTAAAAACGAGGTCAAGAGGGTATGGTTAGAGTGGGTTTTGAGGAGATTTAGTATTGATGTCTGTTTTTTGCAGGAACATAACCATAGGTTAGGATGTGAGTTGTTGTTGAAAGGTTATAGGTTGTTTTACATGTGATGCTTTGAGGTTGAAAGGAGGTGTGGCTGTGGCGGTAAAGGAGACCAGTCCTTTGCGTATCCTGGGTTGGGAGGAGGGGGGGGGTGGGAGGGTTGTCAGGGTGGATGGGTTTTGGGGGGCCAGGAGGGTTAGTTTTGTAGGTGTGTACATGCCAGCAACTAGTAACACTAGAGTGAAGGTGGATTTTGTACGCGAGGTTCTGGTATATCACTTGAGAGGTTTACCTGCTTTTACGGTGATTGGTGGGGATTGGAATTGTGTCATTAGGAAGGGTGATGTGGTTCCGAGGGGGGCGGGTTGTGTTTTGGGGGTTCTGCGGGATGTTTTGCGAGATGTTGGAGCAGTAGATGTGGTGGGAAGTAGGGGATATGGAGTGGAGCACACTTTTATTCGTAGGGGATATGAGGCACGGTTAGATAGGATTTATGTTAGGCAGGGCATAGGTGTGGAGAGGGTGAGGACTATCGATGTGGGTTTTTCTGATCATCGTGCTGTTATAGCAGATTTGAGGGGTAGATGGCATAGTGAGGGTTTATGCAGGATATTGGAAATTAAATGTGAGGCTACTTAGGGAAGAGGGTGACCCTACGGGGTTTGAAGATTGGTGGAAATCCTTGTGGGAGACTAGGAATATGGAAATGGATTTGCTGGATTGGTGGGAAATGAGGGCTAAAGTTGAAATTGGGAAATTTTTTAAAGTACGGGGTAAGGAGATGGCTAGGTGGAGCTATGGCCTACAAAATTATCTTGAGGGTCAGTTAAATGACTGTTATGCAGAGGAACGTGTGGGGCGGAGTGAGGATATGGAACGTTTGCGAAATAGGTTGGCGGAAATTCACAATGAAAAATTTGAGGCAATTCGAGTTAGGGCAGGGTTGGAGGATGTCTTAAGGGGAGATAGGCCATCGGGTTTTGTATTAAGGAGGTTTAAGGAACGGCAGGCGAAGACCACCTTGGCGTATATTGTGGCAGGTACAGGGGGGGGTGGCTTTGAGGAGGGTCAAGGCCTATCCACAACGGGAAATATTAGTTTGTATGCAGATTTTTGGTTTAGGGAGAAGTGGAGGAGGGTTGGCAGGGGAGTGGGTGAGGGACGGTTTGGGGATGAAGGGTTTAATAGAGTATTAAGTGAGCAGGACAGTGACAGAATCGAGGGTAGTATTAATGTAGAGGAGGTGGAGGAGGCAGTTTTTGGGATGTGCCAGGGTAAAACCCCAGGCATAGACGGAATACCAAACGATTTTTATAGGTATCATTGGGGGAGTGTACGGCATTGTCTGGTGGGGGTTTTGAATTGTATGTTAAGTAGTGGGAGGATGGGGAAATCACAAAGAACGGGTGTCACGGTTTTAGTGCCCAAAAAGAAGGAATGCCGAGTTTTGAATGATTACCGTGCGATTACGTTAATGTGCTCGGATTACAAAATTTTTGCTAAGGTTTTGGGCAACAGAATGAGGAAAGTGTTGGGTTTAGTGTTACATAGGGGACAGTTGGGAATTCCAGGAAGAAGGATGAGGGATGGACATGGTTTGATTAGGGATTTTCTAGAGAGATGTACGGGAGGGGGAATACTAGGTTTAGATTGGGTGAATGCTTATGATTGCGTGGACAGAGATTTCTTAGGGGTTTGCTTAGAGAGGTTGGGGTTTCAGGAGGGGGTAGTGAGGTGGGTGAACACCCTGTATGATGGGGCAGAGGTGAGGGTACAGGTTAATGGGAGGTTGGGTGAAAGTGTACCAATGGAGAGAGGTTTGAGACAGGGCTGTCCGATGTCACAGCTGCTCTTTGCGTGTGTGCAGAATCCTTTTTATGAGTCTGTTGAGAGGGTAATGAACAGTCAGGAGATGGAAGGGGGGGTGCAAAGGGGGCATCGTTGGGTATGTGGATGATACTACTGTTTTGCTAAGGGGTAAGGAGGAGTTAAGGAGGGTGGGTAGAGTGATTCAGATGTTTGGTATGAATACCGGAATGAGAGTTAATACGGTGAAATCAAGGTTACTAGAGGTTGGTAATTGGATAGGGGGGGGCTTGGGGATAGGGTTAGGATGGACAGTGGTTGACAGAATCAAGGTATGTGGGATATGGTATTTGGCGGAAGTGCAGGCATGCAGAAGGGTAAATTCGGAGTCTGTCACGGGTAAGGTTTTAAGTAGACTAGGAGGTTTAAGTGCGAGGGACTTAGCTTTACATCAGAGGGTAGTGGTGGTAAATTCACTTGTCTATAGCAAGGTATGGGGGGGTGGCAGAGGTTTTTCCCTTAGAGGTACGAGATATTGTGGAAATGCAGAGGAGGGTGCTGAAGTTTGTGTGGGGATTTGGGAGGGCATGGTTAAGTAAGGAGGTAGTTATGACGGATGTTCGGAGAGGGGGTTTAGGTTTGTTGCCTTTAGGACTGAGAGTAATGGCTGTATATATCAAGTGGAGGTATATGAGGGGAAGGGGGGTGTGAGGGGCGCTAAAGTAGGAAGAGTTATGGAGGAGGCACGTAAATGGTGGAGTGGGAAGGAATTGAGGGTTTGTGAAGATATGTTGAGATTTTTATTGACAGTGCAACAGGTGGATAAAATCAAAGTGAAACGGTTGGTGAGGGTAGTGAAAGGTCAAGGAATTATGCAAGGGGTAGCCGTGTATCCAACGTATGATTGGGGGGTTATTTGGAAAGATTTTAGTAAGCTTCGGATACCGGCTAGAGTAAGAGAATTAGTATATAGGTTTATCATGGGGATTCTGGCTTCCAAGGAAGTGTTACGTAGTATGGGGTTTGTGGAAGAGGCTTTTTGTCAGTTTTGTGGTGATGTTGAAACGGCGTTTCATGTGGTCTTTTTTTGTACTTCCTTGGAGGGGGTGAGATCATGGATGGGTGGGGTTATCAGACTGTTGGGGGGGGGGTCGTTTGCCGCTTTTAAGGGCTTTACTACTGGATGTAAGGGGAGTTCCTAGGGATGTTGGAAGGGCTATAATGTATATCATAGTGGATTATCTGGACATTTCATGGGGAATGAGGGGATTAAGGGGTGATATGAGGATAAAAGCGTTGGCGGCCAGATTCTATAGGACGAAGTGTAGGAATAAGTTGGTTTATGGGGCGTCTTGGGAAAAAAGTTTCCCGGAAGGTTATAGGAATCTCACTGTGGGTTCCCTTAGGCGGGGTCCCTGAGGATGGACAAAGGAGTGGTCTCCTTATGGGGGAATGTAAAGGGGGGGGGGTGGTTTTTGGTTTATCTGGAACTGATGTAGTGTGTAAGAGGAAGGTAGTGAGAATTAGGTATGGATGGTAAGCCATGTTTCACGAGAATGTTTGTCATAGTGAGATATAAGTGTGGTTTCCAGGGTTACATTTCTAAGCCTGATGGTTATGTTCACTGGGTTTAAAATTTCCTTGAAAGCCAGGATACCGAGCCCTTAGGATCTCGTTTTTAAGTAATTAGATTGGCACGTTGGTATCAACACAAAATTTTTCTGAGATACGTGTCAGTTCTTTTGGGACTGGCACATTACAGCAGCCTTATTCTTATAACTACTCTGGTTTTTTTTTTTTAGTCTCGGGTTCTTTAAATAATTTACATAGCCTAGTATTGTACCGCTAATGTGGCAAGTGGTGTATTATCTTGCATTTTGAGTGTGAACTTCACTATATGCAAATGTTTTGAATGTTTGTAATTCATGGTTAACATTAATATTTGATATCATATCGGTGGTGTATATTCTTCTACTTATTACAGTGTAGGTGTATATGAATGTAAAGTTTCATATCTGTTTGAGTCTGTAAATTTTGTGTTTTTGTCTTGTTCATGCACTACCAACTTTTAGGTTTTGATGAGGTCAGGGTATGACCTTTCATTAGGATAATTCAATGTATGTTATTTAGAACGGGGACTGTACATACGGGGAGGGGGGGGTAGAAGTGTCAGCTGTGTCTGCACTGGCAATAATGATTATTATAAAAGGAGGGTTTATAGGTTATGTATATGGTTGTGGTGTTACGTATATGGTTGTAATATGGCCTTGATCTATGGGTTCTTAAAATGTACCGGGATTGTGAACTAGAGGTTTTGTAATATCTAGTATGGTTTTTAATTTTATACTATAATCATTATTGTATTTGCTCTGTTTATAAAATTCTGTATTGTAAGGATGTGGAAGGTTGGGTTTTCAATATTGTGGTGTATGTGTTAGGTATGATGCTCCTGTTTAGCCAAGTACTTGTGACATGCAAGTAAACTATATGTTTTTTTTTTTCTGTATACCGATCTGAGTTGTATATTAATTTAATTTATATATATGTATGTGTGTGTGTGTGTGTATATGTATATATATATGTATGTGTATGTATGTATTGTCATCAATACTAAGTACTTCTATAAAGTTACTGTGGATGTGGTTAGGGTTATTGACTAGTTTGTAATGTTGGTGTTTAATTTCATGTTCGGAGAGGTATGAAGTTCACTGTATGTACCATTTATTTTATATTTCACCGTGGTTTGTTTTGTAAGTCATACAATGTATTATGTATAAGCAGTTATTTAAATAAAATATAAAAAAAAAAAATACATAAAGACATATATACATCCATCCATCCATCCATACATACATACATATACTACATACATGCATACACATACATACATACAATCAAAATAGCAAAACGGGCGACAAGTGTGTAAATAAAGCATGGAGGGAGGGAAACAGAAAAAAAGAGAGCTGGAGGCCTCTCGGTTCGAAAATCTTCCTCAGATGCTTTCAGTTCAGTGAATTAAGACGGAAGACGACGTCACCTGATGCTTTGTTTTACAAGACATCATTACTTACACACACGTTAGTTGGAAAACATCATACGTACACAGAGGATGGTTGGAAAACTGAATCATACGTACACACAGGATGGTTGTAAATCATACGTTCACACAGGATGGTTGGAAAACATCATACATGTACGCAGGATGGTTGGAAAACATCATACGTACACACAGGATGGTTCTAAATCATACGTACACACATGATGGTTGGAAAACCCGGTGGCCTGGTGGCTAAAGCTCCCGCTTCACACACGGAGGTCCCGGGTTCGATTCCCGGCGGGTGGAAACATTTCGACACGTTTCCTTACACCTGTTGTCCTGTTCACCTAGCAGCAAATAGGTACCTGGGTGTTAGTCGACTGGTGTGGGTCGCATCCTGGGGGACAAGATTAAGGACCCCAATGGAAATAAGTTAGACAGTCCTCGATGACGCACTGACTTTCTTGGGTTATCCTGGGTGGCTAACCCTCCGGGGTTAAAAATCCGAACGAAATCTTATCTTATCTAATCTTAAAACATCATACGTACACACAGGATGGTTGGAAAACATCATACGTGCACACACAGGTTGGTTGGAAAACATCATACGTACACACAGGATGATTGGAAAACATCGTACGTACACACATGATGGTTGGAAAACATCATACGTACACACAGGATGATTGGAAAACATCGTACGTACACACTTGTTGATTGGTGAATGGAATTTAAACCATATCCACTACACGACGCGTCACCTTTTCACCCTATAATAGGGAATATATATCCACTACACGACGCGTCATATATATAGGGAATATATATATATATATATATATATATATATATATATATATATATATATATATATATATATATATATATATATATATATATATATGTATGTAGGAAAGAGGGAAATTTTTTCCCAGTAAAAGTAGGCCTTAGACAAGGATGTGTGATGTCACCGTGGTTGTTTAATATATTTATAGATGGGGTTGTAAGAGAAGTAAATGCGAGGGTCTTGGCAAGAGGCGTGGAGTTAAAAGATAAAGAATCACACATAAAGTGGGAGTTGTCACAGCTGCTCTTTGCTGATGACACTGTGCTCTTGGGAGATTCTGAAGAGAAGTTGCAGAGATTGGTGGATGAATTTGGTAGGGTGTGCAAAAGAAGAAAATTAAAGGTGAATACAGGAAAGAGTAAGGTTATGAGGATAACAAAAAGATTAGGTGATGAAAGATTGAATATCAGATTGGAGGGAGAGAGTATGGAGGAGGTGAACGTATTCAGATATTTGGGAGTGGACGTGTCAGCGGATGGGTCTATGAAAGATGAGGTGAACCATAGAATTGATGAGGGAAAAAGAGTGAGTGGTGCACTTAGGAGTCTGTGGAGACAAAGAACTTTGTCCTTGGAGGCAAAGAGGGGAATGTATGAGAGTATAGTTTTACCAACGCTCTTATATGGGTGTGAAGCGTGGGTGATGAATGTTGCAGCGAGGAGAAGGCTGGAGGCAGTGGAGATGTCATGTCTGAGGGCAATGTGTGGTGTGAATATAATGCAGAGAATTCGTAGTTTGGAAGTTAGGAGGAGGTGCGGGATTACCAAAACTGTTGTCCAGAGGGCTGAGGAAGGGTTGTTGAGGTGGTTCGGACATGTAGAGAGAATGGAGCGAAACAGAATGACTTCAAGAGTGTATCAGTCTGTAGTGGAAGGAAGGCGGGGTAGGGGTCGGCCTAGGAAGGGTTGGAGGGAGGGGGTAAAGGAGGTTTTGTGTGCGAGGGGCTTGGACTTCCAGCAGGCATGCTTGAGCGTGTTTGATAGGAGTGAATGGAGACAAATGGTTTTTAATACTTGACGTGCTGTTGGAGTGTGAGCAAAGTAACATTTATGAAGGGATTCAGGGAAACCGGCAGGCCGGACTTGAGTCCTGGAGATGGGAAGTACAGTGCCTGCACTCTGAAGGAGGGGTGTTAATGTTGCAGTTTAAAAACTGTAGTGTAAAGCACCCTTCTGGCAAGACAGTGATGGAGTGAATGATGGTGAAAGTTTTTCTTTTTCGGGCCACCCTGCCTTGGTGGGAATCGGCCGGTGTGATAAAAATAAAAAAAAAAATATATATATATATATATATATGAAAAGATGGGGTGGTAGGGGAAGTGGAATATTCAAACGGCTTCAGGAAGAAATCAAAATATTTTTCCTTGAAGCCTTTTTATCCACTTCTCCGAGGCTATGGGTCCCACAATTTACACCAGAGGTGGACCCCATCTTATATTTCAAATATATATATATATATATATATATATATATATATATATATATATATATATATATATATATATAGTGGACCCTCGACTAACGCAATTAATCCGTTCCTGAGAGCTCATCGTTAGTCAAAATAATCGTTAGTCAAGTTAATTTTCCCCATAAGAAATAATGGAAATCAAATTAATCCGTGCAAGACACCCAAAAGTATTGAAAAAAAAAAAAATTTAACACATGAAATATTAATTTTAATACACACAAACTGAAGAAGACATGCACAGTTACATGACACTTACCTTTATTGACGATCTGGTGATGACTGATGGGATGGGAAGAAGGGAGTGTGTTGATGGTCTTAGTGTTTAGAAGGGGAATCCCCTTCCATTAGGACTTGAGGTGGCAAGTCCTTTTTCGGGGTTACTTCCCTTCTTTTAATGCCACTAGGACCAGCTTGAGAGTCACTGGACCTCTGTCGCACAACATATCTGCCCATAGAGGCCTGTACCTCCCGTTCCTTTATGACATTCCTAACGTTTCACAACATTGTCAGTGTCACCATTAAACACTTGTTCAGGTTTCAGTCCTTCACTGTCTATGTACTCCTTGAATTCCTGCACATATTTTTCAGCTGCTTTTTGGTCCAAACTGGCAGCCTCACCATGCCTTATCACACTATGTATGCCACTACGATTCTTAAATCTCTCAAACCAACCTTTGCTGGCCTTAAATTCACTCACATCACCACTAGTTGCTGGCATTTTTCTAATTAAATCGTCATGCAACTTCCTAGCCTTTTCACATATGATCGCTTGAGAGATGCTATCTCCTGCTATCTGTTTTTCGTTTATCCATACCAATAACAGTCTCTCAACATCTTCTATCACTTGCGATCTCAGTTTCGAAAACATAGTTGCACCTTCGGCAAGAACAGCTTCCTTGATTGCCGTTTTCTTGGCCACAATAGTAGCGATGGTTGATTGGGGTTTTGTGTACAGCCTAACCAGCTCGGAGACATGCACTCCACTTTCATACTTAGCAATGATCTCTTTTTTCATATCCATAGTAATTCTCACCCTTTTTGCTGTAGGGTTGGCACTACAAGCTTTCTTGGGGCCCATAGTGACTTATTTTGCAGGTGCAATCACTAAAAAGGCTGTGATAATATGAAATGTTCCGATTGTATGCTTGGAAGCGACCGCGGTGGCTGGCTGGCTTGTAAACACTAGCCAGAAGTGGACGCGTCTCAGATGGAAGGAATAGTGTTGGTCGAGTTTTTTAGCGCTAATCGAGGCAAAATTTTTGCGATAAAATGTATCGCTAGTCAGATTTATCGTTAATCGATGACATCGCTGGTCGAGGGTCCACTCTATATATATATATATATATATATATATATATATATATATAATATATATACATATATATATATATATATATATATATATATATATATATATATATATATATATATATATATATATATATATATATATATACATGTATATATATATATATATATATATATATATATATATATATATATATATATATATATATATATATATATATATACATGTATATATATATATATATATATATATATATATATATAAATATATATATATATATATATATATAAATATATATATATATATATATATATATATATATATATATATATATATATATATATATATATATATATATATATATATATCCTCAACATACATATATACATACATACGCAGAAAAACCATTGTGAAAAAATAGAGAATTTTCAAGCGCCTTCGTGATTTCTCACATCATCAGGTGTTGCGATATCACCTATTTACTGTGATCTTGCTGCACATACATACATTAAGGACAATGTTAGCGACGTCACAGTGCTGATAATGTCATTATTGAAATAAATTCTACTTTTGCTACGTTTACGTCATGTAATATTAGTATTACTGTTTTTGGAATAAAACCAAAAATAAATGTTCTTTATTTGCCCACTGATGGTAATATTTCCTTGGTTTGTAAGTTTCTCTTTGATGTTTAGAAGTGCTCACCTATTTGTGGTTGCAGGGGTCGAGTCAGGGCTCCTAGCCATGCCTTTTCGCTTCGCTGGTCGCTACTAGGTCCACTTTCTGCCTTCTCCATGAGCTTTATAATCTCTCTTCTTAAAGCTATGTATGGATTCTGCCTCCACTACATCACTTTCCAGTGTTTGTCTCGGGGTTACAGTTTAGAAAAGAATTCGGCCAGTGTTAATTAATTCCCGAAATGTCTTTCTGCAACATTGTAAGCTCCTAATGTGTTGATTACAACACGAAAGGCCTAGAGCTATCTTTCAATACGACTGTGTTCAGTCAACCACTGAACACTTTGATCATCGAAAACCCAAGCGATTTTTTTTTCACGAATGTGAGAGATGACCAAGACTGTAGAGAAGACGCGCACAACATAACATACAACTGAAAAACACTGTCGAGCCTGATTTCAAATCTTCGACAAGATAACCAGAGCAAAATATCGCGGCTAGAAGAACGCTGTGAAATAACTAGAGAAGTATAAAGGGTTTAAGATGATTGTAACATCACCATTCCCAGACATGAGGAAGAAGTGTCTTGATGGCTGTGACAAGCTCTTGATTAAAGAAAGTGAAGCTGCCCTTCCCCTTCCTTGGATTAACCTAATTATTTCTCACGCCCTAGGCACTGTATAACTACTAGGGCCTTACCCCTTCCCCAAGAATATAATAGTAATCATAGTCCGCATTAGTTCATGGTCTCTGTTAGTTTCTGGTCCGTCATGGGTCACGGTCCACATTGGTCCACTGAGGATGGAGGGGAACGCTCATGGCACGCGATGACCCCTAAGCGATCAAGCACACGCCAAGGTCCTCTGGACCATCTGGTGGGCACGGTGGTGAGGAGGAAGCTGCCTTCCCTTACTTAACTCTCATGAGGGCGACGCTGACGATGATAAAGCACCAGGCAGGCCAGGACGCACATGATGGCCCAGATTCTTCCTTGACAGGACGTGCCAGTACCCAAGGCTGAGACCAAGGTACTCACACACACACACACACACACACACACACACACACACACACATACAAAATACTGCGTGGAATAGACAAGTTGGACAGAGACAGGCGGTTCCAGGGCGGGGACACAGAAACAAGGGGTCACAATTGGAAGTTGAAGACCCAGATGAGTCAAAGGGATGTTAGGAAGTATTTCTTCAGTCATACAGTAGTCAGGAAGTGGAATAGCCTAGCAAGTGAGGTAGTGGAGGCAGGAACCATAAATAGCTTTAAGATGAGGTATGATAAAGCTCGTGGAGCAGGGAGTGAGAGGACCTAGTAGCACTCAGTGAAGAGGAGGGGGCCAGGAGCTGAGTCTCGACCCCTGCAACCACAATTAGGTGAGTACAATTAGGTAAGTACACCCCCCCACACACACAGCTGGAAGTTGAAGACTCAGATGAGTCACAGGGATGTTAAGAAGTATTTTTTCGGTCACAGAGTTGACAGGAAGTGGAATAGTCTGGAGAGTGATGTAGTGGAGGCAGGATCCTTACATAGCTTGAAGAAGAGGTATGATAAAGCTTATGGAGCAAGAAGAGAGTGAACCTAGTAGCGACCAGTGAAGAGACGGGGCCAGGAGCTATAACTCGATCCGTGCAACCACAATTAGATGAATTAGGTGAGTACACACACACATACACACACACACACGAGACTTGGATATTTATCTTTACTAAGATAGTAAGTAGGAGTGAAAGGGATATTTCTCAGTGGCTCAAAAAGTACCAGATCACATCGACTCCAGGCTGAAGGACTGATTACCTTACACTCTTTCTGATCTTCAACCATTCTTCTCTGTATTGGACTGAGAAGCCACTGGATGACGAAACGTTTCCAAAATATAGTTACCCAAATGTTGCACATGTGTCTAATTTATCAACGTGTCCGTTCTCTGAACCATTTATCTAGACACCTAGATGTAATGATCAAGTTTCTTATTAGTGCTCATTGCTTTGCTGGTTTGTTAGTGGACAACAGCGTCACCTGCCTCCCACCCACAGATATTAGAACAACTGTGAAACAAAATCAGTATTTTGCTGTTGCTAAGACAGTCAGATGGGTGACTGTTTACCAGTTTTACATTACTGATTATCTTTTTTTTGTGTGTCTACTCTCGAAAGCTGCCGTTTTCTGTTCACTCTTCTAGACTTTTTATCGCATTTATCTCATTTATTTATTGGCAACAATAAATTTACTGACGACAGTTTTACCAAGCTTAGCCTAACCAAGGCTAACGTAACAAAACTCAGCTAAGCATGACCTAACCTAACCAACTCTAGCCTAACCAAGATTATCCTAACCAAGCCTAATTTAACATAACTCAACCAAACCCAGCCTAACCTAGCCAAGCCCGGCCTAACCTAGCCAAGCCCAGCCTAACCTAACCAGCCCTAACCTAACCAAGCCCAACCTAACCAAGCCTATTCTAACCAAGCCTGACCTAACCAAGCCTGACCTAACCAAGCTTAACCTAACCAAGCCTAACCTAACAACCTAATCAAACTTAACTAAGCCTAAGGACCTAACCAAGCCCAAATAACATTCGAGAAAGTTTCTGAATAGTAATAATTCCGACAATTTCGCAAGAGTTGGGATCCTCAGGCCCGGCCCTTCCCTCCCAGACTCTCTGCGGAATATAAACACCGAGAGGTGTGTCTCCCATTGTTTGTACTATGCAGCTTAATTCTCCTCTCAGGAATAAACTATTCTTGACTGATGGTGTACATGTGATATGTAGATTTTAATGACTAGTGCGCAGTCATTAGGCTTTAAACCACCTAACAAGCCAATAACTGAAACATTAGCGCTATGAAGTAATTACTGGAGATACAAATCTTGCTACAGCGGTCATTCCTGCAAGTCAAGTATGTATTAGCGTTTTGAATATGTGGCTATGCTAGAGTTTGTCATGTTTGCCAAATCTGCGATAAGACGGAATGGCATCCTCTCCATTGTTTTATATGGGATTGTGGAGAGGATGCAAGAAGAGGTTCAGTTCTGTTAAGTTACGGAAATTTACGTTAACCTCATATAACAGAAATT
>NC_091303.1:14948585-15003585 GCF_038502225.1 Cherax quadricarinatus | reverse complement strand
AAAAATTCGCCCGAATTACGGCAAGATTAATTATAATATATATATATATATATATATATATATATATATATATATATATATATATATATATATATATATATATATATATATATATATATATATATGTCGTGCCGAATATGCAAAACTGGTCAGTTAGCAAGAACTCATTTAAAATTAAGTCCTTTCTAAAATTTTCTCTTGTGCGTTTAAAGATATTTTTTTTCATTAATGTTAATGTAAAAATTTTAATTTTCCTCCAAAAGTATCTTAGAAAACTTACCTAACCTTATTATAACAAGAACAATTTATTTTAACCTAACCCAACTAAATATATTTTAGATTTGTTTACAATAATTTAATACTAAACCAACCCAGTGAAATATATTTTTTTCGTTAGGTTCAGAATGATTTTGGCGAAATTATTGCATACATAAATTTTCGCTTGTCTTATATGGCAAGATGAGCGTTGCTATTTAAGCCAAGATCGCAAGTTCTGCCTATTCGGCACGACATATATATATATATATATATATATATATATATATATATATATATATATATATATATATATATATATATATATATATATAACAACCACAGGGGGTGTAAAATGATAGCTAGAGAGAGAGAGAGAGAGAGAGAGAGAGAGAGAGAGAGAGAGAGAGAGAAAGAGAGTATACTTTAATCTCTGCTGTAAGTATTAGTATTCCTGACTGGTGGTGAACAGATAACGTGTAGTCTTAACCCTGGTGTAGAAGATAGGCTTTAATTCCTAATAACCAATCAAATCAATCAATTATCTGACTTTTCAGATAATTAACTCACAGAGATTTGAACTTCGAGCATTTGCGGTGAATAACTTACAAACGCTAGAATCTGAACTAAATAAATTAGTTTCTGGCGCTAGTCTGGTATTACCAGGAGTCAGAGTATCACAGCTGCCACCAACTCAGAACTTTGAAATTATAACTGGACGCTATTTCGGCCACTCCTTGAACATTATCGCGTTGAAAGTGAAATAAGTATAAGGTGAAAACTAGGATGTCACGGTCAGGTCAGGTCATGTGTTCTGAAGATCAGAGAATCTAGCAGTATGAAAGAGACATTGTATAGAATCAAAGCTTAGATTAAAATTCATGTTAGGGACGTTGTGTATTATGTCACAAAGTGAGACTAACTGGGACTGACCAAAATGTCAAGTTTTCAGTTTTATTTATTTATTTTTTTTTTTGAGATTCCCAGAAATTTCAAATAAATCCACCCTTTTTGAGATTTTTTTTACTTCAAAACAAGAATGACTGAGGACGTTGCTCCGCCAAGCGGCTGTAGTTTATATACTTGTTTAATACTGGCGCTGTAATAATAATTATTACATACAACCTCATGCACAAACAGGAACTATTTTCTTGCTTATACCTACATAAATTTCGTAGTTGTAGATGATAAAGTCATTAAAGCAGTACTGGAAAAATTTAGCCAGATGTCTAAATATAGTTTTCAATTATTGCTTGTGTGTGTGTGTGTGTGTGTGTGTGTGTGTGTGTGTGTGTGTGTGTGTGTGTGTGTGTGTGTGTGTGTGTGTGTGTGTGTGTGTGTGTGTGTGTGTGTGTGCGCGAGCTCCTGACATCTATTACTACACAATTTTCGTGCATGATAAGCCATTTTTCAACAAAATATTAAAAAAAAAATAAGGAAGAACTACAGCGAGATATAATCATTATATCAACAAAAACCGAACACAGAGTTCTCAGGATGATCGTCAGTGTCCTCAACAGGTAACTAAATGGACAAAGTGAATATTGGTCAGGTTGCAGCCTTTACGACGGACCGCCGAGAGGCAGAGCAAGAAATGTGCAACACTTGGGTATGATTACTGTCGAAACTTTTCGCCTGTGCAGTAGGCTTCTCCAGTAGAACACAAGTGAAGTGTTAAGTCTGAGGGAACATAGTCTGGCAGGGATGGTGTCATTGACAACATCCGCCAGGTGGTCACAAGCCACAATCTCCACCTGGACGAGCCTATCAGACAAAAGGTGAACATGGTCCCGGGAGGTGCCATGTGGACATGGCAGGAACGAGTCCCCCCGTGAGAATTGGAGTATATTTTAGCATGAGTCGAGGAGTGATGACGCAGTGTTAGACGGGTCGGGAGGGAAGAAACACGTCTGTGCAAGGTGCTCCCAGTGGCGGTGCAGCAGGAGCAGATAACAGTCATGCGCTGGTTCATGGTGGTGAGTGTTGTTGTCGCAGTCAGGGGGACCTGCCAGGCCACCCTCCAAGCCCTCACACCACACAATTTACATATTCCGAGGCGTGTATTTTTCTCGATATTTTTGAACTGATTGCAGCAGAGTATGTATATCCAGCAAAAAAAAAGGTGTATATCTGTGTTTATATATACACATGAGAGTACTTTAATCCCCATTTTATGGATTAAAGGTTTCTTGAGTACCAGCGTAACAAGAAGCCTTAATAACCTTCGAGCAGTCGATAGAATAAAACACTAAGCAAACACGCAGGACTGACTAGTGGCGTGGGGGTGCGTGCTCCCTGATGCTACTAGTATTACTAAAAATATATATAGCATGCTTACAACTTTTAATAGTCTAAATCTACCACGAGGTTACCCGCAGATACCCTGAGTGTAATTACAGTGTTCGAGGCCTTGATGAGTATTAGCGGGCCATTCAGTCGTACTAATAATGTTAAAGTTTCCAACCAAGCCTTTGCTGCTGAAATAATAAATATGATAATGTGTTAGAGCATTTTTTTTCGTAGCTCAAATTAAGAAAGTTAATGCGAGAGGCCAGTGGGTGTGACAGCGGTGTTGGCCAGTTTCTGACAACGAATTTCAGCCTACAAAAAAAAAAAAAAAAAAATGCGATCGATAAATTATAATAGCGTAATTGGGAGTTAATATTTTATATTATATAATTATATGAATGTATAGTATATAAATTCCCTACAGCACTATCAAATATAAGTGAATATAAGGAGAATATTTGACCCTAGATGGTCTGTGCAAGATAATTTCATCCTTAATTTATTATTCAACTAATTTTCCCTGGCACTGAGGCGTTTGTGTCATGGTCCAACACAGCCCAACCTTGTTTTATGGTCCAACATATCCCAACCTTGCGTCATGGTTCAACACATCACAACCTTGTCTCATGGTTCAACACATCCCAACTTTGCGTCATGGTTCAACACATCCCAACTTTGCGTCATGGTTCATCACATCCCAACCTTGCCTCATGGTTCAACACATCCCAACCTAGTGTCATGGCCCAACACATCCTAGCCTTACGTCATGGTCCAACACATCCCAACTTTGCGTCATGGTTCAACACATCCCAACTTTGCGTCATGGTTCAACACATCCCAACTTTGCGTCATGGTTCAACACATCCCAACTTTGCGTCGTGGTCCAATATATCTCAATCAAGGATCTGAAGCGACGACCACTTACAGAATTCACCAGTGGCGTGGAGGAAGTCTTCATGGCCAGCATGCCAACAAGAATGAACAGCATGAGATGGACCTATTCGAAGAGTTCCCGGAGAATGACCCATGCTACTCCCATAGTACCAGGAAAATGAACCATGCTTCTCCCAGAGTTCCAGGAGAATGAACCATGCTTCTTCCAGAGTTCCAGGAGAATGACCCATGCTACTCCCATAGTACCGGGAAAATGAACCATGCTTCTCCCAGAGTTCCAGGAGAATGACCCATGCTACTCCCATAGTACCAGGAAAATGAACCATGCTTCTCCCAGAGTTCCAGGAGAATGAACCATGCTACTCTCAGAGTTCCCAGAGAAGGAACCATGCTACTCCCAGAGTTCCAAGAGAATGAACCATGCTACTCCCAGAGTTCCCAGAGAAGGAACCATGCTACTCCCAGAGTTCCAAGAGAATGAACCATGCTACTCCCAGAGTTCCAAGAGAATGAACCATGCTTCTCCCAGAGTTCCCAGAGAAGGAACCATGCTACTCCCAGAGTTCCAAGAGAATGAACCATGCTACTCCCAGAGTTCCGAGAATCTGGTAAACAAAATCAGTTGAAATAGTGAGAATCTTCCACAGCTGGAGCGTAATGCTTCTCTGGCTGTGTGATTTATGGGAACATAAGACTAGAGAAAGCGCCTCAGGCCTATACTGGCCCATGCCACCTCTGATATAACTTTGACCCGTTTCGAGCGTTATTGTCCTGCAACCCGGTCTTGGGCCAGGCTTGTCTTTCCCAAAATCTTCCTATACGGCGGCGCAAGAGGTAGCTGGAGGGTGTGTCAGTACTTCAACACCCCCCAGTTTGAATCCTCTTAGCAATCTAGATTCGAATTGTTTATTTGGCTGCTGGTTATAGATGATTCACAGTTTCAAAATTGGGCAAGAAATTTATTTTGAAAGATTACGGTTGAACATCACTGAATGAGAGAAATGCAATGCCTACAAGTTGAAGAATAAGACATGTTCAACACCTGGAGGTCTCTAGTGGAGAGATTTTTAATTTTGTCGCTGTATCAGATTTAAAAAAAAAATACTTACACAGGCGGAAAATCTCTGGGAATAAAGATACTTAGGCTTTTCTCAGTGTTTTTCATCCACTATTAATTAAATTTCTAGGAAAACACAGCAGTGGAATATACTAACTAGTGTTTTATTTCGTTATTTGGAAAGCTTGTTATACTTGACTGAGGCAAGAGATGTTCTTTGTCGTTCATGTGCGCTCCACACTGTTATTGCTCTTAATGTATGGTGAGGCTTTAGTGTTTTGTGTAGTTACAGTATGTAGGGAGAGATTCTACGGACAGGGAGACGACGCTGTAGGGAACTAGGCTGTAGATTATGAAGCTAGATACACAAATAACCCGCACATAGAAGAGAGGAGCTTACGACGACGTTTCGGTCCGACTTGGACAATTTACAAAGTGTGACTTTGTAAATGGTCCAAGTCGGACCGAAACGTCATCGTAAGCTCCTCTCTTCTATGTGCAGGTTTTTGTGTATCGTTCCAGTCACGGTATTGTGCCTTTTTTTTTGTTATTTATGAAGCTAGATGCAGTGAACGACTTCAGACGCAGGCAACGACGCCAGATATAGTGAACGATGCCAGATGCAGGGAACGTTGTCAGATACCGTGAATGACGCCAGTAGCAGTGAGCAACACAGATGCAGGCAACGAAGCCAGATTCAGGGAGCGACGCATGTACAAGGAACACCACCAGATGCAGGCAACGATGCCAGATACGAGCAGTGACGTTAGATACAGGCAACGACTCCAGGTACAGGGAAAGATATATGACAGCTACATGATGAGAACACTAGTGGTGTGCTGCTTCCCTATTCTATATAATAGTTACACAGTGGGAAGAAAAGCTACGTTTCCCAGTCATATTCTGTCACACAGGATGAGGCTCATACATACTGATGAAATACTGAGAACAAAATAGTTTTTATTTACATGTGACAAATAGTTCCCTGGAAGTGTCCTGGAAGTGTCCTGGAAGTGTCCTGGCAGTGTCCTGGAAGTGTCCTGGCAGTGTCCTGGAAGTGTCCTGGAAGTGTCCTAGCAGTGTCCTGGAAGTGTCCTGGTAGTGTCCTGGAAGTGTCCTGGAAGTGTCCTGGCAGTGTCCTGGAAGTGTCCTGGAGATATCGTAATTATTAATTACCTCTCATGGGGTAGCTCCTAAACACAGGAGCAATTGTTTCTTCCTCGGATCATACCTCATTGCTTGCCATTCTCTAGGCGCTGTGTGACTCCTACGGATTTAGTGCTTCCTCATGGATATATATATATATATATATATATATATATATATATATATATATATATATATATATATATATATATATATATATATATATATATATATATAAACGTGGGTGGTCTCCCACCAAGGTAGGCTGACCCGCAAATAAAAAAAAACATTCACCATCATTCATTCAATAGCTGTCTTGACAAAAGTGCGCAGACATCCCAGTTGAAATAAACTTACGAACTGCACCACCCCCACTCTTCCTTCAGAGTGCACTCACTGCACTTCACACCCTCCTTAAAAGTGCACTCACTCACGTCCTTCAGAGTGCAAGCACTGTGGATGAATTGGACACATACGTGATACCTGGATATTTTGATATTCACCAACCAGTGGTTTATTCACTACAGCACAGAGATATAAAGAGGGTAGCGAGTCACTCAGGGTTGTAATGATGCAGACTCTGTATAACGAACACCTGCACCAACCACTCCCACACTAGCTTTTTTCATCTCAGGTTAAACCTGTGTCCCAGCTGCTTTACCCCACTTTTAATCAACCCACTGCTTCACCCACTTTATCCACACTCACACCTGCCTCTTCTTCACTCTTGCTGGACATTATTCTTTCTTGCCCAAGTCATGATACCATTACCTCATTGTCATCATCATCATTCATCGGCTCTCCAAAATATTCTCTGCAGCTCCCGGTGTCTGCACCTTCCTAGCGAACATCTCCCTTCTTTCACTTTAATAGACACGACTACTGGCTCCCCAGGATATTTCATCTTATTAATCTCTTTCAAAACTGTTATTTATTCTCAACAAAATTTGCTGATAAACATCCACCGGTTCTTTCACTGTCTCTCCTCGTGCACGTCCTCACAACTCTGTCTCTCCTCGCTCACGTCCTCACAACTCTGTCTCTCCTCGCTCACGTCCTCACAACCCTGTCTCTCCTCGCTCACGTCCTCACAACCCTGTCTCTCCTCGCTCACGTCCTCACAACCCTGTCTCTCCTCGCTCACGTCCTCACAACCCTGTCTCTCCTCGCTCACGTCCTCACAACCCTGTCTCTCCTCGTGCACGTCCTCACAACCCTGTCTCTCCTCGCTCACGTCCTCACAACCCTGTCTCTCCTCGTGCACGTCCTCACAACCCTGTCTCTCCTCGTGCACGTCCTCACAACCCTGTCTCTCCTCGCTCACGTCCTCACAACCCTGTCTCTCCTCGTGCACGTCCTCACAACCCTGTCTCTCCTCGCTCACGTCCTCACAACCCTGTCTCTCCTCGTGCACGTCCTCACAACTCTGTCTCTCCTCGCTCACGTCCTCACAACCCTGTCTCTCCTCGCTCACGTCCTCACAACCCTGTCTCTCCTCGCTCACGTCCTCACAACCCTGTCTCTCACTCTGTGTGCACGTCCTCACAACTCCTCTCCTCGTGCACGTCCTCACAACTCTGTCTCTCCTCGTGCACGTCCTCACAACTCTGTCTCTCCTCGTGCACGTCCTCACAACTCTGTCTCTCCTCGTGCACGTCCTCACAACTCTGTCTCTCCTCGTGCACGTCCTCACAACTCTGTCTCTCCTCGTGCACGTCCTCACAACTCTGTCTCTCCTCGTGCACGTCCTCACAACTCTGTCTCTCCTCGTGCACGTCCTCACAACTCTGTCTCTCCTCGTGCACGTCCTCACAACTCTGTCTCTCCTCGTGCACGTCCTCACAACTCTGTCTCTCCTCGTGCACGTCCTCACAACTCTGTCTCTCCTCGTGCACGTCCTCACAACTCTGTCTCTCCTCGTGCACGTCCTCACAACTCTGTCTCTCCTCGTGCACGTCCTCACAACCCTGTCTCTCCTCGTGCACGTCCTCACAACCCTGTCTCTCCTCGTGCACGTCCTCACAACCCTGTCTCTCCTCGTGCACGTCCTCACAACTCTGTCTCTCCTCGTGCACGTCCTCACAACTCTGTCTCTCCTCGTCACGTCCTCACAACTCTGTCTCTCCTCTCTCACGTCCTCACAACCCTGTCTCTCCTCGTGCACGTCCTCACAACTCTGTCTCTCCTCGTGCACGTCCTCACAACTCTGTCTCTCCTCGTGCACGTCCTCACAACTCTGTCTCTCCTCGTGCACGTCCTCACAACCCTGTCTCTCCTCGCTCACGTCCTCACAACCCTGTCTCTCCTCGCTCACGTCCTCACAACCCTGTCTCTCCTCGCTCACGTCCTCACAACCCTGTCTCTCCTCGCTCACGTCCTCACAACCCTGTCTCTCCTCGCTCACGTCCTCACAACCCTGTCTCTCCTCGCTCACGTCCTCACAACCCTGTCTCTCCTCGCTCACGTCCTCACAACCCTGTCTCTCCTCGCTCACGTCCTCACAACCCTGTCTCTCCTCGCTCACGTCCTCACAACTCTGTCTCTCCTCGCTCACGTCCTCACAACCCTGTCTCTCCTCGTGCACGTCCTCACAACCCTGTCTCTCCTCGTTGACGTCCTCACAACCGTCTCTCCTCGTGCACGTCCTCACAACCCTGTCTCTCCTCGTTGACGTCCTCACAACCCTGTCTCTCCTCGTGCACGTCCTCACAACCCTGTCTCTCCTCGTGCACGTCCTCACAACCCTGTCTCTCCTCGTGCACGTCCTCACAACCCTGTCTCTCCTCGTGCACGTCCTCACAACTCTGTCTCTCCTCGCTCACGTCCTCACAACCCTGTCTCTCCTCGTGCACGTCCTCACAACCCTGTCTCTCCTCGTGCACGTCCTCACAACCCTGTCTCTCCTCGTGCACGACCTCACAACCCTGTCTCTCCTCGTGCACGTCCTCACAACCCTGTCTCTCCTCGTGCACGTCCTCACAACTCTGTCTCTCCTCGCTCACGTCCTCACAACCCTGTCTCTCCTCGCTCACGTCCTCACAACCCTGTCTCTCCTCGTGCACGTCCTCACAACCCTGTCTCTCCTCGTGCACGTCCTCACAACCCTGTCTCTCCTCGTGCACGTCCACACAACCCTGTCTCTCCTCGTGCACGTCCTCACAACCCTGTCTCTCCTCGTGCACGTCCTCACAACCCTGTCTCCTCGTTGACGTCCTCACAACCCTGTCTCTCCTCGTGCACGTCCTCACAACCCTGTCTCTCCTCGTGCACGTCCTCACAACCCTGTCTCTCCTCGTGCACGTCCTCACAACCCTGTCTCTCCTCGTACACGACCTCACAACTCTGTCTCTCCTCGCTCACGTCCTCACAACCCTGTCTCTCCTCGTACACGACCTCACAACTCTGTCTCTCCTCGCTCACGTCGTCACACTCCGCTGTACCTCAGTTTTCATTTCCATATTCTGTCTTCCGTATATCATTTTTACGTTGCATTATTTTATTGAGGAGGCAGCGCAGACCCTGAGGATCGTAGTTGCCGTCTACATGTAGCTTCCTGCCACACAAGACTGTATGTATTAACATAATGTGTTTTAATATACGAACAGCGGTACAAGCTCTGCTTCCCCTCCATCTATAACTGGCCTTGGAAAAACATTCGCAAGACTCAACACTACCCTGGCATTTCCTGGGTAACCGGAGGCAATCAGGTTCGATCCAAGGAAAGGAAGGACTAGTGTAACTCCTTGAATCAAGAGCTCCTCACCAACACTAAGGCATCCTCCTCCATTGAAGGGTTGTGCAAATAACTTCTTAAGTGATAACTTGTTTCCTAACGCCTTTACTTCCTGATTCCAGGAATCACCGCGCTTCCTACGTGCACCCACTTATATTCCCACAAAACTTCTGCCATACACTACCTCCGCATTCTTAAATCTATCCCATACCTCTTCAACTTCATTTTCGTTATCTTTACTCTCTCTACCTCATTTTTTCTCTTAACGTCATTATTATGCTCCACCTGCCTCTTACTGTCGCTACCACTAAAAATAATCTGAGATAAGATCTTAAATCTGTTTTCAATAGAAGAAACAAATTCTAAATATACATCTGCTACCCCGTTTTTAGGTCTTAGTTCCCAGGCCTTCTGTGTATCCATACATTCTTGTGCTACCATCCACAGGATGGATACGGATGGGGGGGGAGGCACAATAAACTAGCAGCTTCAGCGGGAAAATCTATCCATTAGCCTTTCATCCACCAATTCATACCCTAGCTAAGTGGTGCCAATGCGCATATCGTATATTTATCCTCATTCTTAAAGTGAATATTACTAAGCCTCTTCCTATACTTTATATAGACAGAGAGACACTACTAGACCTCCTAGGTGAAGGCTCTAACCTACTACCAGACGAGTAACCTGAGACTCGCCTTCAGGACATGAAACATCTTGGTCAAGGCTAACCAGGTAGCCAGGCAGACCTGTTCCTCCTGTTCCATATCCCATCCTTTAACGGAACATTCTTTTGCCTCCAACTTGGTTGGTGAATCCCATTGTTGATCCTGTCCTTGTATTCATTTGTTTGTTGCTGTTGTTTTTGCTCGTGTTTGCGGTGGTGTTGCGTGCTGGTGTTGATGTTGTTGCTGCTGTTGGTGTTTTCATTAATCATTATAAATTGCTATTGTTAGTGTTGCTGCTGCATGAATCTACTACTGTTGCTTGAATCTGCTGCTGCTATTGCTTGAATCTGCTACTGTTGTTTGAATCTGCTGCTGCTATTGCTTGAATCTACTACTGTTGTTTGATTCTGCTACTGTTGTTTGATTCTGCTACTGTTGCAGCTGCTACTATTAGTGTTATAATTATTTTGTTCCGTCAATACTGTTGTGGTGTTGAGGTTAATATCTTATTACAGAACACTGGTGTCCCAGACCTCCACACCTTGGTTTATACCCTCACTCACATCTCACGTTACTCACCCATCTTGTCTCACTAGGTGACCTTGTCTCACTAGGTGACCTTGTCTCACTACGCGACCCTGTCTCACTACGTGACCTTGTCTCACTACGCGACCCTGTCTCACTACGTGACCTTGTCTCACTACGTGACCCTGGGTTCATGGCAACTCAAAGTCTGATTTACAGGCCACTCAGAGAACATGAATTACTACTCAGAAATCGTGCTTTACCACTCAGAGATCGCAACAAAAGAGCTGTATTCCTGAGCCTCACACAAAGCTTACTGATGAGGGTCATAATGATGCGTCGAAATACGCACGACTGCCACTCATGTTCGTTCGTGACTCTTCACTGGTTTTGGGGATGAAGAAGTAATGAACGAAGTGAGAGCATATACGAACAAATAAAACAAGGAATAGATAGATAGGCGATAATAAATGAATGAAACGAAGCAAGAGGAGAAAGGTTTAAAACCCGTTCCCGGGTCTAGACATGATAAAACCACAGCCACTCCTCCAGACCCAGCCCCGGTCTTCTCCTTCCCGTTTTCCGTCTATAAATTCACTTTTCTTCCCGCTTTCCCGTCCACAATTTCATTACCGTTTTCCGTCCCAATATTCATTCCTCCTGTTGCCTCCGGGTTTTCCGTCCCGATATTTATTTCTCCTCCCGATGTTTCCGGGCTTTCCATCCTAATGCTCATCTCTCGTCCCGTTTGTTATTTTTCCTCCGGTTTTTCATTTCTCCTCCCGTTTATTCCTGTTTTTAAGCCAGATTTCCTTATTGTTTCCATGCATAAACTAAATTTTCTAACGATTCTTCGGCCATGATCACAAATTTTTTGATCTCGGTTTAAAAACCGATTATGTTCTAGTTTTCCAAATGTTAATGAATGTGATCGAAAATTTTGAGTCTGACGCAAAACACACACACACACACACACACACACACACACACACACACACACACACACACACACACACACACACACACACACAGGACAGAAGGGTCAGGGGAGACATGATAACGACATACAAGATACTGCGGGGAATAGACAGGGTGGACAGAGATAGGATGTTCCAGAGAGGGGACACAGAAACAAGGGGTCACAACTGGAAGCTGAAGACTCAGACGAGTCACAGGGATGTTAGGAAGTATTTCTTCAGTCATAGAGTCGTCAGGAAGTGGAATAGCCTAGCAAGTGAAGTAGTGGAGGCAGGAACCATACATAGTTTTAAGGCGAGGTATGATAAAGCTCATGGGGCAGGGAGAGAGAGGACCTAGTAGCAATCAGCGAAGAGGCGGGGCCAGGAGCTATGACTCGACCCCTGTAACCATAAATAGGTGAGTACAAATAGGTGAGTACACACACACACACACACACACACACACACACACACACACACACACACACACACACACACACACACACACACACACACACACAAACACACACACACATACACATACACACACACACACACACACACACACACACACACACACACACACACACAGTCACAGGCGCACACACACACACACACACACACACACAGGCACAGGCGCACACACACACACACACACACACACACACACGCACGCACACACACGCACACGCGCACACACACACACAAAGCACACACACAACACACAAAACACACACAAAACACACACAGATGTTTGGAAGTATTTCTTTAGTCATAGAGTTGTTGGGAAGTGGAATAGTCTGGTAAGTGATGCAGTGGAGGCAGGAACCATACATAGTTTCAAGACGAGGTAGGATAAAGTTCATGGTCAGAGAAAGAGAGGACCTAGTAGCGGTCAGTGAATAGGTGAGTACGAGTGTTGACACACAGGCACTAACACGTCAGAGTGGTAAGTGGCTTCGTCAAAACAATAGTTGTATCACCACACTCAAAGCAAGACGAGACATCACAAAGTAGAGAGAGAGAATCACCACAGTTACAGTGCTCACCGTCATTATATTTTAATCAGAATAGGTCAGTCTGGTCAATTAGCAAGAACTCATTTAAAATTAAGTCCTCTCTAAAATTTTCTCTTATACGTTTAAATATATATTTTTTTTCATATATGTTAATGTGAAAATTAATAATTTTGTACCAAAAGAACCTTAGAAAACTTACCTAACCTTACTATAACAAGCGAAATTTAATTTAGCCTAATACAACTAAATATATTTTAGATAAGTTTACAATAATTTAATAATAAATAAACACAATGAAATATATTTTTTCGTTAATTCAGTATGATTTTTTTTTTGCGAAATTATTGCATACACAAATTTTTGCTTGCCTTATTCAGCAAGAAGAGCGTTGCTATTTAAGCCAAAATCGCAAGCTTTACGTATTCGGCACGACACATATATATATATATATATATATATATATATATATATATATATATATATATATATATATATATATATATATATATATATATATATATATATATATATATATATGTGTGTGTGTGTGTGTGTGTGTGTGTGTGTGTGTGTGTGTCGTGCCGAATAGGCAGAATTTGCGATCTTGGCTTAAATAGCAACGCTCATCTTGCCATATAAGACAAGTGAAAATTTGTGTATGCAATAATTTCGCCAAAATCATTCTGAACCTAACGAAAAAAATATATTTCACTGTGTTTGTTTAGTATTAAATTACTGTAAACAAATCTAAAATATATTTAGTTGGGTTAGGCTAAAATAAATTGTTCTTGTTATAATAAGGTTAGGTAAGTTTTCTAAGATTCTTTTGGTGCAAAATTATATATTTTTACATTAACATTAATGAAAAAATATATCTTTAAACGTATAAGAGAAAATTTTAGAAAGGACTTAATTTTAAATGAGTTGTTGCTAATTGACCAGTTTTACATATTCGGCACGACATAAATATATATATATATATATATATATATATATATATATATATATATATATATATATATATATATATATATATATATATATATATATATATATATATATATATATATATATATCTTACAAGAGGGTAGCCATCTTGCCTGGCAGTTAGTAGTCATGTGTCAAGAGATCGTCACCTGCGATAACTGTCTGTAGAGACAATTATCTCTTAGTGTGTGTTTTATACGATACATTTTACTACTTTGAAGAGCCTGGCATATACAACTACTGTATCTAGACGATACTTTGAAGCCCCGACACCTAGTAATTACCGCACAGTACGAAAATTTAGCTGCCACATCCCCCAACAATGTTGTAAAGTCCGCTACCAAACGTAAAACCATCCGATTATGTTTCGCTGTTGTCAGTTAAATATTATTATTACTATCACTGGGAAGTGCAAAACCCGTAAGGGTTAAATATTACCTAGAGTAATGGTAGTTAACCAAGTCTGATCAGAGAAACGGGATGGCAGCTATAATTTTTTAGATCAAACTCATATGTGTACTCACCTAGTTGTGGTTGCAGGGGTCGATTCATAGCTCCTGGCCCCGCCGCTTCACTGCTCGCTACTAGGTCACTATTCCTGCTCCATGAGCTTTATCATACCTCTTCTTAAAGCTATGTATGGATCCACCTCTATTACATCACTTCCCAGACTATTCCACTTCCTGACAACTGTGTGACTGAAGAAATACTTCCTAACATCCCTGTGATTCATCTGTGTGTGTGTGTGTGTGTGTGTGTGTGTGTGTGTTGAGGGTAGGGTCATCATCCATTAATTTACAAACATAAATATACAACAAGAGTGACATGTATCATACAATACGACAAGAGTGACATACATCATACCATACATTGGGCTCAGAGATCATACAATACCACAGGACTACAAACCCACACAACTACAAAATCACAAGTTCCTACAGGAGTCTCACAGTATGGGCCAGTAGGCCTTCTGCAGTGTTCCTCCATTCTTATGTTCATATGTTACTTCAAAATAAGGTCAACAGCACTGTTACCAAGTCCCAGAACTCCTACAAAGCCTCACAGTTGCTACAAAACCACAGAGCTGCTACAAGACACTGTCGTATATACACCTCCCTCACAGCTGCTCTTTTGTTTACATCTAGCTGTTGTTTGTTTTGCTCTGTGCATGACGCGACGCTCCAACTAGGCAAATCAATAGTGTGACCCTTCCTGACCTGCCTACTAGCGTAGGTGACCAGTTTGCAGTTTTATGACCCTTCCTGACCCTTCCTACTAGCGTAGGGGACCTCATCTTAGTCGCAGATCAATAGTGTGACCCCGCCTGGCATGGGTGACCCCTTCACTGTTTTAAATGAACAGTGCGACCCTGCCTACTAGCGAAAGTGACCCATATTAGTCGTGGATCGATAGTGTGACCCCCGCCTGCTGGTGAAGGTGACCTCGTCCTCACAGCCCCCACTGTTAGGACTGACTATTCACTCTTGTCACACTTCCGGACGAAGTGTGCTTCAGGGCTCAGTCCTCGTGGCTCCTCCTCCTCCAGGACTACTGAAGAGACTGTAGGAGTCATCTTCACCAGCAAGTGTATCTTCCACAGTATGCGTTGTTCTGCATGAGGGTTCATATTGAGTGTGGAGATGTGAGGTCCTCTCTGTGAAAGGTACAATGAGGCCTCCTGTCAGCAGAGATAAACTGACGTCTCCCGTCAGCAGAGATACACTGACGTCTCCCGTCAGCAGAGATACACAGAGGTCTCCCGTCAGCAGAGATACACTGACGTCTCCCGTCAGCAGAATTAAACTGAGGTCTCCCGTCAGCAGAATTACACTGAGGTCTCCCGTCAGTAGAGATACACTGATAGCATTGAAGGACTTCCTTCAATACTATCTGGTTTTCATCGGAAACTTCTCTGGCGGCAGTGAAACAAGACAATGGATGCCAGATAAAAACAGCCTCCGCGTTTCACACATCAAGAACCACACACAGTAAAACGTCTCCAGAGAAAAACATAACAAAGTTCTGTCTATAACACGGTCCTGGGACGCGGTGCTGCACATCCCGGGAACCTGCAGTTCCGAGGGTCAACTGAATTGTGACGTCAGCACACACTTCTGGCCAAAAAAAAAAAAAAAAAATAAAAAGCGATTGAACGAATGATGGCGAGTGTGTTTCCTCTTTTATGGGTCGCACTTCCTGGGTCCGACGCGGCCGCAGTGTTAAAAAAACAAAGGGGATGAAGAAGTCCACACATTTTTAAACTAAATTTTTCAGTGTCTAGGGGGAAAAATATTCAGATCTTTGAACTTTGTGATATATAAATGTTTCGAAAATGACGGTCATGAAGTTAAACCTGAATATTCATGTAAGAGTTTACTGTCATGGATAAAACTTAAGCATAGAACAACCCGGTAAGATCTATGTGAACACAACACCCCGGTAAGACCTAAATGAACACAACACCCCGGTAAGACCTAAATGAACACAACACCCCGGTAAGACCTAAATGAACACAACACCCCGGTAAGACCTAAATGAACACAACACCCCGGTAAGACCTAAATGAACACAACACCCCGGTAAGACCTAAATGAACACAACACCCCGGTAAGACCTAAATGAACACAACACCCCGGTAAGACCTAAATGAACACAACATCCCGGTAAGACCTAAATGAACACAACACCCCGGTAAGACCTAAATGAACACAACACCCCGGTAAGACCTTAGTGAACACAACACCCCGGTAAGACCTAAATGAACACAACACCCCGGTAAGACCTAAATGAACACAACACCCCGGTAAGACCTAAATGAACACAACACCCCGGTAAGATCTAAATGAACACAACAACCCGGTAAGACCTAAATGAACACAACAACCCGGTAAGACCTAAATGAACACAACACCCCGGTAAGACCTAAATGAACACAACACCCCGGTAAGACCTTAGTGAACACAACACCCCGGTAAGACCTAAATGAACACAACACCCCGGTAAGACCTAAATGAACACAACACCCCGGTAAGACCTAAATGAACACAACACCCCGGTAAGACCTAAATGAACACAACACCCCGGTAAGACCTTAGTGAACACAACACCCCGGTAAGACCTAAATGAACACAACACCCCGGTAAGACCTAAATGAACACAACACCCCGGTAAGACCTAAATGAACACAACACCCCGGTAAGACCTAAATGAACACAACATCCCGGTAAGACCTAAATGAACACAACACCCCGGTAAGATCTAAATGAACACAGCACCCCGGTAAGACCTAAATGAACACAACACCCCGGTAAGACCTAAATGAACACAACATCCCGGTAAGACCTAAATGAACACAACACCCCGGTAAGATCTAAATGAACACAGCACCCCGGTAAGACCTAAATGAACACAACATCCCGGTAAGACCTAAATGAACACAGCACCCCGGTAAGACCTAAATGAACACAACACCCCGGTAAGACCTAAATGAACACAACACCCCGGTAAGACCTAAGTGAACACAACACCCCGGTAAGACCTAAATGAACACAACATCCCGGTAAGACCTAAATGAACACAGCACCCCGGTAAGACCTAAATGAACACAACATCCCGGTAAGACCTAAATGAACACAGCACCCCGGTAAGACCTAAATGAACACAGCACCCCGGTAAGACCTAAATGAGCACAGCACCCCGGTAAGACCTAAATGAACACAGCACCCCGGTAAGACCTAAATGGACCTAAATGAGCACAACACCCCGGTAAGACCTAAATGAACACAACACCCCGGTATGACCTAAATGAACACAACACCCCGGTAAGGCCTAAATGAACACAACACCCCGGTAAGACCTAAATGAACACAGCACCCCGGTAAGGCCTAAATGAACACAACACCCCAGTAAGACCTAAATGAACACAACACCCCGGTGAGACCTAAATGAACATAGCATCCTGGTAAACCTAAATGAACACAGCACCCCGGTAAGACCTAAATGAACACCACACCCCGGTAAGACCTAAATGAACACAGCACCCCGGTAAGATCTAAATGAACACAACACCCTGGTAAGACCTACATGAACATAGCACCCCACTAAGACCTAAGTGTACACAACACCCCGGTAAGACCTAAATGAACACAGCACCCCGGTAAGACCTAAATGGACCTATATGAACACAACACCCCGGGAAGACCTAAATGAATGCAACACCCCGGTAAGACCTAAATGAACACAGCACCCCGGTAAGACCTAAATGGACCTAAATGAACACAACACCCCGGTAAGACCTACATGAACATAGCACCCCACTAAGACCTAAGTGTACACAACACCCCGGTAAGACCTAAATGAGCATAACACCCCGGTAAGACCTAAATGAACACAGCACCCCGGTAAGACCTAAATGGACCTATATGAACACAACACCCCGGGAAGACCTAAATGAACGCAACACCCCGGTAAGACCTAAATGAACACAGCACCCCGGTAAGACCTAAATGGACCTATATGAACACAACACCCCGGGAAGACCTAAATGAACACAACACCCCGGTAAAACCTAAATGAACAGAACACCCCGGTAAGACATAAATGAACACAACACCCCGGTAAGACCTAAATGAACACAGCACCCCGGTAAGACCTAAATGAACACAACACCCCAGTAAGACCTAAATGAACACAACACCCCGGTAAGACCTAAATGAACACAACACCGCGGTAAGACCTAAATGAACACAATACCCCGGTAAGACCTAAATGAACACAACACCCCGGTAAGATCTAAATGAACACAACACCCCGGTAAGACCTAAATGAACACAACAACGCGGTAAGACCTAAATGAACACAACACCCCGGTAAGACATAAATGAACACAGCACCCCGGTAAGATCTAAATGAACACAACACCCCGGTAAGATCTAAATGAACACAACACCCCGGTAAGACCTAAATGAACACAACACCGCGGTAAGACCTAAATGAACACAATACCCCGGTAAGACATAAATGAACACAGCACCTTGGTAAGACCTAAATGAACACAGCACCTTGGTAAGACCTAAATGAACACAGCACCCCGGTAAGACCCAAATGAACACAACACCCCAATAAGACTTAAATGAACACAACACCCGAGTAAGACCTAAATGAACACAACACCCCGGTAAGATCTAAATGAACAGAACACCCCGGTAAAACATAAATGAACACAGCACCTTGGTAAGACCTAAATGAACACAGCACCCCGGTAAGACCCAAATGAACACAACACCCCAATAAGACTTAAATGAACACAACACCCGAGTAAGACCTAAATGAACACAACACCCCGGTAAGATCTAAATGAACACAACACCCCGGTAAGACATAAATGAACACAGCACCCCGGTAAGACCTAAATGAACACAACACCCCGGTAAGACCTAAATGAACACAACACCGCGGTAAGACCTAAATGAACACAACACCCCTGTAAGACCTAAATGAACACAACACCCCAGTAAGACCTAAATGAACACAACACCCCGGTAAGACCTAAATGAACACAACACCCCGGTAAGACCTAAATGAACACAACACCCCGGTAAGACCTAAATGAACACAACACCCCGGTAAGACCTAAATGAACACAACACCCCGGTAAGATCTAAATGAACACAACACCCCGGTAAGACATAAATGAACACAGCACCCCGGTAAGACCTAAATGAACACAGCACCCCGGTAAGACCCAAATGAACACAACACCCCAATAAGACTTAAATGAACACAACACCCGAGTAAGACCTAAATGAACACAACACCCCGGTAAGATCTAAATGAACACAACACCCCGGTAAGACATAAATGAACACAGCACCTTGGTAAGACCTAAATGAACACAACACCCCGGTAAGATCTAAATGAACACAACACCCCAGTAAGACCTAAATGAACAGAACACCCCGGTAAGACCTAAATGTACACAACATCCCAGTAAGACCTAAATGAACACAACATCCCAGTAAGACCTAAATGAACACAACATCCCAGTAAGACCTAAATGAACACAACACCCCTGTAAGACGTAAATGAACACAACACCCCGGTAAGACCTAAATGAACACACCACCCCGGTAAGACCTAAATGAACACAACACCCCGGTAAGACCTAAATGAACACACCACCCCGGTAAAACCTAAATGAACACAACACCCCGGTAAGACGTAAATGAACACAACACCCCGGTAAGACGTAAATGAACACAACACCCCGGTAAGACCTAAATGAACACAACACCCCGGTAAGATCTAAATGAACACACCACCCCGGTAAGATCTAAATGAACACACCACCCCGGTAAGACGTAAATGAACACAACACCCCGGTAAGATCTAAATGAACACAACACCCCGGTAAGATCTAAATGAACACACCACCCCGGTAAGATCTAAATGAACACAACACCCCGGTAAGACGTAAATGAACACAATACCCCGGTAAGACCTAAATGAACACAACACCCCGGTAAGACCCAAATGAACACAACACCCCAATAAGACTTAAATGAACACAACACCCGAGTAAGACCTAAATGAACACAACACCCCGGTAAGATCTAAATGAACAGAACACCCCGGTAAGACATAAATGAACACAGCACCTTGGTAAGACCTAAATGAACACAGCACCCCGGTAAGACCCAAATGAACACAACACCCCAATAAGACTTAAATGAACACAACACCCGAGTAAGACCTAAATGAACACAACACCCCGGTAAGATCTAAATGAACACAACACCCCGGTAAGACATAAATGAACACAGCACCCCGGTAAGACCTAAATGAACACAACACCCCGGTAAGACCTAAATGAACACAACACCGCGGTAAGACCTAAATGAACACAACACCCCTGTAAGACCTAAATGAACACAACACCCCAGTAAGACCTAAATGAACACAACACCCCGGTAAGACCTAAATGAACACAACACCCCTGTAAGACCTAAATGAACACAACACCCCGGTAAGACCTAAATGAACACAACACCCCGGTAAGACCTAAATGAACACAACACCCCGGTAAGACCTAAATGAACACAACACCCCGGTAAGATCTAAATGAACACAACACCCCGGTAAGACATAAATGAACACAGCACCCCGGTAAGACCTAAATGAACACAGCACCCCGGTAAGACCCAAATGAACACAACACCCCAATAAGACTTAAATGAACACAACACCCGAGTAAGACCTAAATGAACACAACACCCCGGTAAGATCTAAATGAACACAACACCCCGGTAAGACATAAATGAACACAGCACCTTGGTAAGACCTAAATGAACACAACACCCTGGTAAGATCTAAATGAACACAACATCCCAGTAAGACCTAAATGAACAGAACACCCCGGTAAGACCTAAATGTACACAACATCCCAGTAAGACCTAAATGTACACAACATCCCAGTAAGACCTAAATGAACACAACATCCCAGTAAGACCTAAATGAACACAACATCCCAGTAAGACCTAAATGAACACAACACCCCGGTAAGACGTAAATGAACACAACACCCCGGTAAGACCTAAATGAACACACCACCCCGGTAAGACCTAAATGAACACAACACCCCGGTAAGACCTAAATGAACACACCACCCCGGTAAAACCTAAATGAACACAACACCCCGGTAAGACGTAAATGAGCACAACACCCCGGTAAGACCTAAATGAACACAACACCCCGGTAAGATCTAAATGAACACACCACCCCGGTAAGATCTAAATGAACACACCACCCCGGTAAGACGTAAATGAACACAACACCCCGGTAAGATCTAAATGAACACAACACCCCGGTAAGATCTAAATGAACACACCACCCCGGTAAGATCTAAATGAACACAACACCCCGGTAAGACGTAAATGAACACAATACCCCGGTAAGACCTAAATGAACACAACACCCCGGTAAGACCTAAATGAACACAACATCCCGGTAAGACCTAAATGAACACAACACTCCAGGTAAGACCTAAATGAACACAGCACCCCGGTAAGACCTAAATGAACACAACACCCCGGAATGACCTAAATGAACAAAACACCCCGGTAAGACCTAAATGAACACAGCACCCCGGTAAGACCTAAATGAACACAGCACCCCGGTAAGACCTAAATGAACACAACACCCCGGTAAGACCTAAATGAACACAGCACCCCGGTAAGACCTAAATGAACAACACCCCAGTAAGACCTAAATGAACACAACATCCTGGTAAGACCTAAATGAACACAGCACCCCGGTAAGACCTAAATGAACACAGCACCCCGGTAAGACCTAAATGAACACAACACCCCGGTAAGGCCTAAATGAACACAACACCCCGGTAAGTCCTAAATGAACACCATATTCGGGATAAACAAAATTTACCCTGGATGTCAAAGACAATTTACCCTGGATGTCAAAGACAATTTACCCTGGATGTCAAAGAAATTTACCCTGGATGTCCAATACGTTTTACTTGCTGGTAAAAAAAAGTAATCTCTCACGACGGTAAATTTTCGAGTGACTTCCTGCGCTGTCTGCCTGAGAATGTCTGCCTGAGAATGTCTGCTTGAGAATGTCTGCTTGAGAATGCCTGTCTGCCTGAGAATGTCTGCTTGAGAATGCCTGTCTGCCTGAGAATGTCTGCCTGAGAATGTCTGCTTGAGAATGCCTGTCTGCCTGAGAATGTCTGCTTGAGAATGTCTGGCTGCCTGAGAATGTCCGCCTGAGAATTTCTGCCTGAGAATTTCTGCCTGAGAATGTCAGCCTGAGAATGTCTGTCTGCCTGAGAATGTCTGTCTTCCTGAGAATGTCTGCCTGCCTGAGAATGTCTGCCTGCCTGAGAATGTCTGCCTGCCTGAGAGTGTCTGCCTGCCTGAGAATGTCTGCCTGCCTGAGAGTGTCTGCCTGCCTGAGAATGTCTGCCTGCCTGAGAATGTCTGCCTGCCTGAGAGTGTCTGCCTGCCTGAGAATGTCTGCCTGCCTGAGAATGTCTGCCTGCCTGAGAATGTCTGCCTGCCTGAGAGTGTCTGCCTGCCTGCCTGAGAATGTCTGCCTGCCTGAGAGTGTCTGCCTGCCTGAGAATGTCTGCCTGCCTGAGAATGTCTGCCTGCCTGAGAATGTCTGCCTGCCTGAGAATGTCTGTGTTACGCCCCTCGTTTGTGAACCTTCTAGGTCAGGTATGATGTATATGTAACGGGCTTTTTCACTTAATATTATATTATTTCTAACCTCATTAGTAGCTAAAATGAGGATAGAGTACTTTATTATCTGGCCTTATTATCTGGCCTTAATTTATTTAGCTGTGTAAATAGATAGGATGTTTCGATGATGTAAACTACGTGTACAGTTGTTTACTACCCGGCTGTCGTTTAGCCACTGTCCCCTCTTAATCCGAGGTGACGTCAGTCTGAGAATTCTGTTATAGGTCAGTCCACTCTCACCTCTCGTGAGAGAAGCTCCTTGATTCCTGGATTTAACCTTCTGGCCCCACATGAGGTTCCCTAGTGACCCTCCAGCACCTCGGACGGTATCAGACAGAAACGTCTCAGACGAAGTGTGTGTTTCTGTATTGGAGACGCTGGTGATTGTCCCTAGCTCTGCTAGGAACGAGTTTAAGCAGTATTGGTTCAAAGTGGACGGCGAAAAAGTCATGGGAGACAGACTCGCCGCAAAACTCCTTTAAGTGTAAAATATTCCTAATCTCACTTAGTATATTATGAAAATTGAATAAGAGTGAATTATTATTGAAGTGTTACGTCTTCTGTCTCATTTAGATAGAGTTAAGTAAAGTGTTATTATGTGAAGAGAAGGTGTTAAGATACTAGTGCCGTTCAGTACTATAATCAAGATAATACTGTGTATTATCTTTTAAGTGAACTTAAGTGTAAATTTCATGAGTACTGTTTTATGGTGCGACCTTTTTAAAGTTAATATAAAACCCTTCTATGGTTTATTAAGAAACTTAATAAAAAACCGGAGAGAAACATTGTGATTGTTTACTACTGAAGCCTTGAATGATTTTATCTAGAACAGGATATTCAATCCTGTTTATTTGTTGCAAGAAAGTGCTAAACAGGCTTAAGTAGTGGCCCTGTACGCAACAGTCTGCCTGCCTGAGAATTTCTGCCTGAGAATGTCTGCCTGATAATGTCTGCCTGATAATGTCTGCCTGAGAATGTCTGCCTGATAATGTCTGCCTTCCTGATAATGTCTGCCTGACAATGTCTGCCTTCCTGATAATGTCTGCCTGATAATGTCTGCTTAGGAAAACAACGTACAAGTCTTCTGTGGTTGAGGTAACGCAGCAGAGTCTATGAAGCGGCTATTCTCTTACGTTAGTTTAAAGCGGTGTAAGTTAGAGTAGATTTACCAAAGTT
This sequence comes from Cherax quadricarinatus, assembly GCF_038502225.1. NCBI lineage: Eukaryota > Metazoa > Arthropoda > Malacostraca > Decapoda > Parastacidae > Cherax > Cherax quadricarinatus. The sequence goes on along the minus strand of NC_091303.1, from coordinate 14,979,623 downwards.
AACCTAACAGACCTAACGAAATTTTCATTTTAGTGTAGTATATTTAAATACATGATATATACTACAAAATGTATTAACAGTTATTTCAATATACTCTAATGTATTAAATTTCTAGTTTGTTGCTACTTCCTGCACCTCTGGAAGCTTGTGTTGAAGAATATTGCATAGTATAATCACGGGCGGATCTACAATGACACTAATAAAGTCTCTTCTGGGGTCCCTAAATCCGGAGGGGCCCCAGAAGCGACTTTAGTCCACATTGCTTAAAAAAGTGGGTCTGCTGTATGAGGAGTTGCGAAGGGGCCCTCCCATAACAGTTTAAGCTTCAGGGCCCCAGAAGGGTAGGTCCGCCACTGACAGTGTTGCAGGCAGTGTTGAGACACTTATAATACTGATATATCTTATAACCAGCAGCTGCTTGTCATTTATTTTCTATTTTCTCCTTGTTTATCTTTGCCGGGGCTATCAGTCATTTTATATTTTCCTTATAATTATCCTGTGATTTTCTTTTTTATTCCAGTTTGTTCCTGATAAGTTGTGTTTCAGGTCCTAACAGTTCCCCTTTTCGTGATCAAGTTTATTTTTGTGTTGCAGTGTATGTAGAAACCTAAGTATCATTCCTTACATGTGATATTTTGCTCTTGAAAGAGTTTGTTCAGCCAAGACAATAGTGTTACTGTCGCTACTGTCAAGAAGACTAGAGGCTGGAGTACAGGTCAAAACTAGAGGCTGGAGTACAGGTCAAAACTAGAGTCTGGAGTACAGGTCAAAACTAGAGTCTGGAGTACAGGTCAAAACTAGAGTCTGGAGTACAGGTCAAAACTAGAGTCTGGAGTACAGGTCAAAACTAGAGGCTGGAGTACAGGTCAAAACTAGAGGCTGGAGTACAGGTCAAAACTAGAGTCTGGAGTACAGGTCAAAACTAGAGTCTGGAGTACAGGTCAAAACTAGAGTCTGGAGTACAGGTCAAAACTAGAGTCTGGAGTACAGGTCAAAACTAGAGTCTGGAGTACAGGTCAAAACTAGAGTCTGGAGTACAGGTCAAAACTAGAGTCTGGAGTACAGGTCAAAACTAGAGTCTGGAGTACAGGTCAAAACTAGAGGCTGGAGTACAGGTCAAAACTAGAGGCTGGAGTACAGGTCAAAACTAGAGGCTGGAGTACAGGTCAAAACTAGAGGCTGGAGTACAGGTCAAAACTAGAGGCTGGAGTACAGGTCAAAACTAGAGGCTGGAGTACAGGTCAAAACTAGAGGCTGGAGTACAGGTCAAAACTAGAGGCTGCAGTACACGTCGAAACTAGAGGCTGCAGTACACGTCGAAACTAGAGGCTGGAGTACACGTCGAAACTAGAGGCTGCAGTACACGTCGAAACTAGAGGCTGCAGTACACGTCGAAACTAGAGGCTGCAGTACACGTCGAAACTAGAGGCTGCAGTACACGTTGAAACTAGAGGCTGCAGTACACGTTGAAACTAGACAGGCGAAGCCACATATCTGACTTTAAAGGTATCGATTGTTGCAGGTTCCACCATGCAATTCCCTGGTGAATGTAACCAGTCTGTTACGCCACTCTTCTGCTGTGATGCTTTACACGTGTTTTATTAAAATCTCCAAGTCTTCTGGGTATTCGACTTCCACCTGTGTCTTCTCTTTCTGGGTCCTGTTACGATAAACACTATTTTACCGTGTTAATTTCCTTGAATATTATGTCTGGAGTTTTGAGACTCTCTGACCGCGGGTTCAAATCCCGCCCGTGGTATGGTAAGTCTCCTCATTTTCTTTGCTCTTTCAGTGCCATGAGCGCCAGTTGTTGCGGTACCAACGTTGAGGTAAACAATTGACCATTTTCAATGATTTTCATAATGTGTATTGTTTGGCATGGGCTCCATGCTAGTGTTACGTATTTTAGTGTTCCCCCCAGCCAAGGCAGGATGACAGCGAGAGAACAAAAGAGTTCCCATTACTGCCTCTGAAGCTGTCTTTCCAGACACACGTGTACAGACACCATCCTACAAGGACACAACACAGTGACACCTCCACTCAACTTCCGAGGTTCAAACACAGTACTTCCCTCCGCAACTTAAGACAGGATAACCGGATCGCCACTTTACCATACGCCGTTATTCAGGTTACGAAACCTTCTTACAACTTCTGTATCTTCCTCGGTATACACTTGAATTGTCTCTGGTGACACATTACTGTATCTGCTCTCCGTACTTCATCACCATTTTCATTCTTTTGCTGCTGCTGAGGATGAACTCCAAAAAAGCATAAGGAAGTGCTAACCCCCTAGAGATAATACAGTTCACTGTGGAATACGTAATGATCAGGTTTGATCATATGCGTCGTTTACAAATAAGAAAATGTACGATTGTGGAGATCGGGAAGGTCATTGACGTGTTCCAGGAAGAGAATGCGACTCAGTAAGAACTGTCGCGGGACACCACTGATTCCTTTCACTCACTTTGATCATTTATACTTCAATGTGACTATTTCCTAATATTTATGTAATCCTTCATCCATTCTTTAACCTTCCTTGTTACTTAGTCTGTCTTTAGAATTTGTGCATTAATCTTCTATGAGGAACTGTGTTAAAAGCCTTATTTTGCAGTCAAGAAACATGCATTTCACCACCAGAGATTCTGCAACTTGCAACGTTGTATGCTAGACTAGGCTCCCCAGGACTCACAACACAGGTGGGGGGAGGCACAAGAGGAACCACCGAGAGAGTAATAAGGATGTACCCTCCATCCTCCATCCTTCGTGGAAGCTTCTGCAACACACATGACGCATTCTTGGCAAAGTTTTCATACAAAAACTTTGCTCTCATATTCATCAAAGTATTAAGAGACACAATCATGATTCTCCAGCCAGAAGCGAGAAGCTAAATGCACCGAAATAGGTCTTTTCTGGGCCTGATGTAAAGGGGTATTTTGTGTTCACCCGCCTTCAGTGAGCGGAAAGTCAAGCCTAAGCCACTCTTGGCACTGCTTGATACATTTTGTGACTGCATTTCTCTTGAATCCGTTCGCGTTTATATAAGCGGCATCTTTTTTTTTTTTTTTTTAAGTCAGTATTGAATACTCAGAATTGTTACACTGTGAGAATATTTCGTCATGAGCGCACCACTGACCTGAATGGTCTCAAAGACCTTTAAAGAACCTTCAAAGGTCAGCTTCCCGAGAGATACGATTATACAAATATGTTACTTCCTTTAACCCGTATGACGAATGCACGTAGATGAGCAGCCCCCTCCCCCTCCACCTCCCCTTCCACCTCCCCAATCCACCTTCCCCTCCACCTTACCCCTCTTCTCCCCCTCCCCATTACCCGTCTCCTCTCCCTACCCAACTATCCACAGATCCAGCTGACGATTATGGTGCTGCCAAACCTCCCACGCTCCACAGACCCAGTACACTAGCACTCTCCACAGACCCAGTACCCTAGCACTCCACAGACCCAGTACACTAGCACTCTCCACAGACCCAGTACACTAGCACTCTCCACAGACCCAGTACACTAGCACTCTCCACAGACCCAGTACACTAGCACTCTCCACAGACCCAGTACACTAGCACTCTCCACAGACCCAGTACACTAGCGCTCTCCACAGACCCAGTACACTAGCACTCTCCACAGACCCAGTACACCAACACTCTTCACAGACCCAGTACACTAGCACTCTTCACAGGCCCAGTACACCAACACTCTCCACAGACCCAGTACACCAACACTCTCCACAGACCCAGTACACTAGCACTCTCCACAGATCCAGTACACCAACACTCTCCACAGACCCAGTACACCAGCACTCTCCACAGACCCAGTACACCAACACTCTCCACAGACCCAGTACACCAACATTCTCCACAGACCCCAGTACACTAGCACTCTCCACAGACCCAGTACACCAACACTCTCCACAGACCCAGTACACTAGCACTCTCCACAGACCCAGTACACCAACACTCTCCACAGACCCAGTACACCAACACTCTCCACAGACCCAGTACACCAACACTCTCCACAGACCCAGTACACTAGCACTCTCCACAGACCCAGTACACCAACACTCTCCACAGACCCAGTACATTAGCACTCTCCACAGACCCAGTACACCAACACTCTCCACAGACCCAGTACACCAACACTCTCCACAGACCAAGTACACTGGCACTCTCCACAGACCCAGTACACCAACACTCTCCACAGACCCAGTACACTAGCACTCTCCACAGACCCAGTACACCAACACTCTCCACAGACCCAGTACACTAGCACTCTCCACAGACCCAGTACACCAACACTCTCCACAGACCCAGTACACCAACACTCTCCACAGACCCAGTACACTAGCACTCTCCACAGACCCAGTACACCAACACTCTCCACAGACCCAGTACACCAACACTCTCCACAGACCCAGTACACTAGCACTCTCCACAGACCCAGTACACCAACACTCTCCACAGACCCAGTACACCAACACTCTCCACAGACCCAGTACACTAGCACTCTCCACAGACCCAGTACACCAACACTCTCCACAGACCCAGTACACTAGCACTCTCCACAGACCCAGTACACCAACACTCTCCACAGACCCAGTACACCAACACTCTCCACAGACCCAGTACACTAGCACTCTCCACAGACCCAGTACACCAACACTCTCCACAGACCCAGTACACCAAGACTCTCCACAGACCCAGTACACCAACACTCTCCACAGACCCAGTACACTAGCACTCTCCACAGACCCAGTACACCAACACTCTCCACAGACCCAGTACACCAACACTCTCCACAGACCCAGTACACTAGCACTCTCCACAGACCCAGTACACCAACACTCTCCACAGACCCAGTACACTAGCACTCTCCACAGACCCAGTACACCAACACTCTCCACAGACCCAGTACACCAACACTCTCCACAGACCCAGTACACCAACACTCTCCACAGACCCAGTACACTAGCACTCTCCACAGACCCAGTACACCAACACTCTCCACAGACCCAGTACACTAGCACTCTCCACAGACCCAGTACACCAACACTCTCCACAGACCCAGTACACCAACACTCTCCACAGACCCAGTACACCAACACTCTCCACAGACCCAGTACACTAGCACTCTCCACAGACCCAGTACACCAACACTCTCCACAGACCCAGTACACCAACACTCTCCACAGACCCAGTACACTAGCACTCTCCACAGACCCAGTACACCAACACTCTCCACAGACCCAGTACACCAACACTCTCCACAGACCCAGTACACCAACACTCTCCACAGACCCAGTACACCAACACTCTCCACAGACCCAGTACACCAACACTCTCCACAGACCCAGTACACCAACACTCTTCACAGACCCAGTACACTAGCACTCTTCACAGGCCCAGTACACCAACACTCTCCACAGACCCAGTACACCAACACTCTCCACAGACCCAGTACACTAGCACTCTCCACAGATCCAGTACACCAACACTCTCCACAGACCCAGTACACCAGCACTCTCCACAGACCCAGTACACCAACACTCTCCACAGACCCAGTACACCAACATTCTCCACAGACCCCAGTACACTAGCACTCTCCACAGACCCAGTACACCAACACTCTCCACAGACCCAGTACACTAGCACTCTCCACAGACCCAGTACACCAACACTCTCCACAGACCCAGTACACCAACACTCTCCACAGACCCAGTACACCAACACTCTCCACAGACCCAGTACACTAGCACTCTCCACAGACCCAGTACACCAACACTCTCCACAGACCCAGTACACTAGCACTCTCCACAGACCCAGTACACCAACACTCTCCACAGACCCAGTACACCAACACTCTCCACAGACCAAGTACACTGGCACTCTCCACAGACCCAGTACACCAACACTCTCCACAGACCCAGTACACTAGCACTCTCCACAGACCCAGTACACCAACACTCTCCACAGACCCAGTACACTAGCACTCTCCACAGACCCAGTACACCAACACTCTCCACAGACCCAGTACACCAACACTCTCCACAGACCCAGTACACTAGCACTCTCCACAGACCCAGTACACCAACACTCTCCACAGACCCAGTACACCAACACTCTCCACAGACCCAGTACACTAGCACTCTCCACAGACCCAGTACACCAACACTCTCCACAGACCCAGTACACCAACACTCTCCACAGACCCAGTACACTAGCACTCTCCACAGACCCAGTACACCAACACTCTCCACAGACCCAGTACACTAGCACTCTCCACAGACCCAGTACACCAACACTCTCCACAGACCCAGTACACCAACACTCTCCACAGACCCAGTACACTAGCACTCTCCACAGACCCAGTACACCAACACTCTCCACAGACCCAGTACACCAAGACTCTCCACAGACCCAGTACACCAACACTCTCCACAGACCCAGTACACTAGCACTCTCCACAGACCCAGTACACTAGCACTCTCCACAGACCCAGTACACCAACAGCCTCCACAGACCCAGTACACTAGCACTCTTCACAGACCCAGTACACCAACACTCTCCACAGACCCAGTACACTAGCACTCTCCACAGACCCAGTACACCAACACTCTCCACAGACCCAGTACACCAACACTCTCCACAGACCCAGTACACCAACACTCTCCACAGACCCAGTACACGAGCACTCTCCACAGACCCAGTACACCACCACTCTCCACAGACCCAGTACACTAGCACTCTCCACAGACCCAGTACACCAACACTCTCCACAGACCCAGTACACCAACACTCTCCACAGACCCAGTACACCAACACTCTCCACAGACCCAGTACACTAGCACTCTCCACAGACCCAGTACACCAACACTCTCCACAGACCCAGTACACCAACACTCTCCACAGACCCAGTACACTAGCACTCTCCACAGACCCAGTACACCAACACTCTCCACAGACCCAGTACACCAACACTCTCCACAGACCCAGTACACCAACACTCTCCACAGACCCAGTACACCAACACTCTCCACAGACCCAGTACACCAACACTCTCCACAGACCCAGTACACTAGCACTCTCCACAGACCCAGTACACCAACACTCTCCACAGACCCAGTACACCAACACTCTCCACAGACCCAGTACACCAACACTCTCCACAGACCCAGTACACCAACACTCGCCACAGACCCAGTACACTAGCACTCTCCACAGACCCAGTACACCAACACTCTCCACAGACCCAGTACACCAACACTCTCCACAGACCCAGTACACCAACACTCTCCACAGACCCAGTACACTAGCACTCTCCACAGACCCAGTACACCAACACTCTCCACAGACCCAGTACACCAACACTCTCCACAGACCCAGTACACTGGCACCCTCCACAGAGCAACAGGGTGTTTTAGAGACAAATGACTCGTTGACGAGACTTTAAAAGCAATGCTATCAACATGTGTAACTTTGCTAGATACACATGTGTTTGTCACCAGAGGTACTGTCTGCCTTCCCACTGTACTCCTGAGTCAAGATGCTCTCTCTTAGGCACGATATTGCTCCCAGCCTGTGATGTTTTCCAGTGAGTCTCCCTGGGGCAGTAGGTGTGCTGCCTGACTGTGATCCTGGGCAGTGAGTCTCCCTGGGGCAGTAGGTGTGCTGCCTGCCTGTGATCCTGGGCAATTTGTCTCCCCGGGGCAGTAGGTGTGCTGCCTGCCTGTGATCCTGGGCAATGAGTCTCCCTGGGGCAGTAGGTGTGCTGCCTGCCTGTGATCCTGCTGGACAATGAGTCTCCCTGGGGCAGTAGGTGTGCTGCCTACCTCTGATCCTGGGCAATGAGTCTCCCTGAGGCAATAGGCGTGCTGCTTGCCTGTGATCCTGCTGGGCAATGAGTCTCCCTGGGGCAGTAGGTGTGCTGCCTACCTGTGATCCTGGGCAATGAGTCTCCCTGGGGCAATAGGCGTGCTGCTTGCCTGTGATCCTGCTGGGCAATGAGTCTCCCTGGGACAGTAGGTGTGCTGCCTGCCTGTGATCCTGGGCAGTGAGTCTCCCTGGGGCAGTAGGTGTGCTGCCTGCCTGTGATCCTGCTGGACAATGAGTCTCCCTGGGGCAGTAGGTGTGCTGCCTGCCTGTGATCCTGCTGGACAATGAGTCTCCCTGGGGCAGTAGGTGTGCTGCCTGCCTGTGATCCTGGGCACTGAGTCTCCCTGGGGCAGTAGGTGTGCTGCCTGCCTGTGATCCTGCTGGATAATGAGTCTCCCTGGGGCAGTAGGTGTGCTGCCTGCCTGTGATCCTGGGCACTGAGTCTCCCTGGGGCAGTAGGTGTGCTGCCTGCCTGTGATCCTGCTGGACAATGAGTCTCCCTGGGGCAGTAGGTGTGCTGCCTGCCTGTGATCCTGGGCACTGAGTCTCCTTGGGGCAGTAGGTGTGCTGCCTGCCTGTGATCCTGCTGGACAATGAGTCTCCCTGAGGCAGTAGGTGTGCTGCCTGCCTGTGATCCTGGGCAGTGAGTCTCTCCCTGGGGCAGTATATATGTTGCCTGTGATCCTGGGCAATGAGAGTCAGCATGAAAGACTTGTATGAAATACGACTGAGAACAACGCCTAGTGAGTGGGTATCGACCCTAATTTCGTGTACGACTACACAGCGGCCCGCACCACACACAGCCCTCACCTCACAAATCCCTCGCCACACATCCCTCACCACACAGCCCTCACCACACACAGCCCTCACTACATACACACAGCCCTCACCACACACAGCCCTCACCACAAGGTCCTCACCACACACAGCCCTCACCACAAGGTCCTCACCACACACAGCCCTCACTACATACACACAGCCCTCACCACACACAGCGGTCAGTGAAGAGGCGGGGCCAGGAGCTGAGTCTTGACCCCTGCAACCACAATTAGGTGAGTGAGTACAGCCCTCACCACACACAGCCCTCACTACTAGGTCCTCACCACATACACACAGCCCTCACCACATACACACAGCCCTCACCACATACACAAAACCCTCACCACATACACACAACCTTCACCACATACACACAACCTTCACCACATACACACAACCCTCACCACATACACACAACCCTCACCACATACACACAACCCTCACCACATACACACAGCCCTCACCACATACACACAGCCCTCACCACATACACACAACCCTCACCACATACACACAGCCCTCACCACATACACACAACCCTCACCACATACACACAACCCTCACCACATACACACAACCCTCACCACATACACACAACCCTCACCACATACACACAACCCTCACCACATACACACAACCCTCACCACATACACACAACCCTCACCACATACACAGCACTCACTACACACACACGCACGCACACACACACACACACACACACACACACACACACACACACACACACACACACACACACACACACACACACACACACACACACAGTAGCGACCAGCAAAGAAGAGCGGCCAGGAGCTGTGACTTGACTCCTGCAACCACATATAGGTGAGTGCACATACACAGCTCAAGGGCACTTCAATCGTCCTTAGCTGGTAGTGTTTGTAGTGGAATTTAAAGCTTTTGGACCCCGTGATAGTGTGTTGGTGTGAGGCGGAGACAGAGACACCTGTTCCTCTCAGTGTGGTACAGGTAGGTTGGCCAGGACATACGTCCCTTGCAGATCCGTCTCAAATACAACCTAGTCTTTACTCAGGTAGATCTGTTTGTGACTTGATAAAGTCCACTGTGTGGGCGAAACGTAGTCAATAAAGGATCGCAATATATACTGATTTTGTGTTTGCTTTTCCGTCATGTCGGTATTTTATATCCTTTATCTCCATCGGTTTTCATATTGTCTGAGTTGCGATGTTCTCATTGTGGAAGGAGGAAAGGTCATGCCCTCAGTCGTTCTTGGTATAGGAAGGTCATTGACCCCTTTCACATATATACTTTAAACTTGTAGTAGAAGAGAGGGTGGAGAAAGAGGAGGAGGAGGAGGAGGAGGAGAGACAAGGACGTGAAGAAACAATAAGGGGCTGGCACTGTGTGCAGCCCTGCTCAGTGCTTGAAGCCTGGTCCGTGCTTGGAGCCTGGTCCGTGCTGGGAGCCTGGTCCGTGCTAGGAGCCTGATCCGTGCTAGGAGCCTGATCCGTGCTCGGAGCCTGGTCCGTGCTCGGAGCCTGGTCCAGGCTGTTGTTAACATGTGTGTGAGTGTGAGATGTGTCACTGTAGAGCTGGTAGTGCTGTGAGCACACTACCTTCAGTGTTCTCGGTGCCACATAAGAACAACACTACACTGTAGTTTAGTACAGTAACTGTACCGAAATACTGTTACAGTCTCTTCATTCTGTAAATGATTGTAAGATTACACTTAAAATCTCCTCTAAACCTTGATCTATTTATTTATTTTATTTATTAACAATTTGAGCACACATACAGAGGTACAAACAAATCCAGATAAGAGCAGCATGCCAAAGCCACTTATACTATGCATAGCATATATTATTAAGACTTTCCCAATTATAGACTTATTGACACTTGCTATATTACGTGCTATGTTAATTATTAGTGTACTGGAATATAGCTTAGTGAAAAATAAACGAAGAGACGGGGTGTGGCTAGTACGTTGGATTGTGAGGCCAGCAGTAAAAGCCTGGTTGATCAGGCCCTGATTCACTGGGAGGCCTGGTCAAGGGTTGAGCCGCAGGGGGCGCTGACCCCCAGAATGACCTACAGGTAGGTAGGTAGGGAACTCTGAACACCATTACAGTGTGTGGGTAATTAACCACTAATTACTGTCACTTGCATGAACTAATTAAGCCAGAGAGGGAGTCTTGGGAGCTACACCTCTCGTGGTGGTGTGTTAGAAGTGAGTAATGAAGGTACAAGGTGAGTACCATGGTGAAGATTGTACCAGCTAGACGACCCTGTACACCCGTCAGGCACACACCACCATGGTTAAGATTGTACCAGCTAGACGACCCTGTACACCCGTCAGGCACACACCACCATGGTGAAGATTGTACCAGCTAGACGACTCTGTACACCCGTCAGGCACACACCACCATGGTGAAGATTGTACCAGCTAGACGACCCTGTACACCCGTCAGGCACACACCACCATGGTGAAGATTGTACCAGCTAGACGACCCTGTACACCCGTCAGGCACACACCACCATGGTGAAGATTGTACCAGCTAGACGACCCTGTACACCCGTCAGGCACACACCACCATGAAGATTGTACCAGCTAGACGACCCTGTACACCCGTCAGGCACACACCACCATGGTGAAGATTGTACCAGCTAGACGACCCTGTACACCCGTCAGGCACACACCACCATGGTGAAGATTGTACCAGCTAGACGACCCTGTACACCCGTCAGGCACACACCACCATGGTGAAGATTGTACCAGCTAGACGACCCTGTACACCCGTCAGGCACACACCACCATGGTGAAGATTATACCAGCTAGACGACCCTGTACACCCGTCAGGCACACACCACCATGGTGAAGATTGTACCAGCTAGACGACCCTGTACACCCGTCAGGCACACACCACCATGGTGAAGATTGTACCAGCTAGACGAACCTGTACAGCCGTCAGGCACACACCACCATGGTGAAGATTGTACCAGCTAGACGACCCTGTACACCCGTCAGGCACACACCACCATGGTGAAGATTGTACCAGCTAGACGACCCTGTACACCCGTCAGGCACACACCACCATGGTGAAGATTGTACCAGCTAGACGACCCTGTACACTCGTCAGGCACACACCACCATGGTGAAGATTGTACCAGCTAGACGACCCTGTACAAACGTCAGGCACACACCACCATGGTGAAGATTGTACCAGCTAGACGACCATGTACACCCGTCAGGCACACACCACCATGGTGAAGATTGTACCAGCTAGACGACCCTGTACACCCGTCAGGCACACACCACCATGGTGAAGATTGTACCAGCTAGACGACCCTGTACACCCGTCAGGCACAAACCACCATGGTGAAGATTGTACCAGCTAGACGACCCTGTACACCCGTCAGGCACACACCACCATGGTGAAGATTGTACCAGCTAGACGACCCTGTACACCCGTCAGGCACACACCACCATGGTGAAGATTGTACCAGCTAGACGACCCTGTACACCCGTCAGGCACACACCACCATGGTGAAGATTGTACCAGCTAGATGACCCTGTACACTCGTCAGGCACACACCACCATGGTGAAGATTGTACCAGCTAGACGACCCTGTACACCCGTCAGGCACAAACCACCATGGTGAAGATTGTACCAGCTAGACGACCCTGTACACCCGTCAGGCACACACCACCATGGTGAAGATTGTACCAGCTAGATGACCCTGTACACTCGTCAGGCACACACCACCATGGTGAAGATTGTACCAGCTAGACGACCCTGTACACCCGTCAGGCACAAACCACCATGGTGAAGATTGTACCAGCTAGACGACCCTGTACACCCGTCAGGCACACACCACCTGGGCAAGGACAGGCTCTCATGGTTGATCTGAAGAAGGAGAATGATTGCTCCTGTTTCTCGAATGGAGAGCCAAAAGTGTGACGGGTGAGTGTGACGGATGAGTGTGACGGGTGTGACGAATGAGTGTGACGAATGAGTGTGACGAATGAGTGTGACGAATCAGTGTGACGGGTGAGTGACGAATGAGCGTGACGAATTAGTGTGACGGGTGAGTGTGACGGGTGAGTATGATGAACGAGTGTGACGAATGAGTGTGACGGGTGAGTGTGACGAATGAGCGTGACGAATGAGTGTGACGAATGAGTGTGACGAATAAGTGTGACGGGTGAGTGTGACGAATGAGCGTGACGAATTAGTGTGACGGGTGAGTGTGACGGGTGAGTATGACGAATGAGTGTGACGAATGAGTGACGGGTGAGTGTGACGAATGAGCGTGACGAATGAGTGTGACGGGTGAGTGTGACGGGTGAGTGTGACGAATGAGTGTGACGAATGAGTGTGACGAATGAGTGTGACGGGTGAGTGTGACGAATGAGTGTGACGGGTGAGTGTGACGAATGAGTGTGACGGATGAGTGTGACGAATGAGTGTGACGAATGAGTGTGACGGGTGAGTGTGACGGATGAGTGTGACGGGTGAGTGTGACGAATAAGTGTGACGAATGAGTGTGACGAATGAGTGTGACGAATGAGTGTGACAAATGAGTGTGACGAGTGAGTGTGACGAGTGAGTGTGACGAGTGAGTGTGACGAATGAGTGTGACGGATGAGTGTGACGAATGAGTGTGACGAATGAGTGTGACGGGTGAGTGTGACGAATGAGTGTGACGAATGAATGTGACGAATCAGTGTGACGGGTGAGTGACGAATGAGCGTGACGAATTAGTGTGACGGGTGAGTGTGACGGGTATGATGAACGAGTGTGACGAATGAGTGTGACGAATGAGTGTGACGAATGAGTGTGACGAATGAGTGTGACGAATAAGTGTGACGGGTGAGTGTGACGGGTGAGTATGACGGGTGAGTGTGATGAGTGTGGATGAGGAGGTGACGGTGGAGGTGATGAGTGTGATGAGGAGTGTGATGAGGAGTGTGACGGGTGGGTGTGGAGTGAGTGAGGGGAGCAGAGTGAGGGGAGGAGGAGTGTGAGTGAGGAGTATGAGGAGTGGATGAGGAGTGTGGAGTGGTGAGGTGGACAGTGAGGGGAGGAGGGGAGTGGAGTGAGGGGAGGGGAGGAGTGAGGTGATGGTGGGTGGATGAGAGGAGTGAGGAGGGGATGAGGAGTGTGGAGGAGTGAGGATGGGTGGGTGTGGATGAGTGAGTGATGTTGTGGGTGTGGATGAGGAGTGGACGGAGGAGTGTGATGAGTGGAGTGCATGAGTGTGATGAGGAGGATGAGGAGGTGACGGGTGAGGATCGGTGGAGGTGGAGTGAGGAGGGAGGAGTGAGGTGGGAGTGGGAGAGTGTGGAGGAGGGGAGGGGAGTGGTGAGGATGGGTGAGGTGGAGGAGAGGGGAGTGAGAGGGGAGGAGAGTGGGGAGGATGAGTAGTGGATGGGTGAGGAGGAGGAGTGTGGGAGGAGGAGTGAGTGAGTGTGACGGTGAGGTGGAGTGAGGAATGATGAGGTGATGAGGATGAGGAGTGTGATGAGTGAGTGTGATGAGGAGTGTGGATGAGGATAAGATGGGAGGATGAGGAGGTGGATGAGTGAGGCATGAGTGAGTGATGAGCGGACAGGAGTGTGACGGGTGAGTGTGACGAGGGAGGGGAGGAGGGGAGGGGATGGGTGAGGTGGGAGTGAGGAGGGGAGGAGGAGTGTGGAGGAGGAGTGTGGAGGGAGGAGGATGGGTGAGTGTGACAGGAGATGTGGGGATGAGGAGGGAGGAGGAGTGTGGAGTGTGTGATGAGGAGTGTGATGTGTGATGAGGAGTGTGGAGGAGTGAGGATAATGAGTGTGACGGGTGAGTGTGATGAGTGAGTGTGATGAGGAGGGAGGAGGAGTGTGATGAGGAGGTGATGAGGAGTGTGATGAGGAGGATGAGTGAGTGTGATGAGGAGTGTGACGGGTGAGGATGAGGAGTGTGGATGGGTGAGGAGGGGAGTGAGGTGATGGGTGTGGAGGAGGGGATGGGTGAGGTGATGAGGATGGGTGAGGGGAGAGGAATGTGATGGGGGAGTGTGTTGAGGAGTGTGGACAGAATGATGAGGATGGTGAGTGTGTTGGGAGGAGGTGGATGGTGAGTGTGATGAGGAGTGTGGATGGGTGAGGTGTGGATAGGAGGATGGGTGAGGTGTGATGAGGTGACGTGGTGAGTGCAGAGGAGGACGGGTGAATGTGATGAGGTGACGGTGAGGATGAGGAGTGTGACGGGTGAGTGTGGGAGGAGTGAGGATGGGTGAGTAAGGAGTGAGTGTGATGGGTGAGTGGAGGAGGTGGATGGTGAGTGTGGAGGAGGGGAGGTGGATGGGTGAGTGTGGAGTGAGGGATGGGTGGGAGGATGAGTGTGATGGGTGAGGTGGAGGAGGGGATGTGTGAGTGTGATGAGGATGGTGAGTGTGATGAGTGTGACGAGTGTGACGGGTGAGTGTGATGAGTGTGACGGGTGAGTGTGATAAGTGTGACGGGTGAGTAACACTTGCGGTCACTACACGTATTTCGTCTTTTTTTATAACTTACTGGATTTGATTGCCTTCCATGACACCTCCCTTCCTTCCTTCCTTCCTTCCTTCCCTCCTTCCTTCCTTCCTTCCTTCCCTCCCTTCCCCCCCTCCCTCTCCTTCCCCTCCTTCCTTCCCTCTCCCTTCCTTCCTCTCTCCTTCCTTCCTTCCTTCCTCCTTCCTTCCTTCCTTCCTTCCTCCTCCTTCTTCCTTCCTTCCTTCTTCCTTCCCTTTCTTCCTCCTCCTCTTCCCCTCCTTCCTTCCCCTCCTTCCTTCCCCTCCTTCCTTCCCCTCCTTCCTTCCCTTCCTTCCTTCCCCTCCTTCCTTCCTTCCTTCCGTCCTTCCGTCCATATCAAGTCTGCTCCTTCCTTCCTTCCGTCCTTCCTTCCAAGGTCCTTCCTCCCTCTCCTCTTTTTCCTTTTCCTTTCTCTTCTCTTCCTTCCTTCCTTCCTTCCTTCCTCCTTCCTCTCTTTCCTTTTTTTTCCTTCCTTCCATTTCTCTTTCCTTTCCTCTCTCTTCTTCCTTCTTCCTTCTTCCTCCTTTTCCTTCTGTCCTTGTCCTCCTTTCCTTGTCCTTCTTCTTCCTTCTTTTTCCTTTTCCTTCTCCTCTTCCTTTCTCTCCTTTCCTTCCTTAATCTCTTCCTTTTCCTTCCTTTTCCTTTTTTTCCTTTTCCTTCCTCTCTTCCTTTTCCTTCCTCTCCTTCCTTCCTTCCTCCTGTCCTTCCTTCCTTCCGTCCTTCCTTCCTTCCTTCCTCCTTGTCCTCTTCTTCCCTTTCCTCCTCCTGTCCTTCCTTTCCTTCCTGTCCTTTTCCTTTCCTTCCTTCCTCTTTTTCCTTTCCTTCCTTCCTTCCTTCCGTCCTTCCTTTTTCCATCCTCTTCTTTTCCTTCCGTCCTTCCTTCTTCCTTTTCTTTCCGTCTCTTCCTCTTCTCCTGTCCTCCTTCCTTCCCCTCCTCCTTCCGTCCTTCCTTCCGTTCTTCCTTCCGTCCTTCCTTCCTTCCCTCCTTCCTTCCCTCTTTCCTTCCTTCCCTCCTTCCTTCCTTCCGTCCTTCCTTCTGTCCTTCCTTCCTTCTTTCCGTCCATCCTTCCTTCCTTCCGTCCTTCCTTCCTTCCGTCTTCCTTCCTTCCGTCCTTTCCTTCCTTCCGTCCTTCCTTCCGTCCTCTTCCTTCCGTCCTTCCTTCCTTTCCTTCCTTCCTCCCGTCCTTCCTTCCTCCCGTCCTTCCTTCCGTCCTTCCTTCCTTCCTCTCCTTCCCTTCCTTCCGTCCTTTCTCCCTTCCGTCCTTCCTTCCTGGTCCTTCCTTCCTTCCGTCCTTCCTCTTCCTTCCCCTCCTTCCTTCCTCCTTCCGTCCTTCCTTCTTTCTCTTCCTTCCTTCCTTTCTCTTCCTTCCTTCCTTCCTTCCCCTCATTCCTCCTTCCTGTCCTTGCTTCTCCCGTCCTCTTCCGTCCTTCCTTCCATCCGTCCTTCCTTCCAAGGTCTCCTTCTTCTACCTTCCTTCCTTCCGCCCTTCCTCCTCTCTCCTTCCGTCCTTTCTCTTTTCCTTCCTTCCTTCCTTCCGTCTTTTCCTTTCCTTCCTTCCTTCCTTCCGTCCCTTCCTTCTTTCCTTCCTTCCTTCCGTCCTTCCTCCCTTCCTCTTCCTTCCGTCCTTCCTTCTTTCCTCTTCCGTCCTTCCTTCTTCCTTCCCTTCCGTCCTCTTTCCTTCCTTCCTTCCTTCCGTCCTTCCTCTCTCTTCCTTCCTTCCTTCCTGTCCTTCCTTTCCTTCTTTCCTTTTCCTTCCTTCCTTCCGTCCTTCCTTTTCTTTTTCTTTCTTCCTCTTCCCGTCCTTCCTCTCTCCCCTTCCCTTCCTTTCTTCCTGTCCTTCTTCCTTCTTCCTTCCGTCCTTCCTTCCTTTCCTTCCTTCTTTCCTTCCTCTTCTTCCTTCCGTCCTTCCTTCCTTCCTTCCATCCTTCCTTCCTTCCTCTTCCTTCCTCTTCCGTCCTTCCCTTCCTTCCGTCCTTCCTCCCCTTCCTTCCTTCCTTCCATGTGTCCTTCTTTTCCTTTTTTCCTTCTTTCCTTTCTCTTCCTTCCTTCCTTCAGTCCTTTCCTTCCTTCCTGTCCTTCTTTTCCTCTTCTTTCCTTTTTCCTTCCGTCCTTCCTTCTGTCTCTGCCTTTTCCATCCGTCCTTCCTTCCGTCCTTCTTCCTTTTCCTTCCTTTTCTTTTCTTCATGTCCTCTTCTTTCCTTTTTTCTTCTTTTTGTTCTTCCTGTCCTTTCTTGTTCTTCTTTTCCTTTTCTTTTTTTCTTTTTCCTTTTTCTTCTGTCCTTTTTCCTTCCTTTTTCCTTTCCAACTCTTTCCCTTCTTTCTATTCCCGTTCCTCTTCTGTCCTTCTTCCTTCCCTTTCCGTCCTTCTTCCTTTTCCTTTTCCTTCTTTCCTTCTGTCTTCTCTTTTCCTTTTTCTTTTTCCTTTTCCTTTTCTGTCTTCTTTTAATTCAATGTCTCTCCTTTTCTTTTTTCTTCTTTTTTTCTCTTTTTCTCTTCTTCTTTTCTGTCTTTTCCTTTCCTTCCCGTCTCTCTAATCCTTCTCTTTTCCTTCCTTCCGTCCTTCCTCCCTTCCTTCCTTCCTTCCGTCCTTCCTTCTTTAATCCGTCCTTCCTTCTTTCCTTCCTTCTTTCCTTCCTTCCTTCCTTCCTTCCTTCCGTCCTTCCTTCCTTCCTTCCGTCCTTCCTTCCTTCCTTCCGTCCTTCCTCCCTTCCTTCCGTCCTTCCTTCCGTCCTTCCTTCCTTCCTTCCTTCCGTCCTTCCTCCCTTCCTTCCTTCCGTCCTTTCTTCCTTCCTTCCTTCCTTCCGTCTTTCCTTCCTTCCTTCCTTCCTTCCGTCCTTCCTTCTTTCCTTCCTTCCGTCCTTCCTCCCTTCCTTCCTTCCGTCCTTCCTTCTTTCCTTCCGTCCTTCCTTCTTTCCTTCCGTCCTTCCTTCTTTCCTTCCTTCCTTCCTTCCTTCCATCCTTCCTTCCGTTCTTCCTTCCTTCCGTCCTTCCTTCCTTCCCTCCTTCCTTCCCTCTTTCCTTCCTTCCCTCCTCTCAGTAGTAGTAACCAGTTACCAGTCTAGTAACCAGTTACCGTAACCGTCCGTTGACTCAACGACCAACCGTCTTGAGTCACGGTCTTTCATATTGTGCTGAGTTGACACTATTTCAAAACACCCACTACGGGATACTGCCTAGCCGGCTGGTCAGTACCCCGTAGTGGGTGTTTTGAAATAGTGTCAACTCAGCACAATATGAAAGACCGTGACTCAAGACGGTTGGTCGTTGAGTCAACGGACGGTTACGGTAACTGGTTACTAGACTGGTAACTGGTTACTACTACTGAGAGCTCGGCGACGCTAACGTATGTCGTCCCGACATACAACTAATACAAACTAGAGATGGCAGGTATACGGCTTGGGCTGATTCTATACAATGTCAAAGTACACAACATGAACATTATAGATACATAAGTAGAACATTGGAATGAAAGCTTACGTAACTGAAACTGTAATGCAATACGAGGTATACTATAGTACAACTTAAAACTCAACAAATGAACAACGAACTCAACGTTGAGATTACAAGTGATAAAAACAAAAATTTTTGATCGATCGATCTGTATTCGTGTGATCTACGGATTCTGAGGAAGGAATATATATACAAGAAAGAGTGTTTAACAGAAAGGCAGATTCGGTGCACGCAAATCTAGACTGTTAACTCTCAGAATGCGGAGAGAACATGAACACAAAAAAAAAATTTCTTGAATACTGTAAGTTGATACTGTAATTATTCATCTATACAGGTTATTTACATTTAACCCCAACTCTGCTAGGGTAAGATTGGCATATGCAGAATGAGTGTCATCTCTGGGAGGATCAAACTCTGTAGCATTGGCTAACTCATGCTGTATTTGAGGCAAATCTGAATTGGAAGTTACAAATGATACTTGAGGATTTCTCAATACCTGTCGTGTACGTAGGGAATAACGACATTCAGGTTGATCATCTGACTGAGTATCAGAGGAAGAGAGTACAGGATCAGGAGGATTGTCAGAGTCTGTCACATTAGTCTGGGTTGGAACATCATTATCATCACATACTAACTTCATATGATCCATATGCGATTCTTTATACTGACCAGTACTAATCTCTCTAACCTTATACTTATTACCAGTGATATGTTCAACTACGCGATAAGGACCAACAAACCTTTGATCAAGCTTTGGCATTGCAGACGTTTTGTTAAAGTTAATCAGCATAACTCTCGAACCTACTTTGATTTTGGATGGCTTTGATCGAGTGTTTGCGACTCTTGTAAATTCTGCTGTTGATTTATGAAGTGTTTCACGGATTCTTCTAAAAACACTTTGAGCTAAGCTGGTACGAGTTGCTACGAAATCATCAGGGTTGTAATTTGGTTTCGGATTAGAATATAACAACTCATAAGGCAAATGCTTATCTACACCATACAATGCATAATGTGGAGTGTCACCTATAGAAACATTGTAAGCAGAATTTATAGCACACTGCACATCAGGTATAACTTCATCCCAAGTTTCACTGTTGGGATTGATAGTGGCTCTCAAGACATCAAGTACTTTCTTATTGGTTCGTTCCGCTAACCCGTAGAGGATGAGTTGTCACCTGACCAGTGGGTCGGTGCTATTTCTGCCGGGGAGACCTCATCCACCTCACTGGATCAATCTGTTCCACCAGTTGAGGAGAAAGACTTAGCTCCCACTGACTTCCCAGATGAAGTCAAGCGTTTGTTGACTCTGTTGAACAAACGTCGTAAAGCCATTGCCTTACCAGGTGAGAAGATGGGTATAACGAACTTATTGTCCCATCGTATTCCACTTGAACCTGGTACTAGACCTATCTACATACCTGCGTACAGAATGCCTCATTCACAAGTTGCTGTCGCAGAAGAATTGATCAATCAAATGCTTGATGATGGAGTTATTGCACCTAGCAATTCACCTTGGAATGCACCCTTGATACTAGTACCTAAGAAGGATGGCACTTGGCGTCCAGTAATTGACTTTAGGAAGTTAAACGCGAAAACCATTCCAGATCGCTTTCCACTCCCTGTACTGGGTGATCTTTTGCGTAATATCGGAGATAACAAAGTCTTTTCAACCCTAGATTTGTTACAAGGGTTTTGGCAAGTCCCTCTTCACGAGGACAGCCAAGAGCTAACTGCATTCTCCACTCCTACAGGTCATTATCACTTCCTCCGTATGGCATTTGGATTACGATCTTCCCCTATCACGTTCTCAAGGCTCATGACTAATATCTTTAGAGGTCTCATAGGTAATGCACTTATGGTGTACTTAGATGACGTAATCGTCATGTCTAAAGACGTGGAGACACACTTGAAAAGACTTGATGTAGTACTTGGTAAGCTTGAAGAAGCCAATTTAAAGATCAAACTGTCAAAATGTCAATTTTTCAGATCAGAAATTAAGTTTCTTGGTCACGTAGTCACTCCTAGAGGGGTTACGACTGACCAAAGTAAAGTAACTGCAGTACTAAATTTTCCAACTCCCAAAACTGCTGATGCCGTAAGATCCTTTGTGGGCTTAGCAGGTTTTTATAGATCTTTCATTGCCAATTTTTCTTCCATAGCTGCTCCTCTAACTGAGTTGCTTAAGAAAGATGCTCCTTTTGTTTGGACCTTCCGTCAAGAAAGAGCATTCCAAACTCTAAAAGAAAAGCTAACATCTGCTCCAATTTTGAAATTTCCAGATTTTTCTAAGCCTTTCTATCTGACAACTGATGCTAGTTCAATTGGCATAGGTGCCGTACTAGCTCAGAAGACCGATGGCAAGTACAACGCAGTTGCATTTGCTAGCCGAGTCCTTACAAGGCTGAACGTAATTATACAGTAACTGAGCAAGAAGCTTTAGCAATAGTATGGTCTTTAAAGCACTTCCGAGACATTATTTATCAGTACTCTGTTCATGTCTTGACAGATCATGCTCCACTGATACCCTTATTCCAGAACAAACAACCTACTGGAAGGTTAGCTAGATGGACCTTGACTATCCAAGAGTTCAATCCCACCTTTGAGCATTTACCTGGCAAGTCAAATGTAGTCGCAGATGCCTTATCGCGACATGTTAGTATAGTAACTGCAGACCCTCCATTTAGTGCTGAAGATGTAAAGAATGCTCAACGAACAGATCCCATGTGGTCTGGTGTGATTCGATTCCTGCTCCAGGAAGATCTTATTCTGACTGTGAAGCCACCAGCACCCATCAGTGACTTTCTCATGAACCAAGAATTACTGTATCGAACAGCCGAGTTGGGTACTCCAAGCAGAAGAGTATACCAGTTAGTAATTCCACAGTCACTAGTGAATGTAGCCTTACAGCTAGTTCACGATGTACCAGGTGTTGCACACCCTGGTATGGATCGTTCAGTAAAACAAGCCAGATTGAAATACTTTTGGCCTCGTATGGCAACTGATATTTCTGAGTATGTTAGGAAATGTAGTGTCTGCATGCAACATAAAGGCAATGCTAATGGTCCTAATCCAATCCAAGTGTATCCAACTACTAGCGAACCTTGGGAAAGAGTTGCGCTAGATTTGTTAACTAATTTCCGATGTTCCCTCCAAGGTAACAAACATCTGTGTGTTATGGTAGACCATTTCACCAGATATTGCGAGTTAGTTCCTATTGCAGATAAGACTGCCGAGACAGTAGCTAAAGCATTTAAAGAACGCATTATCTGCAGGCATACCACCCCTAAGTCCCTAGTAACAGATAATGGAGGTGAATTCTGTAATGAAATTCTTGAAAATTTGTGTACCTTGTACAAGATCACTAAATCCACCATTGTTCCTCATCATCCTGCCAGCAATCTCAGTAGTAGTAACCAGTTACCAGTCTAGTAACCAGTTACCGTAACCGTCCGTTGACTCAACGACCAACCGTCTTGAGTCACGGTCTTTCATATTGTGCTGAGTTGACACTATTTCAAAACACCCACTACGGGGTACTGACCAGCCGGCTAGGCAGTATTACGAGTGTGAGCAGTGAGGTAGGTACGGCTGGCAAGAGCTCTGTCCACATAACAGTAATTATACGTATAACAGCCTACGTGAGTATTTCTACCCTAATCCACGTATCGAACTCCCACATGATACTCCTTCCTTCCTTCCGTCCTTCCTTCTGTCCTTCCTTCCTTCCTTCTTTCCGTCCACCCTTCCTTCCTTCCGTCCTTCCTTCCTTCCGTCCTTCCTTCCTTCCGTCCTTCCTTCCGTCCTTCCTTCCGTCCTTCCTTCCTTCCGTCCTTCCTTCCTTCCTTCCGTCCTTCCTTCCGTCCTTCCTTCCCTCCTTCCCTCCTTCCGTCCTTCCTTCCGTCCTTCCTTCCGTCCTTCCTTCCGTCCTTCCTTCCTTCCCTCCTTCCTTCCCTCCTTCCGTCCTTCCTTCTTTCCTTCCTTCCTTCCTTCCTTCCTTCCTTCCTTCCCTCATTCCCTCCTTCCTTCCTTCCGTCCTTGCTTCCGTCCTTCCTTCCGTCCTTCCTTCCATCCGTCCTTCCTTCCGTCCTTCCTTCCTTCCTTCCTTCCGTCCTTCCTCCCTTCCTTCCTTCCGTCCTTTCTTCCTTCCTTCCTTCCTTCCGTCTTTCCTCCCTTCCTTCCTTCCGTCCTTCCTTCTTTCCTTCCTTCCTTCCGTCCTTCCTCCCTTCCTTCCGTCCTTCCTTCTTTCCTTCCGTCCTTCCTTCTTTCCTTCCGTCCTTCCTTCTTTCCTTCCTTCCTTCCTTCCTTCCTTCCGTCCTTCCTCTCTTCCTTCCTTCCTTCCGTCCTTCCTTCCTTCCTTCCTTCCTTCCGTCCTTCCTTCTTTCCTTCCGTCCTTCCTCCCTTCCTTCCTTCCGTCCTTCCTTCTTTCCTTCCGTCCTTCCTTCTTTCCTTCCTTCTTTCCTTCCTTCTTTCCTTCCTTCCTTCCGTCCTTCCTTCCTTCCTTCCATCCTTCCTTCCTTCCTTCCTTCCGTCCTTCCTTCCTTCCGTCCTTCCTCCCTTCCTTCCTTCCTTCCGTCCTTCTTTCCTTCCTTCTTTCCTTCCTTCCTTCCTTCAGTCCTTCCTTCCTTCCTTCCGTCCTTCCTTCTTTCCTTCCTTCCTTCCTTCCGTCCTTCCGTCCTTCCTTCCATCCGTCCTTCCGTCCTTCCTTCCTTCCTTCCTTCCTTCCTTCCTTCCTTCCGTCCTTCCTTCCTTCTTTCCTTCCGTCCTTCCTCCCTTCCTTCCTTCCTTCCGTCCTTCCTTCCTTCCGTCCTTCCTTCTTTCCGTCCTTCCTTCCTTCCTTCCTTCCTTCCTTCCTTCCTCCCTTCCTTCCGTCCTTCCTTCTTTCATTCCGTCCTTCCTTCCGTCCTTCCTTCCTTCCGTCCTTCCTCCCTTCCTTCCTTCCTTCCTTCCGTCCTTCCTTCTTTCCTTCCTTCCGTCCTTCCTCCCTTCCTTCCTTCCGTCCTTCCTTCTTTCCTTCCGTCCTTCCTTCTTTCCTTCCGTCCTTCCTTCTTTCCTTCCTTCCTTCCTTCCTTCCGTCCATCCTTCCTTCCGTCTTTCCTTCTGTTTTTCCTTCCTTCCTTCTTTCCGTCCACCCTTCCTTCCTTCCGTCCTTCCTTCCTTCCGTCCTTCCTTCCTTCCGTCCTTCCTTCCTTCCGTCCTTCCTTCCTTCCGTCCTTCCTTCCTTCCGTCCTTCCTTCCGTCCTTCCTTCCGTCCTTCCTTCCGTCCTTCCTTCCCTCCTTCCCTCCTTCCGTCCTTCCTTCCGTCCTTCCGTCCTTCCTTCCGTCCTTCCTTCCTTCCCTCCTTCCTTCCCTCCTTCCGTCCTTCTTTCCTTCCTTCCTTCCTTCCTTCCTTCCTTCCTTCCTTCCCTCATTCCCTCCTTCCTTCCTTCCGTCCTTGCTTCCGTCCTTCCTTCCGTCCTTCCTTCTTTCCTTCCTTCCTTCCGTCCTTCCTCCCTTCCTTCCTTCCGTCCTTCCTTCTTTCCTTCCGTCCTTCCTCTCTTCCTTCCTTCCTTCCGTCCTTCCTTCCTTCCTTCCGTCCTTCCTTCTTTGCTTCCGTCCTTCCTCCCTTCCTTCCTTCCGTCCTTCCTTCTTTCCTTCCGTCCTTCCTTCTTTCCTTCCTTCTTTCCTTCCTTCCTTCCGTCCTTCCTTCCGTCCTTCCTTCCTTCCTTCCTTCCGTACTTCCTTCCTTCCTTCCGTCCTTCCTTCCTTCCGTCCTTCCTTCAGTCCTTCCTTCCATCCGTCCTTCCTTCCGTCCTTCCTTCCTTCCTTCCGTCCTTCCTCCCTTCCTTCCTTCCTTCCGTCCTTTCTTCCTTCCTTCCTTCCGTGCTTCCTCCCTTCCTTCCTTCCTTCCGTCCTTCCTTCTTTCCTTCCTTCCTTCCGTCCTTCCTCCCTTCCTTCCGTCCTTCCTTCTTTCCTTCCGTCCTTCCTTCTTTCCTTCCGTCCTTCCTTCCTTCCTTCCTTCCTTCCTTCCTTCCTTCCTTCCGTCCTTCCTCTCTTCCTTCCTTCTTTCCGTCCTTCCTTCCTTCCGTCCTTCTTTCCTTCCGTCCTTCCTCCCTTCCTTCCTTCCTTCCGTCCTTCTTTCCTTCCTTCCTTCCTTCTTTCCTTCCTTCTTTCCTTCCTTCCTTCCTTCCGTCCTTCCTTCCTTCCTTTCTTCCGTCCTTCCTCCCTTCCTTCCGTCCTTCCTTCTTTCCTTCCGTCCTTCCTTCCGTCCTTCCTTCCTTTCGTCCTTCCTTCCTTCCTTCCTTCCTTCCTTCCGTCCTTCCTCCCTTCCTTCTTTTTTTCCGTCCTTCCTTCTTTCCGTCCTTCTTTCCTTCCGTCCTTCCTTCCTTCCTTCCTTCCTTCCGTCCTTCCTTCTTTCCTTCCTTCCTTCCTTCTTTCCGTCCTTCTTTCCTTCCGTCCTTCTTTCCGTCCTTCCTTCCTTTCGTCCTTCCTTCCTTCCTTCCTTCCTTCCTTCCGTCCTTCCTCCCTTCATTCATTCCTTCCTTCCTTCCTTCTTTCCGTCCTTCTTTCCTTCCGTCCTTCCTTCCTTCCTTCCTTCCGTCCTTCCTTCCTTCCTTCTTTCCTTCCGTCCTTCCTTCTTTCCGTCCTTGTTTCCTTCCGTCCTTCCTTCCGTCCTTCCTTCTTTCCGTCCTTCTTTCCTTCCTTCCTTCCTCTCTTCCTTCCTTCCTTCCTTCCTTCCTTCCTTCCTTCCTTCCTTTACAAATTGTTTCATTTGTTGTGAGCAAATTTACGATATTTGCTTATTAAAAAAAAGATGCCAGAGATAATAAGATGCCTTGACGTATCACCTAGCATGCTGGGTGCCGTCCCAGAAGCCACCTAGCATGCTGGGTGCCGTTCCAGAAGCCACCTAGCATGCTGGGTGCCGTCCCAGAAGCCACCTAGCATGCTGGGTGCCGTCCCAGAAGCCACCTAGCATGCTGGGTGCCGTCCCAGAAGCCACCTAGCATGCTGGGTGCCGTCCCAGAAGCCACCTAGCATGCTTGGTGCCGTCCCAGAAGCCACCTAGCATGCTGGGTGCCGTCCCAGAAGCCACCTAGCATGCTGGGTGCCTTCCCAGAAGCCACCTAGCATGATGGGTGACGTCCCAGAAGCCACCTAGCATGCTGGGTGCCGTCCCAGAAGCCACCTAGCATGCTGGGTGCCGTCCCAGAAGCCACCTAGCATGCTGGGTGCCGTCCCAGAAGCCACCTAGCATGCTGGGTGCCGTCCCAGAAGCCACCTAGCATGCTGGGTGCCGTCCCAGAAGCCACCTAGCATGCTGGGTGCCGTCCCAGAAGCCACCTAGCATGCTGGGTGCCGTCCCAGAAGCCACCTAGCATTCTGGGTGCCGTCCCAGAAGCCACCTAGCATGCTGGGTGCCGTCAGAGAAGCCACCTAGCATGCTGGGTGCCGTTCCAGCTACCACCTAGCATGCTGGGTGCCGTCCCAGAAGCCACCTAGCATGCTGGGTGCCGTCCCAGAAGCCACCTAGCATGCTGGGTGCCGTCCCAGAAGCCACCTAGCATGCTGGGTGCCGTCCCAGAAGCCACCTAGCATGCTGGGTGCCGTCCCGGCAGCCATGTAGCATGCTGGGTGCCGTCCCAGCAGCCACCTAGCATGCTGGGTGCCGTTCCAGCTGCCACTTAGCATTCTGGGTGCCGTTCCAGCTACCACCTAGCATCCTGGGTGCCGTTCCAGCTACCACCTAGCATGCTGGGTGCCGTTCCAGCTACCACCTAGCATGCTGGGTGCCGTTCCAGCTACCACCTAGCATGCTGGGTGCCGTTCCAGCTGCCACGTAGCATGCTGGGTGCCGTTCCAGCTGCCACCTAGCATGCTGGGTGCCGTTCCAGCTGCCACCTAGCATGCTGGGTGCCGTTCCAGCTGCCACCTAGCATGCTGGGTGCCGTTCCAGCTGCCACCTAGCATGCTGGGTGCCGTTCCAGCTGCCACCTAGCATGCTGGGTGCCGTTCCAGCTGCCACCTAGCATGCTGGGTGCCGTTCCAGCTGCCACCTAGCATGCTGGGTGCCGTTCCAGCTGCCACCTAGCATGCTGGGTGCCGTTCCAGCTGCCACCTAGCATGCTGGGTGCCGTTCCAGCTGCCACCTAGCATGCTGGGTGCCGTTCCAGCTGCCACCTAGCATGCTGGGTGCCGTTCCAGCTGCCACCTAGCATGCTGGGTGCCGTTCCAGCTACCACCTAGCATGCTGGGTGCCGTTCCAGCTGCCACCTAGCATGCTGGGTGCCGTTCCAGCTGCCACCTAGCATGCTGGGTGCCGTTCCAGCTGCCACCTAGCATGCTGGGTGCCGTTCCAGCTGCCACCTAGCATGCTGGGTGCCGTTCCAGCTGCCACCTAGCATGCTGGGTGCCGTTCAAGCTGCCACCTAGCATGCTGGGTGCCGTCTCAGCAACCACCTAGCATGCTGGGTGCCGTTCCAGCTGCCACCTAGCATGCTGGGTGCCGTTCCAGCTGCCACCTAGCATGCTGGGTGCCGTTCCAGCTGCCACCTAGCATGCTGGGTGCCGTTCCAGCTGCCACCTAGCATGCTGGGTGCCGTTCCAGCTACCACCTAGCATGCTGGGTGCCGTTCCAGCTGCCACCTAGCATGCTGGGTGCCGTTCCAGCTACCACCTAGCATGCTGGGTGCCGTTCCAGCTGCCACCTAGCATGCTGGGTGCCGTTCCAGCTGCCACCTAGCATGCTGGGTGCCGTTCCAGCTACCACCTAGCATGCTGGGTGCCGTTCCAGCTGCCACCTAGCATGCTGGGTGCCGTTCCAGCTACCACCTAGCATGCTGGGTGCCGTTCCAGCTGCCACCTAACATGCTGGGTGCCGTTCCAGCTACCACCTAGCATGCTGGGTGCCGTTCCAGCTACCACCTAGCATGCTGGGTGCCGTTCCAGCTGCCACCTAGCATGCTGGGTGCCGTTCCAGCTGCCACCTAGCATGCTGGGTGCCGTTCCAGCTGCCACCTAGCATGCTGGGTGCCGTTCCAGCTACCACCTAGCATGCTGGGTGCCGTTCCAGCTGCCACCTAGCATGCTGGGTGCCGTTCCAGCTGCCACCTAGCATGCTGGGTGCCGTCTCAGCAACCACCTAGCACGCTGGGTGCCGTTCCAGCTGCCACCTAGCATGCTGGGTGCCGTTCCAGCTACCACCTAGCATGCTGGGTGCCGTTCCAGCTGCCACCTAGCATGCTGGGTGCCGTTCCAGCTACCACCTAGCATGCTGGGTGCCGTTCCAGCTGCCACCTAGCATGCTGGGTGCCGTTCCAGCTACCACCTAGCATGCTGGGTGCCGTTCCAGCTGCCACCTAGCATGCTGGGTGCCGTTCCAGCTGCCACCTAGCATGCTGGGTGCCGTTCCAGCTACCACCTAGCATGCTGGGTGCCGTTCCAGCTGCCACCTAGCATGCTGGGTGCCGTTCCAGCTACCACCTAGCATGCTGGGTGCCGTTCCAGCTGCCACCTAGCATGCTGGGTGCCGTTCCAGCTACCACCTAGCATGCTTGGTTCCGTTCCAGCTGCCACCTAGCATGCTGGGTGCCGTTCCAGCTGCCACCTAGCATGCTGGGTGCCGTTCCAGCTACCACCTAGCATGCTGGGTGCCGTTCCAGCTGCCACCTAGCATGCTGGGTGCCGTTCCAGCTGCCACCTAGCATGCTGGGTGCCTCTCAACACGGTCCTACATCTTCAACTTCATTCGACGATCGTTGCCTCTCCCCATAATTTCACATTGATGATGGGAGGCGGGAGGATGGGGAGGGGTGAGGCTGAGGAATGAGAAGAAGAGATATGGAAGGGGAATGGGGAGGAAAGAGGAAAATAGCACAAGGAGGGGAGGAAGGAAGAGGAGAGAGAGGAAGATTAAAGAGGAGAGACTGAGGAATATCGTAAGAGAGACGATATATTGAGAGGAGACTTTCATCCTAATATTACTCCCTCTTCACCCTTATTATGACTCTCCCTGTTTCTTCTCCTTAGCATGATGCTCTCCCTATCTCTTCTCTCTTGCATGACGCCTCTCCCTGTCTCTTCTCTCTTGCATGACGCCTCTCCCTGTCTCTTCTCTCTCTTGCATGACCCCTCTCCCTATCTCTTCTCTCTTGCATGACCCCTCTCCCTATCTCTTCTCTCTTGCATGACGCCTCTCCCTATCTCTTCTCTCTTGCATGACCCCTGTCCCTATCTCTTCTCTCTTGCATGACGCCTCTCCCTATCTCTTCTCTCTTGCATGACCCCTCTCCCTATCTCTTCTCTCTTGCATGACGCCTCTCCCTATCTCTTCTCTCTTGCATGACCCCTCTCCCTATCTCTTCTCTCTTGCATGACGCCTCTCTCTCCCTATCTCTTCTCTCTTGCATGACGCCTCTCCCTATCTCTTCTCTCTTGCATGACCCCTCTCCCTATCTCTTCTCTCTTGCATGACGCCTCTCCCTATCTCTTCTCTCTTGCATGACCCCTCTCCCTATCTCTTCTCTCTTGCATGACGCCTCTCCCTATCTCTTCTCTCTTGCATGACCCCTCTCCCTATCTCTTCTCTCTTGCATGACCCCTGTCCCTATCTCTTCTCTCTTGCGTGACGCCTCTCCCTATCTCTTCTCCCTAGCATAATACTCCTTCACCTCTGTGAGATGGTGAACTTCATTCTTGCTTCAGCGCCCAGACATCTCACTACTCAGAAATATTCAGTTCTTCCTAATAACAGCGTAGGCGTGTAATGTTAGCTGTAGGTAGGTTTGTGTTAATGTTATAGCCCTACATGAGTTTTATATATTATATTTTTTGTAATATGTTTTAAATAAAATATATAAAAAAAAATAACAGCGTAGGCAACACCACCACACCTGCAGTGGATGTGAGCAACATCCACATGACCACTGGAACATCCACATGTCCACTGCAACATCCATATCCAACAGAGTATTCACGAGGAGGCGACCTACCACACAACAGCCTACAACTGTCGGTGTCTACACCGTCCCGTGTGGTCACTGTGAATAGAAATACGTAGGAGAGACAGGCAGGAATGTCCACTTTATTGACCACAAAATATGAGTTGAACAGGAGCTATTTTAGCAACACATAAGTGTTTCTCAGGGACATAGGCGAATATCTGATAGGTTGGAACAAAATTGCAAACGATTTTAGCAATGCAAGCATAGTTTACAGGGGCACAAAAGGATATTTGATGAAATGGAAGCAATCACAGATAATGTGCGTAAAGATGTGTGCGTCACAGGAACGCACAAGAGCATCTCATGGACCGGAACAGCACACGTGACCTTCACAAACCTCATTCCATACAGAAGTCGTTGTCTGGAAGCCTTCATTATCGCTATAAACTGTCGCATAAAAGCCGATTATAACATCGCCGAAACCCTAGTAGATGTGATCATCCAGTAAGCTTCACTCAGCCCACCACCAGACATAGCAGTCAGGTGTTGGACACCTCGCCTCAGGGATCTTCACCACTATATAATCTAATGTTTTTCTTCCCCATTTGCAGTGACCTCGGTCCAGGACAGAAAAGTTTCCATGAAACATGCCCTAGAGTGATTGCATATATTTTTTTGCTAGCTATTTCTCTCTAGCACGATATTTCTCATTACCGCGGCCTCTTTCCTTACCAGTCTTTTTCCTTATTACGGTCTTTCCTTACTACAGTTGCTCTCCCTAGCACGACGGCACCACTCCACCTCATGTGTGACACCCCTCCATTTCACATGGGGCACCCCTCCCCTTCATTTATAATACCCCCTTTCCCACACGGGACATCCCTGTCCCTCATATCTGGCACCCCTCCCCCAGGCACGCACAACTTTTAGTCACGTGGTTCATAATATTAATTGTGGCACTAGAGCCGTCGCTGGAAGAGGAGGAGTATATGGGAAAGACAAGGAAGAGCAATTTTAATTCCACACCAAGGCTCTCTGCTGGGAAGAACTATTTCTTTCTAGATGAAGAACTGTCATGTACTATATAGCTGTACGAGGCAAGAATAGTAAAGCTGAAGGGTCTCTCCCCATCCTCCCGTTACTGCCGGCAGGGAATTTACAGGAGAGAAGTAAGTGGATAAAAGACGTGGCTACAAGTACCTCCACTTAATAATACTGGTACCATAACTGCTGTTACTCCACTCTCATTAACAGAGCCGTCTGGACCAATGGTTCTATTGCTGATTTTCACTTCTGGATACTGAGGTGATGCGAGATGCTCACCACTGCTGCGAGAAAAAAAGGAGGAAGTGTGTGAGGAACCACTGCTGTTAGGTGGAGGAGGAGGAGGAGGAGGAGGAGGAGGAGGAAGAGTGACAACCTTGGGTTGTAATCCTGCCC
>NC_091303.1:14923585-14943585 GCF_038502225.1 Cherax quadricarinatus | reverse complement strand
CCTCTGCCTCCTTGCATTTTGTTGCCACATAGTCCATCATTTCTTGTACTGGTTTTCCTGTCAGTTCCCTCTCCCACTGAATGTCTTGAAGGAAGTTCCTCATGCCTGAATAGTTCCCCCTTTTGTAGTTTGGTATTTCCCAGCCTATTCCTGCTACTCTCTCCACTTGAAGCTCAACTACTTAGTCGAAGTGTAGTGTAGTGTGTGTGTGTGTGTGTGTGTGTGTGTGTGTGTGTGTGTGTGTGTGTGTGTGTGTGTGTGTGTGTGTGTGTGTGTGTGTGTCAGGACACTACAAGGGTAAAAGATGCGTCATGTTATCACTAAAGAATTCTGTGCAATAGGTAAAAACAAGTTAATGATCAACCTAAATCACTGTGTCATAGTCTATGTTCACAGTGTGCCTCTCTCTCTCTCTCTCTCTCTCTCTCTCTCTCTCTCTCTCTCTCTCTCTCTCTCTCTCTCTCTCTCTCTCTCTCTCTCTCTCTAGATAATAACTGAGATGTAAAACAGTGACGAAAGATATTCCTCTTAAATCCACGCTGGTATAAACCTTGGTAATATATACCCACAAACTGGTTTAGAAAGACATGTGAGTAAATACTAGGACATATTAGAAAACGTTTCGGTCCTGGGACGTTGACCGAAACGTTTTCTAACATATCCTAGTGTTGGTTCACGTGTCTTTCTAAACTAAAATAAACAATACAAAATATTCTTCGTGTTTCCCAAGGAATAATTAAACATTTCTCGTGAAAATTTATTGTTTCCACTCTTCAAAATTTGTCTACAAATAATAATAATAATAATAATAATAATAATAATAATAATAATAATAGCAATAATAATAATAATGTTTATATTTACAAGTACATGTACAAGGTATACAGTCCTAGCTGACATCAGTGACATACTACTATATAGAAAGCCGCTTGTTGTGCTGAGCATTTCGGGCAAATTAGGTCAAATTTGTCCCCAGGATGCGACTAACACCCAGGTACCTGTTTTACGGATAGGTGAACATTGGACAGGTGTCCTGAGGAAACACGTCTTAATGTGTTCACCCGTACCGGGGATCGACCCCCGGACCGCAGTGTGTGAGCCGAGTGTGCTAGCGATCGAGCAACAGGACGTGACATATTGCTAACACAAACAGCACCCTAAGTGAAGACTCCAAGATTGCCGTAAACAAGTGTGCGAATACTGAAGACAACGGCATATATATATGTGTGAACAAGCAGACTTTGACTTCTTTGTGTTTGACTCTAGGAGAATATATTGGTAAGGCATGTAGTTACCCTTTATCTGGTAACACATGTTGTTGCTTTAAATCTGGTAACACATGTTGTTGCTTTTAATCTGGTAACACGTGTTGTTGCTTTTAATCTGGTAACACGTGTTGTTGCTTTTAATCTGGTAACACGTGTTGTTGCTTTTAATCTGGTAACACGTGTTGTTGCTTTTAATCTGGTAACACGTGTTGTTGCTTTTAATCTGGTAACACATGTTGCGTTTTATCTGGTAACACATGTTGTTGTCTTTTATCTGGTAACACATGTTGTTGCCTTTTATCTGGTAACACATGTTGTTGCCTTTTATCTGGTAACACATGTTGTTGCCTTTTATCTGGTAACACATGGTGCCTTTTTTCTGGTAACATATGGTACGTTTTATCTGGCATCAGTAAGCTAGTTATACTGCAGAGGTGTGTGTTTATAGTCAGTCAGCTGCATGTTGAAGTGTAATTCAGCAGTTACTACCTGCTTCTCGTGCACACAGTCGTCACAGTCAGTTTATTGGCGATTGGTACGAATTCGATACGTGTAGTTATGCAACGAGTCTCGTCTCACGATTTGTGGACCTAGGATCGAGCCTCCACAGCACCTTACACTGAATGTTCCACAGGGCCTAGCATTTCCTGTAATGATACAAAATAAATAATAAATTATAGTGGCGTCCCTACCGAGGATATCCTGCATACTTTTACTGCTCATCACTATAAGATGGTGATAGTTGGTGGAGATGGTGAAGGTGGTTATTGGGAGAGATTCATACAGTGTTAGATTGTTTTATGGTTGGTGATGGAAGCATCCTTGACAAAAGTCTGGGGCTACAGTCTTGTAGATCTACTACGGTAGATCAAATGTGAAACTCTTGCTGCTCGGGAAGAGAGATTTATAGTTGTGTGTACAAACGTTCATCCAGGACTTAATGTTGTGATGTCGCGTTTTTCTAATTTAAATTCCATAAGAGTTAAACACTTATCGCTTATTATGGAACCTCAGACTCTAATGGTGCCTAGTGGGCGCCCGTCTCCAGGCACGCGGCCACAACTGTGTCGAGCAACAAAGGAATCTCGCTTGGCTGGCATCGACTGGCACCCTTCCTAAGTAGTGCCAAGCCTCGACATTGTATGGAACCGTGAAATGTCTTATCCAGGAGTGACCTACTTCCACGACCTTGTGTGCTACAGACACAAAACAGTGATAAAAATTGGATGGTGTAAACACTAACGAGACAAAATTTAAAATACAAACTGAAGCTATACATCCAGAGGAAGCAGAGGAGCGCTACTTAGTTCTTATAACGTGAAGTGACAAAAGCGCTTCAAGTGACCAAAATTTAACAGATAAAATGCAATATACAGTACGAATGCAGCACAATGCTGTGCATCTAATTTTGACAAAATAAAAAAAAAGAAAAAAAAAAAGAAAAAAAGAAAAGTGGTGGACCTAAGAGCTCGAGCTCAACCCTTCACTACTCTTAATCTGAAAAGTATGTGAAGTGAGACACGTTAGCAAGCCGGGTAGCTGAAGCAGATTTCATACATGGTTTCAGAATTATGTATGACAGTCAAAGTTCTTAGAAATGATCTACACTAGACACCTGCACGTTGTTATAAGTATACATGTTGCCATAATAACTACACAACTGACATACTATTTACGAGCAACATCGATGAGTGGATTCATAAGGCGATTGCGATATTAGTGGATGGTGAGTGAGTAGTGAGTGAGTGTTGAGTATTGAGTAGGTGTTGACAGTATTGAGGTATGCTGTCATGCTATGCTACGACTCGTGGTGTAATCAGTCATATACCTGAGTAGTGAGTGCCACTCAGCGTGGTGCCAGAGGTCACAACCCAACTAAATAATGTTTCCCTGCTTGGAATGTCAAGGTCAGTGACTGAGGCGAGAATTCGAATATTTGTGGTGGGTTGACCCCCTACCCCCCCGGTCCAGGAGAGTGTGGGTGTGATGTATCGAGACTGTGTTCTCCAATATTTCTTGTGGCCAGAGGTGTTATTCTCTGACTTCCTGTAGTATGTGACACCTTTATCATTCCATATGGTGATAATTTTTCCACAAGAAGCATTCCAGAAGATGAGGAAGTGGAGGAGTGAGAGGTAGAGATACAGAGAGTCGAGAAGACAGGTAAGAGAAACTTGGGGGACAGCCTTGCTAGTGATCAGGACTCTGTGCCTGTGTCGAGCAGGACCTTTCTGGACTGGAGTGAGAATGACAAGAGATTCAGTGTGAGACAAGCTTAGAGAGAGGTTGAGGCATCATGAGGCTTGTGGAGAAGGAGAGTCACTGAGAGTACCAGAAGGTTCATAAATGGGACAACTTTATACTTACTACATGTGGGTCTCATTACGTCAGTTTTATATTTTATACCCTCCCCTCCTCAATATTCATAATAACCTTCAATGTAAATTCTTCCCCCATCCTCATATAAAGTTAACACTCTGCTACATAGTGTTAACTCCCTAATTTATACATTCTGAAATATGTCAGATTTTTCAGTATTATGAATAAAATGTACAGCCCCCCCTTAAAATGTGGTATTCATTTTCTCCAGCGACATAATTGTACGAGTAAGACTCTTGAGTGATAATTACCTATGTAATTTGTAGCAAGAGAATGAAGTGTTCATCAACTTCAGACGTACTGGGACGAGGACTGAAGAAGTGTTGAGTCTCGCTACTGTACAAGTTGTACGTGGCACGGTGAGGTTAGGTTTTTTTAAAGTTTGAGTTAAGACTGTACTGCCGCTCGTCATGCCCATGTTGAGGGTACAGTGGGCACCCTCTTTCTGATCACTATATGACATGACCTTCTTTTCTACTCGTAAGCACCTGCCCTTACCCCTGCCCCTGCCCTTTCCCCTGCCCTTACCCATGCCCTTGCCCTTACCCCTGCCCTTACCCCTGCCCTTACCCCTGCCCTTACCCCTGCCTTCACCCCTGCCCCTGCCCTTACCCCTGCTCCTGCCCTCACCCCTGCACCTGCCCTCACCCCTGCATCTGCCCCATCCCTGCACCTGCTCTTGCCCCTGTACCCACCCTGGTGTGCTCACCTCAAGTTCTTTGCCATGCTGAAGGATGCCCCACATGTAGACATAACTGCAATGGACGAGTCAGTCTGCATATATGCACACATATATGCAATAAGATCACAGTAAACAGGTGATATCACAATATGCAAAATAACAGCAATGAAAAAATAGTGAAATTCCAAGAGCCTCCCTGATTTCTCACAATTTTCCTTGATAATATGAAAACTCACGAAAGCGCTTGGATTTTCAATATTTTATAATTAAATATATCATTTACCAAACAGCGGCAGGCCAGGACTCGACCCTATGTTCCTTGTACCGCCTCCAGAGACAGCACAATGTACGCACAATGATTTAAAACTCACTTGTTTCGCGATTTCATTCTTCTCTCTCTCTCTCTCTCTCTCTCTCTCTCTCTCTCTCTCTCTCTTTATATATAATATATATATATGTAGTAGGTTGGTAGACAGCAACCGCCCAGGGAGGTACTACCGTCCTGCCAAGTGAGTGTAAAACGAAAGCCTTTAATTGTTTTACATGATGGTATGACTGCTGGTGTCTTTTTTCTGTCTCATAAACATGCAAGATTTCAGTACGTCTTGCTACTTCTACTTACACTTAGGTCACACTACACATACATTTACAAGCAAATATATATATATATATATATATATATATATATATATATATATATATATATATATATATATATATATATATATATATATATATATATATACCCCTCTGGGTTTTCTGCTATTTTCTTTCTAGTTCTTGTTTATTTCCTCTTACCTCCATGGGGAAGTGGAACAGAATTCTTCCTCCGTAAGCCATGCGTGTTGTAAGAGGCGACTAAAATGCCGGGAGCAAGGGGCTAGTAACCCCTTCTCCTGTATATATTACTAAATTTAAAAAGAGAAATTTTCGTTTTTCTTTTTGGGCCACCCTGCCTCGGTGGGATACGGCCGGTTTGTTGAAAGAAAGAAAAAAAGGTATATATATATATATATATATATATATATATATATATATATATATATATATATATATATATATATATATATATATATATATATATATATATATGGGTAATATATATGAGTAACCCACATTCAGTAGTACAGAAATAACGGGAATAATTTCATTGAACGTTAACTGTCGCCTCACAATGTTAACTGTTTTACTCGTGACTGTTATTATAATAAATGCTACAATTACTCTTTTTTCATTATTTGCTATAAAAAACCGTCTCATTTATTTTTATTTAACAAGAGCGATTTACAGCGTATTATAAGTGCTATTTACACATGAAGGATGACTGTTCATGCTGACCCAGACGAAGAAATTACGAATTTATAAAAAAATATTTTTTTCTGTAGTGGTCTCTTAGAATGGGAGAACGCTAGTCAGAGGAGCGCTTACTAATTAACAAACACTGACTGTACACTTAACACAAGTCTCTGAATAGGGAATTATAATGTTTGTCAGGAAACAGGATAAGTATTTCTTGACGCTGGTCTTAGTTGTATGATGGCCCCACAGCTGGAGCTTTTGATCATCTGACCGAGGTCTTGTGATGGCTTGTCGGTCCACCTCTTTACAGATCATGGTTATGATTATAACCACTAGGTATCTGTTTCTAATAATATCAACAAGCGTCTGGATGACTGGGTGTTGTCGAGAGTGTGGGATAAACTGTTCCAGCAGCAGGAGCAGTTTGCATGTATCTCCCACACTTAGGACAAAGTTTCCGTCCATTCTGGACCTATGAAATCACTGTTAAGATTGAATAATGATTCGAGACGAAGCGAAACGTCGTCGAGGTTATTATCCAAAGTTTATTTGGGAATTAGGACAGTAAGCCTTGTTTGGTTTAAGATAATATACTGACCACACAAGGGTCATTAAGGCCACAGTCCACGAGACACTACTGTATCATCAAGGCTTCATTGATATTAAAGATATTCAGAGATACATTCAGTACACATCTCGGTGTAAATGTACGTCGTTAGTAGGTTGGTAAGACTAGAAGCCTATCAACTACACGAGGGTTACTAAAACTGTATTTCACCCTAACTCCGTCAATCAAGGCTAGTTTAATTATTAAATTAAGAGATCAAAGCATACTCACTGAACAATAGGCACCTCTTGTCTATAGCTTTTAACTTGTGGAAAATACTGTATATATTTTCCAGAAACACAGTAGTTATATATAAATAGATGGCCATACTGTATTTAATAGTATTTATGTCATAGAAAACGGAAAGCCTGCGTCTGCGCAGACTGTCGCCATTGTTTGAATTGAGAGTAACAGACATTAGTAATGGGAAGAATTTTTCGTGCTCTAGAGGTTAAATTTGGGCTGACACCTCTCAGATAGGAGGCGAAATTGTTGGATGTGCATTCCTGCATAATTTGAGTATCAGCCGACAGGACAGGACAACTCCAAGAACCTCAGATAAGCTATCTAATTTATGTTTAAATTCTGGCCAGTAAATTTTTCATAAATGTAGGCAAAAGGGAGGGTCCTGTACATGACACATTAATCTCCAGTCAAATTGGTGAGTGATTTTAAGATATTCTCCTTCTGTTATGTATATGTGTATATATAATCATTTATTATTTTTAATATACAGTCCATAAATTTATATATTTACCAGAATTCCTGGTGATGTATATTTTATTTATAATTAATAGGTCCAGAGCAACTTGTGGATATGACAGTGGTAGGTATCGAAGGGGGACATGTTTTGCGACCTAGGTGTCCCAAATTCCTACTTGTCTGATAAATAATAATTACCTTTGTTATTTACTGGTATGTACATTATGAGTTACATTCAGCTAAATGCAATTTTCCACATAACTGCAGTGTCTGCACCATCACAAGACCAGGGCTGTACTGATGTGTACTTGCTTCCCTGGTTGACTTACGTGGTTTAAAACCTATCAACTACACGAAGGTCATTATGGGTGACCACTAGTCAAGGATACTTTAATCCCTAAAATAGGGATTAAGGTAAACTCTTAGAGCATTATGCAGTGAGAGATATATAGTTCTCGTTCAATATACATTACACTTGTCACATCGTGCACATTGTGCCGGGAACACTTGTGAGTGTGGGAGGGCAGAATAATCTGCCAACTAGGCGTCCTGTATGGCCGGCACATTTGCAAAAACAGATTTTAATTTTTTTTTCATTTTTTTTTACCTCCAAAATGGTACCTGAGCTTCGGGTCTGGCTACACTTCATTATTTTACGCAGGACAACTATTTGAGCTTCATTTTTTATTAGGTCCCGCTTATACAGCAGGTTAGGTTCCGGACTATTGTTATAAAGTGAAAATCGCTCTTAAGTGAAAAAGAGCCTGTTTTTTCAGCTTTCAGATAAATATAGAAGCCTGATAACATGCTTACACTATCATATATTATTAAGTGAACAATAGAGCTAGGCCTTAAAAATGCATGTACAGTACACACATTACTTACCTTAAAATATTTTCTCAATTAACATATAGTGAGTGGTGAATATATATATATTGTAGGAAGTCTGAATAAATAAATAATGAGTATAATTGAAAACTGCTGCATTAGCGAAACGCTGTAAAGCGGGGCCCTCCTGTAGTTACATTCTCCGGTGATCATGGTGGAACTTGTATTTCCACATTGTGAGTCGAGTCACGAAACTTTCAGTTTCACTAATTATGCACGTCAAACCCAAATCATAATTATTATTTATTATTTTTATTAACACATCGGCCGAGCCCCACCAAGGCAGGGTGAACCACCAAGGCAGGGTGACCCACCAAGGCAGGGTGACCCACCAAGGCAGGGTGACCCACCAAGGCAGCGTGACCCACCAAGGCAGGGTGACCCACCAAGGCAGGGTGACCCACCAAGGCAGCGTGACCCACCAAGGCAGGGTGACCCACCAAGGCAGGGTGACCCACCAAGGCAGGGTGACCCACCAAGGCAGGGTGACCCACCAAGGCAGGGTGACCCACCAAGGCAGGGTGACCCACCAAGGCAGCGTGACCCACCAAGGCAGCGTGACCCACCAAGGCAGGGTGACCCACCAAGGCAGCGTGACCCACCAAGGCAGGGTGACCCACCAAGGCAGCGTGACCCACCAAGGCAGGGTGACCCACCAAGGCAGGGTGACCCACCAAGGCAGCGTGACCCACCAAGGCAGCGTGACCCACCAAGGCAGGGTGACCCACCAAGGCAGGGTGACCCACCAAGGCAGGGTGACCCACCAAGGCAGGGTGACCCACCAAGGCAGGGTGACCCACCAAGGCAGGGTGACCCACCAAGGCAGGGTGACCCACCAAGGCAGGGTGACCCACCAAGGCAGCGTGACCCACCAAGGCAGGGTGACCCACCAAGGCAGCGTGACCCACCAAGGCAGGGTGACCCACCAAGGCAGGGTGACCCACCAAGGCAGCGTGACCCACCAAGGCAGGGTGACCCACCAAGGCAGGGTGACCCACCAAGGCAGCGTGACCCACCAAGGCAGGGTGACCCACCAAGGCAGGGTGACCCACCAAGGCAGGGTGACCCACCAAGGCAGCGTGACCCACCAAGGCAGCGTGACCCACCAAGGCAGGGTGACCCACCAAGGCAGCGTGACCCACCAAGGCAGGGTGACCCACCAAGGCAGCGTGA
This sequence comes from Cherax quadricarinatus, assembly GCF_038502225.1. Classification (NCBI taxonomy): domain Eukaryota; kingdom Metazoa; phylum Arthropoda; class Malacostraca; order Decapoda; family Parastacidae; genus Cherax; species Cherax quadricarinatus. Next base: position 14,934,587 of record NC_091303.1, on the reverse strand, counting down.
CCCACCAAGGCAGGGTGACCCACCAAGGCAGGGTGACCCACCAAGGCAGCGTGACCCACCAAGGCAGCGTGACCCACCAAGGCAGGGTGACCCACCAAGGCAGGGTGACCCACCAAGGCAGGGTGACCCACCAAGGCAGGGTGACCCACCAAGGCAGGGTGACCCACCAAGGCAGGGTGACCCACCAAGGCAGGGTGACCCACCAAGGCAGCGTGACCCACCAAGGCAGGGTGACCCACCAAGGCAGGGTGACCCACCAAGGCAGCGTGACCCACCAAGGCAGCGTGACCCACCAAGGCAGGGTGACCCACCAAGGCAGCGTGACCCACCAAGGCAGCGTGACCCACCAAGGCAGCGTGACCCACCAAGGCAGGGTGACCCACCAAGGCAGGGTGACCCACCAAGGCAGCGTGACCCACCAAGGCAGCGTGACCCACCAAGGCAGGGTGACCCACCAAGGCAGCGTGACCCACCAAGGCAGCGTGACCCACCAAGGCAGCGTGACCCACCAAGGCAGGGTGACCCACCAAGGCAGGGTGACCCACCAAGGCAGCGTGACCCACCAAGGCAGGGTGACCCACCAAGGCAGGGTGACCCACCAAGGCAGGGTGACCCACCAAGGCAGCGTGACCCACCAAGGCAGCGTGACCCACCAAGGCAGGGTGACCCACCAAGGCAGGGTGACCCACCAAGGCAGCGTGACCCACCAAGGCAGGGTGACCCACCAAGGCAGGGTGACCCACCAAGGCAGCGTGACCCACCAAGGCAGGGTGACCCACCAAGGCAGCGTGACCCACCAAGGCAGGGTGACCCACCAAGGCAGCGTGACCCACCAAGGCAGGGTGACCCACCAAGGCAGCGTGACCCACCAAGGCAGCGTGACCCACCAAGGCAGGGTGACCCACCAAGGCAGGGTGACCCACCAAGGCAGCGTGACCCACCAAGGCAGCGTGACCCACCAAGGCAGGGTGACCCACCAAGGCAGCGTGACCCACCAAGGCAGCGTGACCCACCAAGGCAGCGTGACCCACCAAGGCAGGGTGACCCGCAAAGGCAGCGTGACCCACCAAGGCAGCGTGACCCACCATGGCAGGGTGACACACCAAGGCAGCGTGACCCACCAAGGCAGCGTGACCCACCAAGGCAGGGTGACCCACCAAGGCAGCGTGACCCACCAAGGCAGGGTGACCCACCAAGGCAGCGTGACCCACCAAGGCAGCGTGACCCACCAAGGCAGCGTGACCCACCAAGGCAGGGTGACCCACCAAGGCAGCGTGACCCACCAAGGCAGGGTGACCCACCAAGGCAGGGTGACCCACCAAGGCAGCGTGACCCACCAAGGCAGCGTGACCCACCAAGGCAGCGTGACCCACCAAGGCAGGGTGACCCACCAAGGCAGCGTGACCCACCAAGGCAGCGTGACCCACCAAGGCAGCGTGACCCACCAAGGCAGGGTGACCCACCAAGGCAGCGTGACCCACTAAGGCAGCGTGACCCACCAAGGCAGCGTGACCCACCAAGGCAGCGTGACCCACCAAGGCAGGGTGAACCACCAAGGCAGCGTGACCCACCAAGGCAGCGTGACCCACCAAGGCAGCGTGACCCACCAAGGCAGCGTGACCCACCAAGGCAGCGTGACCCACCAAGGCAGCGTGACCCACCAAGGCAGCGTGACCCACCAAGGCAGCGTGACCCACCAAGGCAGCGTGACCCACCAAGGCAGGGTGACCCACCAAGGCAGGGTGACCCACCAAGGCAGCGTGACCCACCAAGGCAGCGTGACCCACCAAGGCAGCGTGACCCACCAAGGCAGCGTGACCCACCAACGCAGCGTGACCCACCAAGGCAGCGTGACCCACCAAGGCAGCGTGACCCACCAAGGCAGCGTGACCCACCAAGGCAGGGTGACCCACCAAGGCAGCGTGACCCACCAAGGCAGCGTGACCCACCAAGGCAGCGTGACCCACCAAGGCAGGGTGACCCACCAAGGCAGCGTGACCCACCAAGGCAGGGTGACCCACCAAGGCAGCGTGACCCACCAAGGCAGCGTGACCCACCAAGGCAGCGTGACCCACCAAGGCAGGGTGACCCACCAAGGCAGGGTGACCCACCAAGGCAGCGTGACCCATCAAGGCAGGGTGACCCACCAAGGCAGGGTGACCCACCAAGGCAGGGTGACCCACCAAGGCAGCGTGACCCACCAAGGCAGGGTGACCCACCAAGGCAGGGTGACCCACCAAGGCAGGGTGACCCACCAAGGCAGGGTGACCCACCAAGGCAGGGTGACCCACCAAGGCAGGGTGACCCACCAAGGCAGCGTGACCCACCAAGGCAGGGTGACCCACCAAGGCAGGGTGACCCACCAAGGCAGGGTGACCCACCAAGGCAGGGTGACCCACCAAGGCAGCGTGACCCACCAAGGCAGCGTGACCCACCAAGGCAGCGTGACCCACCAAGGCAGGGTGACCCACCAAGGCAGGGTGACCCACCAAGGCAGCGTGACCCACCAAGGCAGGGTGACCCACCAAGGCAGGGTGACCCACCAAGGCAGGGTGACCCACCAAGGCAGGGTGACCCACCAAGGCAGCGTGACCCACCAAGGCAGCGTGACCCACCAAGGCAGCGTGACCCACCAAGGCAGCGTGACCCACCAAGGCAGGGTGACCCACCAAGGCAGGGTGACCCACCAAGGCAGCGTGACCCACCAAGGCAGCGTGACCCACCAAGGCAGCGTGACCCACCAAGGCAGGGTGACCCACCAAGGCAGGGTGACCCACCAAGGCAGCGTGACCCACCAAGGCAGGGTGACCCACCAAGGCAGGGTGACCCACCAAGGCAGCGTGACCCACCAAGGCAGCGTGACCCACCAAGGCAGGGTGACCCACCAAGGCAGCGTGACCCACCAAGGCAGCGTGACCCACCAAGGCAGGGTGACCCACCAAGGCAGGGTGACCCACCAAGGCAGCGTGACCCACCAAGGCAGGGTGACCCACCAAGGCAGGGTGACCCACCAAGGCAGGGTGACCCACCAAGGCAGGGTGACCCACCAAGGCAGCGTGACCCACCAAGGCAGCGTGACCCACCAAGGCAGGGTGACCCACCAAGGCAGGGTGACCCACCAAGGCAGGGTGACCCACCAAGGCAGCGTGACCCACCAAGGCAGCGTGACCCACCAAGGCAGGGTGACCCACCAAGGCAGGGTGACCCACCAAGGCAGGGTGACCCACCAAGGCAGGGTGACCCACCAAGGCAGCGTGACCCACCAAGGCAGCGTGACCCACCAAGGCAGCGTGACCCACCAAGGCAGGGTGACCCACCAAGGCAGCGTGACCCACCAAGGCAGGGTGACCCACCAAGGCAGGGTGACCCACCAAGGCAGCGTGACCCACCAAGGCAGCGTGACCCACCAAGGCAGCGTGACCCACCAAGGCAGGGTGACCCACCAAGGCAGCGTGACCCACCAAGGCAGGGTGACCCACCAAGGCAGGGTGACCCACCAAGGCAGGGTGACCCACCAAGGCAGCGTGACCCACCAAGGCAGGGTGACCCACCAAGGCAGCGTGACCCACCAAGGCAGGGTGACCCACCAAGGCAGGGTGACCCACCAAGGCAGCGTGACCCACCAAGGCAGGGTGACCCACCAAGGCAGCGTGACCCACCAAGGCAGCGTGACCCACCAAGGCAGCGTGACCCACCAAGGCAGGGTGACCCACCAAGGCAGGGTGACCCACCAAGGCAGCGTGACCCACCAAGGCAGCGTGACCCACCAAGGCAGCGTGACCCACCAAGGCAGCGTGACCCACCAAGGCAGGGTGACCCACCAAGGCAGCGTGACCCACCAAGGCAGCGTGACCCACCAAGGCAGCGTGACCCACCAAGGCAGGGTGACCCACCAAGGCAGCGTGACCCACCAAGGCAGCGTGACCCACCAAGGCAGCGTGACCCACCAAGGCAGGGTGACCCACCAAGGCAGGGTGACCCACCAAGGCAGCGTGACCCACCAAGGCAGCGTGACCCACCAAGGCAGCGTGACCCACCAAGGCAGGGTGACCCACCAAGGCAGGGTGACCCGAAAAAGAAAAACTTTCATCATTCACTCCATCACTGTCTTGCCAGAGAGGTGCTTTACACTACAGTTTATATAACTGTAACATTAACACATTATGATAAAAAGAAGCGCTAAACCCACTTGGGTGATACAGGGGTGCAGAGCAGAGGGGGTGTTGCTGGAGCAGAAAGTCAGGAGTGGCCACCATAACATAGGTACATACACCAGAATCATAAAATATTAAATCCTCGCACTTGTCTCTGATAACTTTTTCTAATTCAATAACTCATAAGTAATGCATCGTCTATCATGGCGTCTTTAGTAACAAAATAACAATCCTACCTTCTACCTTCAGTTAGCATTTTTTCTTAAAATTTTGCGTATTAAAACCACTTCTTTTTTTTCATTTAGGCTTTGCTAGACCAACCTTCCTCGGCCAAATGTAAGGAACACTTTAATCCTTAAAACAGAGATTGAAGTTAAACTCTCAGTATATATACGCTGGGAGATACACAAGTCTCAGTATATATACGCTGGGAGATACACAAGTCTCAGTATATATACGCTGGGAGATACACAAGTCTCAGCATATATACGCTGGGAGATACACAAGTCTCAGCATATATACGCTGAGAGATACACAAGTCTCAGTATATATACGCTGGGAGATACACAAGTCTCAGTGTATATACGCTGGGAGATACACAAGTCTCAGTATATATACGCTGGGAGATACACAAGTCTCAGTATATATACGCTGGGAGATATACAAGTCTCAGTGTATATACGCTGGGAGATACACAAGTCTCAGTATATATACGCTGGGAGATATACAAGTCTCAGTATATATACGCTGAGAGACATACAAGTCTCAGTGTATATACTGTACTTAATGTTTCAAGCAGCAGATTAACATAATAATATCTTATCTTTCATTCGTCTCTCAACCCTTGAGTGGAGAGGACGTGTGCTGCTGCTGCCCCCTGGAGTTGTCTGGTGGCAGTATTATTTTCACCAACATGGCGCAGGCTCGCCGGCGCAGGGTAAATACAGTCTGCATTGTATTAACCAGTGGAGCTGTAACGGGGCCATCAATGGAGTTGCTTTTGCCTGCAATCATCAGAGATACCTACGGAATAGCCAAAGAGGAGATTTGTGGACTTGCATTGAACGGAACGAAGAGGATTTTTGTAAAATTTAGTTCGGCGACTGTGTATGAGGCAGTTGTGAATAAGTTTCAAGAGGTGGCCATACCAGTTAACCATGCTGTGACGGTGCGGCTGCATGATGTGTCCAGCTATTACACATGGGTTAAGATCAGGAATGTGCCGTTCGAGGCGGATGCATCTGACATCCGGTTCATTATGTGTAAATACGGCACAATACATACGATCACTGCAGGAAGGTGGTCAGTTGGCCAGTATATGGGGATACCTGAGGGTGCATTCTCTGTCAAGATGACGCTCAGACATCCAATTCCATCGTACGTGGTGATGGAAGATTTCAGGACTCAGGTTTTTGTAACATACGCTGGGCAGCGAAGCACTTGCCGTTTGTGCGGCTCGTATGATCACCTGGCTGCGCAATGTGAAAGAAGACGTGGTGATAGGGACCAGCAGCAACGACGTGATGTGGAGGAAAGGAGAGAGGATCAAGATCAACTGTTTTCGACTCTGCCTCAGCAGAGTTTGACATGGAGTGAGGAGGTTGAGAGGGCCGAAGAAAAGGAGATGGCGGGGGCTACGCAGGGGGACGACATCACTTCCCTGGACGTTGTACAAGTGCTTGATGAGGTCATCGCGGAAGCGAATGGTAGTGACGCGGAAACTACGATAGTGTCGACGTTTGAGAACATTTTGGATAATGAGAGTCCTTGTCCGGATGTTGGTACAGACCTGGATCATGGGTCTGCAGTTGAGGAGGGCGTGGTGACGCCAACCCAGACTGAAGTGTGTCGTAAGGATGCACAGTTGGTGAGAACTGTGGAGGTGGAGGTTCATCATGGCACTGAGCTGGATGACTTGATGCAGGTCGCGGGTACGACGCGAAAGCGCGCAGCAGTGCTTTCGGATTCCGACGACGTGCTTACGCCCGCACAAAGACCTGGGAAGAAAACATGGGCGGAAGCCATGCGGAGAGGTTCAAGTGGCGCCCAGGGGCAGGGGTTGGGTAAGGGTGGACAGAAAGGGGGGGGGAGGGAAAAGGGTGCAATGAAACGATCAGGTGATAAGTCGGTAGTGTCAAGAGGGAAACCCCCTTTGTCGGTTTTAAGTGCCTGACATTGAACATCAATGGCTTGAGGTCTCAGAGAAAGTGTGAGTGGTTTAAGGAATATTTGGTGCGTCATGACGTTGACGTTGTGTTCTTGCAGGAACACAATTATAGACCGGGTTATGAGTTGAAGGTGGATGGGTATAATGTGTATGTTGAGCATGCAGTCAGATTGAAAGGAGGTGTGGCCATTTTGGTGAAAGAAACTAGCCCGTTGGTTGTCAGGCATAGTGAGGGGGGAGAGGGGAGGGTGATTCGCGTGGATGGGTTATGGGGTCAGGTACAGATGACGTTGGTGTGTGTGTATGGCCCAGCAGAGGGAGATGTGAGGATAAAGAATAAATTCGTAAGGGACGTTCTGGTATATTATTTGCGTGGATTGCCGGGGGTTGCTGTGATAGGAGGTGACTGGAACTGTGTGATAAGGAATAAGGATGTTGAACCGAGAGGGGCAGGGCATTGTTTGGGGATATTGGGAGAATTGTTATCCGGGATAGGATTGACAGATGTTGAGGGAGGTGAGGTGGTGGAGCACACATTTATTAAACGTGGGTATGCGGCTAGGCTCGATCGATTATACGTTCCCAGGACAGTTGTAATACATAGTGTGAGGGTAATGGACGTAGTATTTTCTGATCACAGGGGTGTTTTGGTGGATATAGGTTGGGAGGGGTTGCCGAGAAGGTGTAAGGGGTTTTGGAAGTTGAATGTAAAGTTGTTGCAGCAAGAAGAGTATCAACAGTCATTTGTTCAATTGTGGGAGGAGTTGGTGGCGGAGGCGCCTGGGAATAGTGAATTGGTTAGTTGGTGGGACTCTGTGGCGAAATCTCGTATTAAGGAATTTTATATTCGTAGTGGGAGGGAATATAACAGGTTGAAGTATGGGTACCAATCTTATCTTGAGGGACAGTTGAGAGCTTGCTACGAGCGTGGGAGTGCTAGTCATCCGGTGGATGATATTGAGGGATTAAAGGAGCGTATCAGGGATTTGCAAAATGAAAGATTTGATGGCGCGCGAGTTTTGGGTGGGCTGGAAGAGGTGTTATGGGGTGACAGGCCTTCGGCATGCGTGTTGAGGAAACAGCGTAAGAGAAGAGTGGCGACGGAGATGATGGGATTAACTGTTCATGTGGGGATGGGAGGGTATAGAGAGGGGCAGGTATTAGTAACGACAGAGGGTATGAGTGGTTATCTAGATGCATGGTTTAGGTCATATGCACAAAACGGAGGTATTCGAGATGAGGCTTTAAAGGAAATGGGAGGTTTCGTGCAATGTGAGATTGATGGTATGGATAGGGTAACATTAGAAGGTCCGATCACGGAAAGTGAGATTTCGCAAGCTTTGTCTGGTGCAAGTTTAGGTAAGGCGCCAGGTGTAGATGGGTTGCCTAATGATTTTTACGTTAGGAATTGGGAAGTATTGAGAGGATTTTTAGTTAGGTTATTCAATGTAATGAAGGATGATGGGGAAATGGGGGAGCAGCAAAGGACTGCTGTCGTGGTATTAGTTCCGAAAGGTGGACAGACTACAGTAGAGGATTACCGAGCAATATCGCTTATGTGTGGCGATTATAAGTTATTTGCACGAATATTAGGGAATAGAATAAAAAAGGTGATAGGTAACGTAATTGACAGAGGACAATATGGGGTACCGGGTAGGACAATGTATGAAGGGCATGGAGTTCTTAGAAGTTTTATAGAAAAGAGGGGGGAGTTGGGGGGTGGGGGTGTGTTGGCATTGGATTGGCGAGCTGCTTACGATAGTGTGGAGAGGGATGCGTTATGGAGGTTCATGCGTTGGCAGGGATTCGGGAAGGAAATTATATCTTGGGCGAAAACATTGTATCAGGGAGCATCTATGAGAGTACAGGTTAATGGAAGGCTAGGTGTTAACATTCAGATGGGAAGGGGTTTGCGACAGGGTTGCCCTCTATCGCAAATATTGTTTGCGTGCCTCCAGGATCCCTTTTATAGGGCAGTTAGGTGGAGTATCGCAAGTGGAAGGGTTAGTAATGAACGAGAGGGTTGGCCGGGTATTGTGGGTTATGTGGATGATACAACTGTATTGGTGAGGGATGAGACGGATTTACACAAGGTTGGAAAGGTGGTAGATGTGTTTGGAGAGGCTACTGGGATGGAAATTAATGTGGCAAAGTCTAAGTATATGGACCTAGGCAATAACGTAAATAGAGATGGGACTGTAGGGCGCGGGTGGAGTGTGGTGGATCAGCTATTGATTTGTGGGATAGTGTACGCTAAGAATGATAGGGTCGCACAAGAGGTAAATTCGATGCGCACCGTGGATGGGGTATTGAAAAGATTGGGTGGTTTGAGGACGGCGCAGCTAACGTTGCATCAGAGGGTCATTGTGACGAACGTGCTGTTGTATAGTAAGATATGGCACGTGGTGGCAGTATACCCGCTGAGGCGGCGAGAGGTGCAACGGTTGCAACATGGGATTTTCCGATTTATATGGGGATCGGGTTGTGACTGGCTAAGTAGAGGGGTGGTGACGCTTCCCGTTAGCCACGGGGGGCTGGGGCTTATACATTTAGAAAAGCGTATGATGAGTGTGTATCTAAAACGCGGGTATTTGGGGGAGGTGGGGGCGAGGAAAGGGGGGCTAGAAAAACTGCGTATGGATATGCAACGATGGTGGGGGGGTAAGGATTTAATGATTGGTGAGGCCATGTTGAGGGTTTTAATGACGGTGAGGGATCCGAAGCGCCTTAAATTGAGGATTCTTGAGAGGGTGGGGGGTGGGTCTGTGGTGGCGGCAGTTGAGGGGGCATACCCCATGTATGCGTGGGGGAATATCTGGAAATGTTTACGGCAATTGCGTATTAAACCAGGTGTAAGGGAGGTAATGTTTAGGTTTCTACATGGAATCTTGCCGTCTGGTGTTGTGTTATTTAATAGGAGACTAAGGGAGGGAGGGGAGTGCAAAGCGTGTGGATGTTCCGAGACTATTTTTCATGCGGTGTATTTTTGTAATTATTTAGAAGCTGTAAGGGTATGGTTAGGTAGGGTAGTTAGGTTAGTGGGTGGGGAAGGGTTACAGGTGTTAAGGGTGTTAAGTTTAGATATAGGTGGGATGAGTCAGATGGTGGTGAATGCGGTTGCTTATGTGGTTACTGATTTTATTTATACGTCTTGGGCTATGAGGGAAGTGGGTGTGGATGAAAGAATAAAGGTGTTAGCGGCCACCATTTATAGAACTAAGTGTCGCAATAGGGATGTTTATGGGGGAAGGTGGGAGACAGCGTTTACTGAGGGATACCGGAGTTTTAAGTTAAAGGATTTACGGGATTTAAGTGTAAATGGGTAGCGACGGGCTAGTTTCTTGAGCGGAGATGTGTGGATGGCTTTTAAAGTGTGTGACTGGATTTGCACTGATACATTTATGCTTTTCTGAGTAGTGTGGTGTGGGTGGTGTTTTTACACATGTGTTCCCTTTATGTTGTGAAGATTTTGGATAGTATATGTACGTAATGTATTGGAGCACTACATCATTGTGTGTATACAAGGTGAATGAAAGGGTAGAATCTTAAAGTTTTTGTGTGTGTGAGAATGACTGTTCGTTATTGTGAGAGTGCCTTCAAAGATGTTATAGAAAGCATATACTAAATGGTGTTACTAAGGTATGCCATATGACTATCGAATATGCTGTGATACAAAGTCCGGGGTTTCCCTTCTTGTTGGATGCATTCTGTAAGACACAATTTCTGTATTCAGAAGGTTCGTGGTACAGTTTTATATTATGCGAGATTGTATTTTTGTACATAAAGCCTAACATATAATGTTTCAGCGGCCTGGTTAAGATTATATAGTACATGTCGTGTGACACTGTATGTGTAGGGTAGTGTTAAATATTTTAAGTACACGCTGTTGTTTTCCCTTTGCTATTTTATTGTTTAAAGTCACATATAAGAGTATATGTAAGGTAATATAAAAATGTATATTGATTTTGTGTAAATACGCAATTTCAGATGACTTTGTTGGATCAGGTGTGCATATGAGTTCAAGTAGCGGTGTATATTATGTATTAATACTGGTATAGGGTATATAGTGTATGAAGAAGTCTTGGGTGGATTGCACCCGTGCTGAGATATAGAGTATATTATCCTTGTATGCTAGGCAAAGTTTTCATAATTGTTACTTAGAGCAAGTAGTATCCTGCGCTCTTATAGTATGTCATTGTTTTGTAGGTATTTGATGGGGGGGGGGGTACATTTTACTTCCAGAGCACATATGTACGACTTTATAAATGTACCTTTGGTGGGGGGTGGATGTATAGGTTTTAATGGTATGTGGTGAGGTTTTTACCTTTAAGAATTGTTTTGTATATAAAACTTGGCATAAGATGTTTAAGTGTGCTGAAGTAGATTCTCTGGATATGTTGTTGGTACACCTGTGCGAAGTTTCTTTTTCTTTTTTGATTGTGTATACGTATGTTGTACAATAATTTTGTTGTTACATGTTGATTGGTTTCGTAACATGTTTGCTTACACGTATAATGTATACTGTATTTTAAATACAAAAAAAAAAAAAAAAAAAAAAAAATGTATAGAGGATGAGGGACAGTTTGTGTCAGCACAAAGTTAAATGTTTATGTGTATTTTGACAATGTAATTTATAATTCTGGGTAAGAACTGATACTATGTTCTTTTATTTATTTAATGT
>NC_091303.1:14903585-14918585 GCF_038502225.1 Cherax quadricarinatus | reverse complement strand
GTACTTAGAGGCTCTTGAGATTGAAGAATTAGACACATGTGCAACATCTGTGCATCTTTATTCTAGACGTTTCACCATCCAATGGCTTTATCAGTATAAATTCAAGGATATGATTGGAAGACAGTAGAAATATAAACAAAAGATGAGGTGATGAGTCCCTCAGTTCTGGAGTTGGTGAAGAGCTTATATACTGGTGTCAGGTGAAGGACATGTCGGTGTTGTATACCATACATATACAGCTCTTCAGACCATACCCCGGCCGGGATTGAACCCGCGGTCAGAGAGTCTCAAAACTCCAGCCCGTCGCGTTAGCCACTAGACCAGCTAGCCACAATAAGATTCGTCCCCAACTAGGTATATTTCTTATTGTGGCTAGCTGGTCTAGTGGCTAACGCGACGGGCTGGAGTTTTGAGAGACTCTGACCGCGGGTTCAATCCCGGCCGGGGTATGGTTTGTTTGCAATCGTGTCATTACGATTTCGTGAGTCATGTTGACAGCTCTTTAGTTTATCATGTGTTGGGCATCTGAAGTAATGATCGGAATACAATCAGTCTTGAAGGAAGGTGGTTCCTCGGACTCGTGAGGAAGCTCAGATGTATTGTATTAACATCTTCGTAGTCACTCATAAACGCAAATTGATGACTATTTTGACTTCCACGCCGTTGTTAGGAATATAAGCAGGAAGGAACCCTGCAGCAGGCCTGCTGGCTCATGCTAGGCAGGTTCACTTCACACCCACCCACACCAGCACATAATTCTTGCCTCACTGACGCTGTCTGAGAGTTTTTTTCCACTCATTTACAATTCTATTGCCAGAAGAGTGCTTCCACATATCCTTTCTAAAACTAAATTTCTCCAACTTGAATGCACTGCTGCGATCCCAGTCTTGAATAGATATTATCAACACGCTGTGTATATCCCCTTTATTTGCTGCTGTTTTTCATTTGCACACTTCAAATATGTCTCCCTAATTCTACGCCTTTACAGAAAGTGAAAGTTCAGTGCCTTCAGGAGGCCACCAGGAGGCCTGGTCACAGACCGGGCCGCGGGGGAGTTGACCCCCGGAACTCTCTCCAGGTAAACTCCAGGTGTTGTCCTAGGAAAAACTTCTGATACATGGAAACAACTTAGTTACTCTTGAATAAATTCTCTTCTCCAAGAGAGAATTACTAATCCACTTGAAAGGAGAAACCACCACTCACCACACTCTACCACCGCTCCCACCACCTGCCTACCACCACCACCACCGCCCACCACCACCACCACCACCACCGCCACCACCACCACCACCGCCACCACCACCACCCACCACCGCTCCCACCACCGCCTACCACCACCACCACCGCCCCACCACCGCTCCACCACCACCGCTCCCACCACCACCACCACCACCACCGCACCACCGCTCCACCACCACCACCGCTCCACCACCACCACCACCGCCACCACCACCGCCTCCCACCACCACCACCACCACCGCTCCCACCACCACCACCGCCCACTCACCACCACCACCACCACCACCACCGCTCCACCACCACCGCCACCGCCTCTACCACTTTACCTCGCCTCCCACCACCACCACTTCCACCACCGCTCCACCACCACCACCACCGCCACCACCACCGCTCCCACCACCACCGCCACCGCTCCCACCACTTCACCGCTCTACCACCACTACTCACTGGCATCGCTCTACCACCACCACTCATCACACACACCGCTCTACCACTACCACTGGCCACCACCACTGCTCTACCACCACCACCACCGCCACTACCACCGCCTCCACCACTCACCACCACTGCCACCACTGGCCGGCCTTCCACCACCACACCGCTTCCACCACTGCCAATCACCACCACCGCCTTACACCACCACCACCGCTCCAACTCTACTCACCCTGCTTCCACCACCAGCACTGCCACAACCACTTCACCACTGCTCCACACTACCACCGCTACTACCACTACCACCACCACTGCCACTACCCTGCCTCCCACCACCACTACCACTGCCACTACCACTGCTTCTCACTACTACTACCACTGTTTTTGCTAAACCACCACTACCTCGCGCTCTACCACTCACCACTCACTGGCTTCCCACCACCACCACCGCTCCCACCACCGCCTCCCTACCACTCACCACCGCTACCACCACCGCTTCCTCACTCACTACCACCACCACCACCACCACCACCACCACCAGCCGCTCCACTCATCACCACTGCCTCACCACTACCACCACCACCACCACCACCACTCACCATCACCGTTTCAATACTACCACCGCCTCCCACCACCACCACCGCTTCCACCATCACTACCACCGGGCTACCATCATTTCCACCACTACCACCACCGCCTACCACTACCACCACCGCCACCACCGCTCCACCACCACCACCGCTCACCACCACCGCCCCACTCACCACCACTACTACCACTGCTCATTAACCGTTTCACCACCGCTCTACCACTACAACCACTGCTCTACCACTCTGCCACTCACCACCGCTTCCACCACTCCCACCGCTCTACTACCACAACCACTGCTCTCACCACTGCCTACCACTACCAACACCGCCACCACCGCTACTACCACTCACCACCACCACCACACCGCTTCCACCACCGCTTCCCGCCACCACCACCGCCCACCACCACCACCACCACCACCGCTCTGCTTCTACTACTACTACTACTGCTTCTACTACTGCTACTACTGCTGCTTAAGATAAGATAAGATTTCGTTCGGGTTTTTAACCCCGGAGTGTTAGCAAACCCAGGAAAGTCAGTGCATCATCGAGGACTGTCCAACTTATTTCTATTGGGCTCCTCAATCTTGTCCCCCAGGATGCGACCCACACCAGTCGACTAACACCCAGGTACCTATTTGCTGCTAGGTGAACAGGACAACAGGTGTAAGGAAACGTGTCGAAATGTTTCCACCCGCCGGGAATCGAACCCGGGTCCTCCGTGTGTGAAGCGGGAGCTTTAGCCACCAGGCTACCGGGCTTCTTCTTCTTCTTCTTTTTCTTTTTCTTTTTTGTTTTTCTTCTTCTTCTTCTTCTTCTTCTTCTTCTTCTTCTTCTTCTTCTTCTTCTTCTACTACTACTACCGCTTGAGCAATAGTTGTACCGCTTGAGCGGCTAGTTGTACCGCCTGAGCAGTTAGTTGTACCGCCTGAGCAGTTAGTTGTACCGCTTGAGCGGCTAGTTGTACCGCTTGAGCGGCTAGTTGTACCGCCTAAGCAGCTAGTTGTACCGCCTGAGCAGTTAGTTGTACCGCCTGAGCAGTTAGTTGTACCGCCTGAGCAGTTAGTTGTACCGCTTGAGCGGCTAGTTGTACTGCCTGAGCAGCTAGTTGTACCGCCCGAGCAGTTAGTTGTACCGCTTGAGCGGCTAGTTGTACCGCCTAAGCAGCTAGTTGTACCGCCTGAGCAGTTAGTTGTACCGCTTGAGCGGCTAGTTGTACTGCCTGAGCAGCTAGTTGTACCGCCTGAGCAGTTAGTTGTACCGCTTGAGCGGCTAGTTGTACCGCCTAAGCAGCTAGTTGTACCGCCCGAGCAGTTAGTTGTACCGCCTGAGCAGCTAGTTGATCCGCCTGAGCAGCTAGTTGTACCGCCTGAGCAGCTAGTTGATCCGCCTGAGCAGCTAGTTGTACCGCCTGAGCAGTTAGTTGTACCCCCTGAGCGGCTAGTTGTACTGCCTGAGCAGGTAGTTGTACCGCCTGAGCAGCTAGTTGTACCGCCTGAGCAGCTAGTTGTACCGCCTGAGCAGTTAGTTGTACCGCCTGAGCAGTTAGTTGTACCGCCTGAGCAGTTGTACTGCCTGAGCAGCTAGTTGTACCGTCTGAGCAGCTAGCTGTACCGTTTGAGCAGCTAGTTGTAGTGTCTGAGCAGCTAGTTGTACCGCCTGAGCAGCTAGTTGTACCGCCTGAGCAGCTAGTTGTACTGCCTGAGCAGTTAGTTGTACTGCCTGAGCAGTTAGCTGTACCGCCTGAACAGCTAGTTGTACCGCCTGAGCAGCTGGTTGTACCGCCTGAGCAATTAGTTGTACCGCCTGAGCAGTTAGTTGTACCGCCTGAGCAGTTAGTTGTACCGCCTGAGGAGTTAGTTGTACCGCCTGAGGAGTTAGTTGTACCGCCTGAGGAGTTAGTTGTACCGCCTGAGCAGTTAGTTGTACCGCCTGAGCAGTTAGTTGTACCGCCTGAGGAGTTAGTTGTACCGCCTGAGCAGTTAGTTGTACCGCCTGAGCAGTTAGTTGTACCGCTTGAGCAGCTAGTTGTATCGCCTGAATAGTTATTTGTTCCGCCTGAGCAGCTAGTTATACCGCTTGAGCAGCTAGTTGTATCGCCTGAGCAGTTACTTGTACCGCCTGAGCAGCTAGTTGTACCGCCTGAGCAGCTAGTTGTACCGCCTGAGAAGCTAGTTGTACCGCCTGAGCAGCTAGTTGTATCGCCTGAGCAGCTAGTTGTACCGCCTGAGCAGCTAGTTGTACCGCCTGAGCAGCTAGTTGTATCGCCTGAGCAGCTAGTTGTATCGCCTGAGCAGCTAGTTGTACCGCCTGAGCAGCTAGTTGTACCGTGTGAATAGTTATTTGTTCCGCCTGAGCAGTTCGTTGTACCGCCTGAGCAGTTAGTTGTACCGCCTGAGCAGTTCGTTGTACCGCCTGAGCAGTTAGTTGTACCGCCTGAGCAGTTAGTTGTACCGCCTGAGCAGTTAGTTGTACCACCTGAGCGGCTAGTTGTATCGCCTGAGCAGTTAGTTGTACCGCCTGATCGGCTAGTTGTACTGCCTGAGCAGTTAGTTGTACCGCCTGAGAAGCTAGTTGTACCGCCTGAGCAGCTAGTTGTACCGCCTGAGCAGCTAGTTGTACCGCCTGAGCAGTTAGTTGTATCGCCTGAGCAGTTAGTTGTACCGCCTGAGAAGCTAGTTGTACCGCCTGAGCAGCTAGTTGTACCGCCTGAGCAGTTAGTTGTACCGCCTGAGAAGCTAGTTGTACCGCCTGAGCGGTTAGTTGTACCGCCTGAGAAGCTAGTTGTACCGCCTGAGCAGTTAGTTGTACCGCCTGAGAAGCTAGTTGTACCGCCTGAGCAGTTAGTTGTACCGCCTGAGCAGCTGGTTGTACCGCCTGAGCAGTTAGTTGTACCGCCTGAGAAGCTAGTTGTACCGCCTGAGCAGTTAGTTGTACCGCCTGAGAAGCTAGTTGTACCGCCTGAGCAGCTAGTTGTACCGCCTGAGCAGTTAGTTGTACCGCCTGAGAAGCTAGTTGTACCGCCTGAGCAGCTAGTTGTACCGCCTGAGCAGTTAGTTGTACCGCCTGAGCAGCTAGTTGTACCGCCTGAGCTGCTAGTTGTACCGCCTGAGCAGTTAGTTGTACCGCCTGAGCAGCTAGTTGTACCGCCTGAGAAGCTAGTTGTACCACCTGAGCAGCTAGTTGTACCGCCTGAGAAGCTAGTTGTACCACCTGAGCAGCTAGTTGTACCGCCTGAGAAGCTAGTTGTACCACCTGAGCAGCTAGTTGTACCGCCTGAGAAGCTAGTTGTACCACCTGAGCAGCTAGTTGTACCGCCTGAGAAGCTAGTTGTACCACCTGAGCAGCTAGTTGTACCGCCTGAGCAGCTAGTTGTACCACCTGAGCAGTTGTACCGCCTGAGCAGCTAGTTGTACCGCCTGAGAAGCTAGTTGTACCACCTGAGCAGCTAGTTTGAGCACTCCTTGTTCATCCCGTCAGCGGTAACGCAAAAAAAAAAGATTACAGAGGTTTTATCATTCCCCAGCAGGCACAGGCAGGTATATCACAAAAAATATATTAAAGTAATTTGATATATTACAATTTCTTCCTATAGCTAATGCATACAATACGGTATGGAGTTATAACTTCAAAAAAAAATATTACTACTAAAAAACTTGTGATTATTAATTTGAAGTTTCTTGAAAATTAATTAATTAATCATCTAGTCAACGTAAGTAATGGATACAGTCCCAAGATTTCAGATACAAACACCGAAATGTTTTGTTTTATTCTTAAGTGTTTGTATCGAGGTATCTCTGAAAGGTTGAATGTTTGGACACTGAGAGTAGAGTTCCAGCGAACAATGGTTCACACAATTTATATTTGGTGCCGCTGGTATGTCTATACAACTCGTACTGCCAGACACTTTTACTCTAGCTGTAACAACTATTAATCTACTGATCTTGTTACTTTCTCCATAGATATGTTTAACTTAACCTATTTTATTGTGATGGATTGTTGATTTGTTCATCCCTATCTGTACTGCTCAATATTCCTCAACTTGTTTGCTAGTTCTATTCTGACAATATTTTTTTTAAGATTCTGTTTGAGAAATCAAAATATAAGCAATGCGGAGAGTTAGTTACAATTATTCTGTGTAGGATCGCAGTTTCCACAAGCTTGAGAACAACAAGTATAGCAAACAGTTCCGTTTGGAAGGTGGAAGCCCAGTTATTAATTCTAATACACCTCTGTATTATAGTATCTTCAGGCCGGTAACAATATCAGTACTTCTCGCCCTCTCACTGTCAGAGTTAAGACCAACATCAAGGTAGTTTGTGTGGTATTTTTTTTTTTTTGTCTACAAGACATTTATTTGTTCGAGAGCACTAATTTAAGAACGTAATCGAAGTTGAGGATCGTGCTTGATTAGTTTCTTGGGATGATAGGTGGGCATAGTGATATCAGAAGCTGTTGTCTGAATGATATAGTTCATGTAGTCCAAACGTTTTAGTGTATGGCTCGTATCAGAATTTGTCTTGAATAATTTGTCCATGAATTACAGGTTCCATTAATTCTCTGGAAACAACATTGTTTTGATCACCACACAGAAGCTTCAGTCCTGTCATGACAGTGATTTCTCATATTCTGACAGCAACACCAGGTATACCTAATGTTTCCCTTAAGACTGAGGTACGCACCATCCAGCCCTGGGATGTGACGGTTTTCCTATTCTTTGATAAGTTAACAGTCTCTGAAGCTTAGAGCGGAGCATATTGATTCGTCGGGCGTTACAGGCTATGCTAAATAATTGTATCCGGCCCCTCTATGTTTTGTTCCTTTTAATATATATATATATATATATATATATATATATATATATATATATATATATATATATATATATATATATATATATGCACATGTATATAAACTCTTTCTCATCTTCCTCTGTTATTCTCTGTACTGGACTGAAGACGCCACTGGCTGACGAAATGTTTCACAATAAAGATACCCAAATGTCGTGCCGAATAGGTAAAATTGGTCAATTGGCAAGAACTAATTTAAAATTAAGTCCTTTCTAAAATTTTCTCTTATACGTTTAGATATATATTTTTTTCATTTATGTTAATGTAAAAATTAATAATTTTGTACCAAAAGACCCTTAGAAAACTTACCTAACCTTATTATAACAAGCGCAGTTTAATTTTGTCAAATCCAACTAAATATATTTTAGATAAGTTGACAATAATTTAATAATAAACAGACACAATGAAATATAGTTTTTTTTCGTTAGGTTCAGAATGATTTTGCGAAATTATTGTATACACAAATTTTCGCTTGCCTTATTCGGCAAGAAGAGCGTTGGTATATAGGTCAAAATCGCAAGATATATGATATATATATATATATATATATATATATATATATATATATATACATATTATTGTAACCACGAACGAGTGGTATTGATCAATAACAACACTGCGCTAGCCAAGGATTCGAACCCATGTTATACTGGCCTGCCTCATGGTAAGCGAGAACTACATGACGCTTTAAACCACAGGACCACCCAACCCTACAAAGAATGCTCGTGAAGCTAATACACCAAACAGGGATGAGAATGAAATTAGCTTAGAAGCTCCCACACCTCCGTATGCTCTCGGATGGCGGCTCAACAGCTAGCATTGCTGGCTGCGCCATTCTTTGTAGGGTTGGGTGGTCCTGTGGTTTAAAGCGTCATGTAGTTCTCGCTTACCATGAGGCAGGCCAGTACAACATGGGTTCGAATCCTTGGCTAGCGCAATGTTGTTATTGATATATATATATATATATATATATATATATATATATATATATATATATATATATATATATATATGTGTGTGTGTATACATAAGATATTCTTTTCCAGGCATTGGTGGGAGCGGTGTATGTGGTGGCAGTCGGAGCGCGACCGTCAAAGAAGCTTCCAACGACACAAGATGCAGTGCAAGTATCAGATAGCCCAGCCAGTGGTGGGTCGTCTGTGTCGTCGTACCTCACACTGGAAAAGAGAAATGCCCCGGAAACGTTATTACCCACTACTACCCTCGTCTCTGCACACTTGGTGACACCCGAACACACCACAGAGCCCCAGGCAGATCCAGAACCTCAGCTAACACCAGAACCCCAGCCCGAATCTGAATCCTCTTCGTCAGAACCCTCCCTGACTGTCCTACTCGAAGTATCTCCGACTGAAGTAAGTTTCGATCACGCTCATGCGTCCCCATTATAGATATCAAGATCTAAATCTAGTATTATTAAATTATCATGAGTCATACAGTGTCTGGTGATGGGGGGGTAATCAGGTCTGTAAAACTAATGCCAAATTACCAAGTATGAAATAAATGACATTGAATGCACTCTGCCGTTATTTCCACAGGATGTAGTGATGGACAAGCCTCCCGTTGAAAATTCGGTCGAAGATGCTGAGGAAGAAACCATTCCTCACGAACCGTCTCCGAGAGACGGAAGCTCTCCAGCACCGAACGACTTCCCGACTCACGATGACTCTTCCGAGGAACACGAGTCTCAGAGAAAGAACGAGAACTACTCGCGTGTCGAAGAGCGTGAAGCTGAACATCATGCAGACCCTGAAGTTGAACGTCACGAAGAACACAGAGATGAATATCATTCAGAACCTGAAGTCGAACATCACGAGGAGCCTGAAGTTGAAGACGTAGAATCTGAACATCATGCGGAAGCAAACCTTGAAGACCATGCAGAGCCTGAAGCTGAACACCATGCAGAACCTGAAGCTGAACACCATGAAGGGCCTGAAGCTGAACACCATGCAGAGCCTGAAGCTGAACACCATGCAGACCCTGAAGCTGAACACCATGCAGAGCCTGAAGCTGAACACCATGCAGACCCTGAAGCTGAACACCATGCAGAGCCTGAAGCTGAACACCATGCAGAGCCTGAAGCTGAACACCATGCAGAGCCTGAAGCTGAACACCATGCAGAGCCTGAAGCTGAACACCATACAGAACCTGAAGCTGAACACCATGCAGAGCCTGAAGCTGAACACCATGCAGAGCCTGAAGCTGAACACCATGCAGAGCCTGAAGCTGATCATGCAGAGCCTGAAGCTGAACACCATGCAGAAACTGAAATTGAACATCATGCAGAACCTGAAGCTGAACATCATGCAGAACCTGAAGCTGAACATCATGCAGAACCTGAAGCTGAACATCATGCAGAAACTGAAATTGAACATCATGCAGAACCTGAAGCTGAACATCATGCAGAAACTGAAGCTGAACATCATGCAGAACCTGAAGCTGAACATCATGCAGAAACTGAAGCTGAACATCATGCAGAACCTGAAGTTGAACATCATGCAGAAACTGAAGCTCAACATCATGCAGAACCTGAAGTTGAACATCATGCAGAAACTGAAATTGAACATCATGCAGAAACTGAAATTGAACACAATGTAGAACCTGAAGTTGAACATCATGCAGAAACTGAAGCTCAACATCATGCAGAACCTGAAGTTGAACATCATGCAGAAACTGAAATTGAACACAATGTAGAACCTGAAGTTGAACATCATGCAGAACCTGAAGTTGAACATCACGCAGAAACTGAAATTGAACACAATGTAGAACCTGAAGTTGAACATCATGCAGAAACTGAAATTGAACACCATGCAGAACCTGAAGCTGAACACCATGCAGAACTTGAAAATGAAAATCATACAGAACCTGAAATTGAACATCATGCAGAACCTGAAGCTGAACATAAAGTAGAGCCTGCCGAAGAACTTTATTCAAAGCCTGAAGTTGAACATGTAGAACCTGAAGCTGAACATCATGCAGAACCTGAAACTGAGCATCATGCAAAATCTGAAGCTGAACATCATTCAGAGACTGAAGCTGAACATCATGCAGAATCTGAAGTTGAACATCATGCAGAATCTGAAGCTGAACATCATTCAGAGACTGAAGCTGAACATCATGCAGAGCCTGAAGCTGAATATCATGCAGAATCTGAAGTTGAACATCATGCAGAACTTGTAAATGAAAATCATGCAGAACCTGAAGCTGAATATTATTCAAAATCTGAAGCTGAACATCACACAGAACCTGAAGTTGAACATGAAGAACTTAAAGTGGAAAATCATGAAGAACCTGAAAATGAAAATCATGCAGAACCTGAAGTTGAACATCATACAGGACCTGAAGTCGAACATCATACAGAACCTGAAGTCGAACATCATACAGAACCTGAAGTCGAACATCATACAGAACCTGAAGTTGAACATCATACAGAACCTGAAGTCGAACATCATACAGAACCTGAAGTTGAACATCATTCAGAGCCTGAAGTTGAACATCATACAGAACCTGAAGTCGAACATCATACAGAACCTGAAGTCGAACATCATACAGAACCTGAAGTCGAACATCATACAGAACCTGAAGTCGAACATCATACAGAACCTGAAGTCGAACATCATACAGAACCTGAAGTCGAACATCATACAGAACCTGAAGTCGAACATCATACAGAACCTGAAGTCGAACATCATACAGAACCTGAAGTCGAACATCATACAGAACCTGAAGTTGAACATCATTCAGAACCTGAAGTTGAACATGCAGAGCTTAAAGTGGAAAATCATGAAGAACCTGAAGTTGAACATCACGCAAAACTTGAGGCTGAACATAATTCAGAACCTGAAGCTGAACATCATACAGAACCTGAAGCATCTTCAGGGGTTGATAATACTGAACAAGAAGTCAAGACACACGAATCACTTGAAGAGAAGCCTGATGTAGAACCTGAAGTTGAACATTCAGAACCTGAAGTTGAACATTCAGAATCTGAAGTTGAACATTCAGAACCTGAAGTTGAACATTCAGAATCTGAACGTGAACATTCAGAATCTGAACGTGAACATTCAGAATCTGAAGGTGAACATTCAGAATCTGAAGATGAACATTCAGAACCTGTAGCTGATCATTCAGAACTTGAAACTGAACATAATGAATCTGAAGGTGAACATCATGAATCTGAAGGTGAACATTCAGAATCTGAAGGTGAACATTCAGAATCTGAAGGTGAACATTCAGAATCTGAAGGTGAACATCATGAATCTGAAGGTGAACATCATGAATCTGAAGGTGAACATTCAGAATCTGAAGGTGAACATTCAGAATCTGAAGGTGAACATCATGAATCTGAAGGTGAACATCATGAATCTAAAGGTGAACATTCAGAATCTGAAGGTGAGCATTCAGAATCTGAAGGTGAACATTCAGAATCTGAAACTGAACATCATGAATCTAAAGTTAAACTTTCTGAGCCTAGTACTGAACATTCTGAATCTAAAGTTAAGCATTCAGACCCTGAAGTTAAACATTCAGATCCCAGCGGAGAAGATTCAAAACCTGAAGTTCATCATACAGATTCTGAAGACCATGTTGAAGTAACTTCTGAAGCCGATCATACGAAACTTGAAGCTAGGACACATGAATCAGTTGAAGTCTCACCTGATACAGACCTTGAACCACAACCTGCGGCCAACCCTCATTCAGAACCTGAAGTCAACTCTCATTCAGAAGCTGAAGCCAACCCTCATTCAGAAGCTGAAGCCAACCCTCATTCAGAACCTGAAGTCAACTCTCATTCAGAACCTGAAGTCAGCCCTCATTCAGAATCCAACCGGGAAGATGAAACTGAGAGGAAAGGAGCTGCTGAACATCAAAGACTAACTGAAGACAATAATGAGAACACAAATGAGAAACCAGAGAAACACACAAGTGGCAGTGACTCTTCAGTAGATCGAGATCGAATGGCCACTAGCAGCAGCGAGGTGGTCGAGGTGCGGGTTAAACCAGAGCGCCATAGCAGGGAAGGACGCTCAGAAGACGCTGACAAGGAGAGTAATGCTATACAGACAGTCTTAGAGCTAGAAGAGGCGTGTAAGGAAACTCTCGATGATACAATGACTAAGGAAGAACAGACAGTCTCAAATGCCCAGCTAGAAAATCTCCCCAAGATTATGTTAAAGTCACTTTTCAGAAATAGCCTTAATGAATCTGAGGAAGAAGACGGCGATTCTTCACTGACAGAGGATAACCATAAGGAGGTGAAGCACGATCTCTCAGCAGTGAACATCCGCAATGATTCCAAAGACGCTGCTCAGCATGCACATGAAGTTGGGGCAAAACCTTGCTTCTGCAAGGATCCTCCTGAATCGAAATTAGCTCTTGCGATGCTTGATTCAGTTAATGAAGAGACGCATAATAAGAATTCTGAGGATGATGATTATTTCCACGATAGAAATTCTGACCAAAATACACACACAAACAATGTCAGTGACGAGAGCGAGACTGAATTAAACAGTGAACATGATCAACCAAGCAACCACATCATAGGCAAATTGTTATCCTTGGACTCCAACATACAGACTGTAAACAGCAATGAAAAATCCAGTGAAAAAATTACAAACAAAAATTCCACTGAAGAAGAAAATAAAGAGGTCAATTCACTGGATGTGGCTGATAATGTGTCATCCTTGATGGTCAGCGATGATACGAAGGTAATTATGAAAGGAAGAAAAGAAATTGAAAAAGAAGAAATAGATAGCACAAACTCATCAGAACAGAGCAACGAGAATGTTGACATTCTTGTAGGTAACACATCTCTTGAAGCAAAAGAACACAATAGCCAGGAGATAAAGCGAGAGGAGAACGATGCTGAAAAGACAGTGTCTATGAAGGGTAACATTAACAGCCTGATGGAAGAGGCAGACCACGAAGGTGACTCTGACGAAGATTCTGCCATGGAGCTTGCTGAGAATAATGAATATTCAGAGAACTCAACTCTTACAGGAGCAAATGTCAAACACACTCATGAAAATCTGCACGCGAACGTTCTTAGCGAAATGAACTCACGAGAGGAAAAAGATACAGGTACTGAGTCTAAGGAAGTCCTTGCTAGAGAAACAAAAGTTAATCCTGAGGATGAAACCCATGATTCCAGTGAGAGTTTGGAAGACAACTTGCAAACTGAAGTCGTGATCGAAGATGAATATGGCGAAGAAAACAATACTCATAAAGCTGGTAATGTCACACAACCTGAGGGTAAAGCCGAGTCCAATGATCACGGATCAAACACTGTAGAGAGTGTTAATCCATGGCTCAAGAGACGTGACCCTGAAGCTCAGTCAGATGCTCCCAAGAAACAAGGTGTAGCCGATGAGTTAATAAGTTTCAGTGACTGTTCTGCCGAGCATCAAGAAAGCACTGAACAAGAAGACAAGTTGAATGTTAAACCCAAGCCTAAGAAGGGGCTGCAAGCTGGAAAGAAACATGCACCGGATGTGACACATATTCCTGATACTAAACATTACGAAGGATACAGCACTGTAGCATTTCAGAACACAGAAGCTTTCACAAAACCTAAGACAGAGTTCAAAAATGAAGTGGAGGATCACTCTGAAGATGCTGCAGGTATTGAAAAGATGGCAGAAGTCATCATCATAGAAGGTTTTAATGCCGATGCACCAAAGAAAATGGAAATTACAGTAAGAGAATCAACACAACCAGAGTTTTCTGAAAATGTTACCACAAGTGAAACCGAGATGGAAGCAAAGCTTGATTCAGAGGTGGAGTTAGAAAGTGAGGAAACAATGGAATCAGAATTTAATGGTGAAGGAAACCAGAAATTAAAACCAGTAAAAGATTCAAAACCTAAAAACGAATTACACTCATCCTCTGAATCAGAAACAGAGTCTGATCACGACGCAGAATCAGAGTCTGAACCTGAAGCAGAAGAGGATACCAATCCCGAAGCAAATCCAAAATCTGAATCTCAAGCAGAACCAGAGAACGAACATGAGGTTGAACTTAACTCTGAAACTGAAGCTGAACGTGAGTCAAAGACTGAAGCGGACCACGAAACTGAGCCCGAAACAGATCATGAGACTGAGCTTCAAAGCAACACCAAACCAAACAGTGAAACAAATCATGAGTTTTCCACAGAAGCGGAACTGAAGTCTGGAGATTCAAAGCGTAACGAAGAGTACAGCAAGATGAAAGCCATGCCCCAAACACCAACCCACGAAATCGAAGATCAAGACCAAGCCGAGGCGCACAATGATAGTACAGAGCTAGACTCTGGAGAGAGTGTAACAGAAAGTCACGAAGATCAAGACTCACAGGAGATACTAACCTTGCGGGATCTCGTTTTAGCAACAATGTCAGGCATCACCGTTGACCAGAACAGCGAGAGCTTTGTTACCGAGGAATCTCCGATGGTCACAGCAAACTGGGACACGGCGATAGGGTCTATATCAACCACAGTCGTCGAATTCAATACTCTGGAGCCAGAAGATGAAGGCAGTGGCGCTGGTAGTCCTGAAGACGAGGACAGTGGTGCTGGTAGTGTTGTGGTCGAGGAAGACAGTGGCTCGGAAGTAGAAAACATCAGTGTCGAGGATGAGGACAGTAGTGGTGGTGGTAGTGCTCACGACGTTGAGGACCCAGAAATAAAAGAAGTTTCATAGTCTCATCAGAGCCTCCTGGTCAATTAGATAATAAGATTTATAAACACACACACACACACACACACACACACACACACACACACACACACACACACACACACACACACACACGCACACACACGTATCATATACGTATCTGTAAGTTTTAAATTAATTACTGTTTTCCGTTTTGAGATGAGAATGCTTTACCGTGTA